>NC_139514.1:22682725-23068691 GCF_947247035.1 Vipera ursinii
ATCAGCCTGTGGCACTGCTGAGGTGTTATGGAAGACCAGGATGCTTCAATAGCGGCCTTCAGCTCTTCTGCATTGTTCGGTCTCATGTCTCTCACCTTTCTCTTGGCAATGTCCCATAGATTCTCTATGGGGTTCAGGTCAGGCGAGTTTGCTGGCCAATCAAGCACAGTAATCCCACGGTCATTGAACCAGGTTTTGGTGCTTTGGGCAGTGTGGGCAGAGATGCCAAGTCCTGCTGGAAAATGAAGTCAGCATCCCCATGAAGCTTGTCTGCGGAAGGAAGCATGAAGTGCTCCAAAATCTCCTGGTAGACGGCTGCGTTGACCCTGGACTTAATGAAGCACAGTGGACCAACACCAGCAGATGACATGGCTCCCCAAATCAACACAGACTGTGGAAACTTCACACTGGACTTCAAGCATCTTGCAGTGTGTGCCTCTCCATTCTTCCTCCAGACTCTGGGTCCTTGGTTTCCAAATGAGATGCAAAAGTTGCTCTCATCAGAAAAGAGGACTTTGGATCACTGAGCAACAGACCAGGTCTGTTTTTCTTTAGCCCAGGTAAGACGCTTCTGACGTTGTTTGTTGTTCAGGAGCAGCTTGACAAGAGGAATATGACATTTGAAGCCCATGTCCAGGATCCGTCTGTGTGTGGTGGCTCTTGATGCACTGACTCCAGCCTCAATCCACTCCTTGTGAAAGTCCCCAACACCTTTGAATGGCCTTTTCCAGACAATCCTCTCCAGGCTGCGGTCATCCCTGCTGCTTGTGCACCTTTTTCTTCCACACTTTTCCCTTCCACATAACTTTCTATTAATGTGCTTTGATACAGCACTTTGGAAACATCCAACTTCTTTTGCAATTACCTTTTGAGGCTTTCCCTCCTTATGGAGGGTGTCAATGGTGGTTTTCTGCACAACTGTCAGGTCAGCAGTCTTCCCCATGATCGTATTCCTACTGAACCAGACTGAGAGACCATTTAAAGGCTCAGGAACCCTTTGCAGGTGTTATGGCTTAATTAGCTGATTAGAGTGGGACACTTTGAGCCTAGAATATTGCAACTTTTCACAATATTCCAATTTTCTGAAATTGTGGATTTGGGGTTTTCATGAGCTGTACGCCATAATCATCACAATTATGACAAATCACGGCTTGAACTATCTTGCTTTGCATGTAATGAGTCTATCTCATATATTAGTTTCGCCTTTTAAGTTGCATTACTGAAATAAATGAACTTTTGCACGATATTCTAATTTTTCGAGTTTCACCTGTATACCAGTATTGGGAAGTGATGGGATTTCCTGCATGACCTCTTCATTCTTATTTTTTCCTAATGAATGAGTCTAGGATCTTACATCTGCATATAGTGCTAAGATTGGCCAATCAAGACACACACAACTCATTAATTATGTGCTCTTCTGGCAAGTGTACTCTGATAGGTTTGTCAGTGTATTTGCTTTATTATTTAGTATAATATGCAGGCTGGAATGTAAACAGTAAGCCAGTGATAAACCATAGATTCAAAATGGCTGTTCATTAAGTCTCTTTATACATTACACTAAGTCCCAAATAAGTACCTTGGCTTTTCATAATGGATGAATCCAACTTCTAGTGAGAACAGAAGAGACTTTAAAGCACAATAAATACTTGTGAAACTGAAGTCCTAGATATGAAACTGTATAAACACAACTAAGAATCAAAGGAAATTGCACGATTTATAGCATTTTAAGTCTCTAACACAGGGGTGTCAAACTCAATTTCATTGAGGGCCGCATCAGCATTGTGGTTGCCCTCAAGGGGCCGGGTGGGTATGGTCAGGGTGGGTGTGGCCTACTGGGTGGGCGTGGCTAGAGTGCGTATGGCCTACTGGGTGGGCGTGGCCAGCTCTACATCGTTCGCATCAAGGATGCCTATGGGGGCCTGGGCAGGAGTGGGACAGATCTGAGGGTCTCTGGTAGAAGGAGGGTCTCTGGGCCAGGGCCAAGGCAGTGGGGGCCATTCCCTCACTGTTTCCAGGATGGCTTCACGGGCCACATGAAACCACTTTGCGGGCCAGATCCGGACCCCAGGCCTTGTGTTTGACATGCTGAAATCAGCATGGGGAGAAAAAAATACTTAAATTACAGGAAAAATAAGTAAAATGGTGAGTTTGAATATTTGAATGTGCAATATATATATATATAAAAGAGCAACTACAAAAAGACCTGCATTTTATTTTACAATGTATTGTAGTAAGAAATGTTGCTCCTGATGCAGTTTTCGCCAACATTTTGATTGGACTTTTGGGTTTTCAAACAGAAAAACAGATTTTGTTTCAATAAGATATTTCAGACTAGACAGATCAAAGGTCAGTGAGCATCCTAAGCATGCTTGCTGGTGAACATATCACACTGAATTCCATGGAACAGATGTACTCAGGGCTGTGTTGAATGAGAAATCATAAATCAAACCTTGACAATTTTAGAATTCAGCATGTAAGTGTTTTGGGAATATGTTGCTCTATTATTGTAGAATGGCTGAACCATGCAAGACATACTGTAATAATGCGGATCAGCAAATAATGGTATAAAAGAGAATATATTAAGGCTAAGCTCTTATAAATCATGACACTCAGTGCTTTTTTTTGTAAAAGAAAAAGGTGCCGGAACTCACACATGTCATACAACCCGCCTTGCCTACCCTACAAGGTTCCATCCAAAAAAAAGGTGCCGGAACTCTGTTCTAAGCGTTCTATGAGAAAAAAAGCCCTGATGACACTTATCCTATCATTGTAACCAAGAATACTATTTCAGCCCTAGAGGCAAATATATTCACATAAACTTGAAAAACATAATTGTACTACTTTCTTGCTAACAACATTAAAGGATATAAACAAGCAAAGTTAAGTTTCAAATATTACCAAAATTGTTCCTTGTAAGAAAGATAAAAAAGAGCTTAATTATGCTGTGGGTTCATTTACAGCTTACTGGACTTTCATTCAGGATCTATGGTTTTCCAGTAAATATGGATATGAATAATATTAAATATATTAGGCAAGATGCACAGAAACTTTGTGCTTTGTACAACTGTATAAAAAGGTAGGATAAAAAAGCATTAAAATATGATTTCACAGTTTTATGAATACAATCCCACCATTCAGTGAACTGATAGCCGAAGATTTAGTTGTAGCTAAGCAAGATATCTATCCACCAGTACAATAATCATCCTTCTAATAAATATCCATACTCATTACATCATCAAAATATATTATGTCCCTGGCAAACATATACTCACATCTATTCTAAGAAAAGATTTCATTTACATTTGGATCTTTGTGCTTTCTAGTAGATTTCAAATCTCTCAGATTAGAAAAAAAATTGATCTAAAAATCCTTTCTCCTTGCTTATTTTAAGTCCATCAACAATTGTTACCCATCCTTCAGACATTTCTGAGGCTTCATACAAGCAGCCTGTCTTTTAAGGAAAGAGAAACAGAAAAACAACACCCAAACCAAAGATCCATAGGGCAAAATCAAATAGAAATAAAGAGAAACGAGGCAAGAAAACAAAAAAAAAATCAGAGAAGGAGAGATTAAATAGAGAAAAAGGTGTAGGACAAATCTATAGAAAGAGGAGGAGGAAAATTTGGATTAGCAAGGCAAGAAGAGCCATGAATGCAGATGTCAGTGGGTACGCTTACCAAGCATCTGCAACTGACTTTTGCTGACTGAGATGCTTAAGTGTTGCCCTCTCATTGCAGCTGTTGGTGCAAGACTTCCTTGCTTGAGTGAAATGTTATTTCGAGAGCTCACAGTCTGTATGTGCAGGTGGTTCTCTCGGGAACCCGTCACAACCGCTCGGCCTTTCGACTGTAAAACCACTTCTTCAAATCTGAAAATCTGAGACAAATAGCTTTTGGAGGAGGGGCTTGGGGGGCTCTTCCTCCAACAAAACAACAATAATAATAGCATCATTTTTTTTAAAAAAACACATACCCTACAATAGTTGATGTTAAACCACCAGCAAGGTGAACTATAGCTTTCTGTAGTATTCGGTATGTTCTTTTCCTATCATTTTTGTGAGGATGAAAAGTTTTGATTAAAGCTTGTTGATGATTATATTTTTTTTTCAGCACCCTCCCCTTCTATTTCAAGAAGTATTCACTGTTTAAGAATTAACCCAGGCCCAGGCCCCATTCTTTTTAGGAACAAACTTGTTGTGTTAAATCCTTATTCCAGTAGAGGGCTCTCAGACATTAGAATCATCAGGTTTATTGACTACATTTTAGAAAACTAATCAAATAGTGAGCTTTGTTGCTTCCAATTCAGACCAAATGTCAAAACATGTCAGGTCCATGGCAATCACTAAAAAAAAGGAAACGGTAATTGCAAACAAAACACATGCTATTATTTCAACATGAGATCCAAAATCAGCTTTTCTGAGGATAGTGCATCCTTTTCTTCAGAGAACTGGTTCTTCTAATGATAATTCTTCTTAATGATAAATTACCAGCATGAATGCACCTAAGTCACATTGAATTTTTCAGAATCCTGAAGTGTACCAGCATTATATATAAAACAATGATGCTAGGAAGCATTCAAAATTCTTTGGATATATCAGAAAAAGTAGATTCAAACATACTAATTTGTAAGTAAGTAATTTGAAAGGTGTGATTCTTTTTAAAAGCCTGGAGTTCCCAGTTTGGGATGTCTTGCATATCAATCATGTATCACACCATGCAAATATCACCTTTCAGAAAAGTTTTTAGGTTTGAGAACTCTCTGTCCTTATGGCTCTATCTCCCCAAATCCTCAGAAAGCTAGGAAAGATAATGATTAAATTCACATATTGCACTAAGGCAACATTGTGGTTTGTTTGGTCTGAGATTGGAATGATACTTGACTCCAGCCATTTTTAGCTTATTCTATAAATCATGCACCTTCCTAGAACTATTTATGATTCTCAAAGTACCCATGCTCTGTCTGTATCTGTGCATATACATGTGTAAAGGGTGTGTGTTTGTATGTGTGTGTGTGTGTGTGTGTGTGAGAGAGAGAGAGAGAGAGAGAGAAAGAGACATATTAGAGATAGATTGATGTTCTAACTTTCTAGAAGTTAATCCATTCATTTCGCCTTTCTTCAAAATTCCACCCATTAACTCTTGTTTTTCTGTTGTGAATTTTTAAAAAAATACAGCAATGGCAATATCCTGATCTTACATGATGTTGAACCAGGCAATAATGATTTTACTTTATCTGAAACTCTTCAAGTTGTTATTGGAACTATAATTCTTGATATCCTTCTCCAGCTTGCTGGCTAAAAATCCTGGCACCTGTGGTCTCACACACATCTGAAACACTTCAAGCGAATAAAGGATATATAAGCATATCTATGCAGTTCTCTGATAATCATTATTTGAATATCTGTTTTCTCATAAAACAGTTTTAATTATTATGGACAATTATTTTGAGTTAGTTATTTCAAAGTGCATCTGTGCATTCTTTCATATTGAGCTTTCTCTTTAGTAAGTCATGGGAAAGAAGAATTTTAAGTTTTCTGAAGATGAACTCCAGCACAAGTTCAAAAGCTCAGAAGATTGACCCAGATTGGATCCTGCAAACATGTCATTCATATGACTGTTTCCTATCTAAAACTAAAGCACAGTTACCTTTTAGAAAATGTTACAATAAATAGCTTGGATGTACGTTGCCTGTAAATAATATTACCTGGGATATATTTATATCTCTGGGATATATATATGTACACACACACACGCACGCACACACACCCATATATATATATATATGGGACGCAGTGGCTCAGTGGGTTAGGACGCTGAGCTTGTTGATCAGAAGGTCGGCAGTTTGGCGAGTCAAATCCCAGGTGCCGCGTAACAGAGTGAGCGCTTGTTACTCGTCCCAGCTTCTGCCAACCTAGCAGTTCGAAAGCATTTAAAAATGCAAGTAGAAAAATAGGGAGCACTATGGTGGGAAGGTAACAGTGTTCCATGCACCTTTGGCGTCTAGTCATGCCGGCCACATGACCACGGAGACGTCCTCGGACAAGTGCTGTCTCTTTGGCTTTGAAACGGAGATGAGCACAGGCCCCAAGAGTTGGAAATGACTAGCACGCGTGTGCGGGGGAACCTTTACCTTTATATATACATATACATATACATATACATACATACATACATACACACACACACACACACACACACACACACATATATATATAAATAATCTCGGAGAGGGAGTTTATGGTCTTGGAGTGGAGGTACGTATCGCAGGCAGATGTGGTATGTAATTTTCCTACTGGACTCGTAAGACTTGCTCAAGGAAGGGGCTTTGCTGTTGTTATATGCCAGTTATTCCCTTCCTGGATAGGGAGGCCCTTTGCTCAGTCACACGCATTCTGGTCATCTTCCATTTGGATTATTGCAATGCCCTCTAAATGGGTTACCTTTGAAAAGTATCTGGAAGTTTCAGCTGATATAGAATGCAAACACACAAAGAATTTTGCACATCCCAAGGATGATGTAAGTAATGCCTTTGCTGTGGGAGCCACATGGGTGCCAGTTTGCTTCCGGCCCACTTCAAGTTATTGCTTATTACCTTTAAAGATCTACATGGCATGGGGCCTGATTATCTGTGGATCTGTCTTTACTTCATTACATCAGCCCATCCCACCAGTCAGGAAGGGAAGGTATACTGCTGATGCCATAAGTTAGAGAATTGTGACTGATGGGGCTCAGGAAAAGAGCCTTTTTTATGATTTGGAACATTTTCCCCTCAGAGGTGAAGCAGGTCCTCACTTTCCTGGCCTTTCAGGAATGCTTGAAGATCTGGTTTGCTTGGGACCCATAGAAACATGTAACTATGGGGCTGATTAATGCTCTCAAGGCCCTCCCTTGCCTTTTTTAATTCTGAATTTTAAATTATTTTATTCTTTTTATTAGTAGTAGTAGTATTACTAATACTATTATTATTTAGCTTTTATTTTTTGTCTATTTGTTTATCAATGAAGGAGATGGATGATGATATCTCAATGTGATATCTATTATATATATCTCTATCTATCTATCTATCTATCTATCATCTATCTATCTATCTATCTATCTATCTATCTATCTATCATCTAATCTTCATCAGCTTCAAAATCTACAGAAGCTCTGAGTGTCCCTTCAAGCAAAGAAAGCCAGTTGGCTATACCTTGTGAGTCTTAAATGTGGAATAGCTTTGCCAAGGAATCTCACCTGGCATCTATTTTATAAACATTTCAACTTCAAGACCTTTTTCAGTCAGCAGCCTTTTTGATTGATTGAAACATGAGATATAATCATAGTATTTTAAAACTTGTACTCATCTGATTTTGATTTATTGTATACTTGTGCCAACATGGAGGGATAATATGATGCATTTTAGTATCATATTATATATGGCTTGGGACCAGGTTATCTGAAGGACTGTCTTCTCCCAGTTACATCCACCTGACCCCTCTCCCAAGGACATATATTTGGTGGGACCCAGAAGAAAGGCCTTCTCCATGGTGGCTCCTTCCTTTTGGAACATCATCCCTGTAGAGATTAGATTGGCCCTTACATTGACACTCTTTCAAAATGCCCCCAAAACCTGCTTTTGCCAATGGGTCTGAGGATCCCAGTAGGATGGAATTCATCAAATGACTTATCTGACTGATTGTTGTTGCCAGAGGTTAGGTGGGTTATTGTTTTACTGGGTTTTAATTTTTGAGTTACTAAGAATGAGTGGATGTCCACATAAATTTTCATAAACAAATAATTTTATTGTTTTGTTCAAGCTTAAACTGATTTTCTAAGCCTACCCAATCTAGTATTCATACAAAGTTGTATTCATACAAGGTTCAACCAAGTTGCGCACAATAAATAGAAAAAGATGTTTCTTCCTGGACAATATTGCTTTTCTGTTGATTTCATAGCTGTAACACTTGTAACAGCAACAGAGCAATGAAAATTGACAGTTGGAATATTAATTATTGTATTTCAGTAACTTTCCTTTTTTTAAATTCAGTATTTTGGAATATCCAAGAACATGAGGATGACAAACATTAATGTAAATAAAGAACTTTCCTGCATATTTGGTTACTTCTTGGTTTATTGGGAGATACTTTATTTTTGAATTGGTTTCATCATTATTGATTTTATATTCTTCTTTCCAAAGAGTTTGTTTCTGAATTGACTAAAATAATTGACTAACCAGTGGAAAAACCTGCCTCCAGAGGTGGTGAATGCGCCAACACTGGAGGTTTTTAAGAAGAGACTGGACAGCCATTTGCCTGAAATAGTATAAGGTTTCCTGCCTGAGCAGGGGGTTGGACTAGATGACCTCCAAGGTCCTTTCCAACTTCTTCTTCTTTCTTCTTCTTCTTCTTCTTCTTCTTCTTCTTCTTCTTCTTCTTCTTCTTCTTCTTCTTCTTCTTCTTCTTCTTATTATTATTATTATTATTATTATTATTATTGTAATTATTATGTGTGTAATTGATTTGTTGGTTTTCCTTAGGTAAAGGTAAAGGTAAAGGTTCCCCCGCACATGCGTGCTAGTTGTTTCCGACTCTAGGGGCCAGTGCTCATCTCCGTTTCAAAGCCGAAGAGCCAGCATTTGTCCGAGTACGTCTCCGTGGTCATGTGGCTGGCATGACTAGACGCCAAAGGCGCACGGAATGCTGTTACCTTCCCACCGTAGTGGTCCCTATTTTTCTACTTGCATTTTTACGTGCTTTCGAACTGCTAGGTTGGCAGAAGCTGGGACGAGTAACAGGCGCTCACTCTGTTACGCGGCACTCGGGATTCGACCCGCCAAACTGCCGACCTTCTGATCGACAAGCTCAGCATCCAAACCCACCGTGTCCCTTGGTTTTCCTTAATTATACTTAAATGAATCTATCTGAACTGTTATTAATATATTATCTCATGAATGTATTTATATTGACATATAACATTTAGAAAGGCAGTATTTTATATGTGTGCTAACTTTATATTGTACATTGTATACATGTGCAAACGCACCCAGTACATTTTTCAAAAAGAGGGCCAGATGTATTATCTTTTTGAGAATCCACTCAGGAGCTATCAGCCTATCTTGAGCAAATATTTATAATTAAATCCACATGCTTTAAATGCACCAGCCTGAAAAAAAACGGTATCCCAAGAAAGAATGATGGGGATGGGGGTGGGGTGGGGAAGGACAGTCAGCTTTTTCTTACTTGTTATTTCCTTATTTCAAAGGATTATTTCCCCATTAATCTTTTTTTATCCAGGTTTCCAAAATTATATTTACACCTCCCATATTTCTAAAATATACACACCAACTTCTTATAGTATATTAAGTGATCCCTGCTGTTAAGAACTGTGGTTTGAAAATCCGTATTTGTGGAGGGAAAAAAAGGTTCTCAAGCAAAAGCGATGTTCAGAATGACTGTAGGAGCAGTTGGGGTTGTTTTTAGTACTTTTAGTACTCAATTTAATTTTGAGCAGGTTGTGCAGGGTGGCGTTGCGAGGTGTTTTTGTGCAATTAAGCCTCACTGTTCTCCATCAGATTTATTTCCACATAAAACCGAAGACGATTGCACTGTAACACGAGGGGCACGGTTTAAATGAACGTATATGTATATCCATGATACAAACACACACGCATGCATACAGTATTCATGTATACATTAGGGTGCGGGGGGGGTGTTATACACGTAGGAAGAGGTTTAGGAAAGGTGCTTCGCTTCCTTTCCGCACGCGAAAGGCAAAAGTAAACGGCCGCAACCAAACGCCCGTTCCCCGGCTGTCCGCCGCCCCACCCGGCGGAGCCGGGCCAGGCCTCCATCAGCCCCTTCGCTTCCTCCGGGCCTGGATTACCCAGAGGGCCTCACTGTGGCGCAGGCGCATTGAGGAGACAGCTCAGGAAGAGGAAAATGGAATAAACAATCCCGCCGTTGCCGCTGCCTCCGGGATCCTTCAGCGCCTGACGGAAGGCCCCGATTTTTCTCCCGCTCTCCCTTAGCCTCTTCTCCCTCCCGTCGGGCTTGCTTGACCCCTTTAAGAGAAGCACAAGCGCCCTCCCCTTTCCTCCCTTGTCCTCCCTCGTTCCCGGAACTCCGGCAGTGACAGCGGCGGCCGTGGGACGGCTGCTGCGCCCGCTCCCCGCCTGCCTCCCATGGTGCGGCGGTGGCCGGCAGCGGCCGTGCCTTCTGAGGCGGCCTCGCTGCTGGTGCCGCTGCTGTAGCAGCCGTCGCCGCCATGAACAGTGGCGGCCTCCCCTGCTCCTCTCCGGTGGCTCCTGCCGCGGCGGTAATAGGGCCGCCCCCCGGGCCGGGAGTTCCGACGGCGGCGGCGGCGGCGGCCCCCGGCGTGCTGAAGCTCAAGTTCTGCCGCTACTACGCCAAGGACAAGACGTGCTTTTACGGCGAGGAATGCCAGTTCCTGCACGAGGAGCCCGGCGGAGCTTCCGCCGCCTGTCCCGGCCCTCCGCCACCGGTCGCCCTCGGTGGGCTTCCGCTTGGGCTCCCTCCTGGCTCCGCTCCTCCTCCTGTCGCTGTGGCCGCCTCGCCGGGGCACGGCGGTAGCGCTGGCTATCCGGCACACGGGGTGGCGGCGCCGGGAGCGGGGCCTAAGAAGCCCCCCGAACTGCTGGGAGGCGGCGGAGGAGGAGCAGGCGGCGGCGGGCTGGACGGACCCCGGCTGGCCAGTGAGTGTGGGTCGAGGGAAAGCCGCCGGCGGGCGAGTGGGGGCAGCAGGAAGAGAAACGGCCTTGGGATGGGCCTCCGGTCTCGAGGCCTGTGGGCTCCGCGGCTTCCTTCCAGAGGAAGCGGAGATGTTAGAAGCGTCTCTCGGAGATGGCGAGAGGCTCCGGAAGAGGGTGGGGTGGGGGGTGGTTTGATGAGGTTGTTTCCTTGGGCTCTGAAGGCGATTGAAACCCGCGGAACTTAAGAGTTAAACGAACGTTTGAACGGAGTAAAGGGAAAGGCTGCTAACATTGGCCCCCTGCTCCTCCCTCCCTGTGGGAAATTCTGATTGGGAGATGAACGTGCGCCAGCCTGTCAAGAACTAGTGAAAAGGGGTGTGGTGGAGGTTGTGTGCATGTAGGTATATATTATGTATTGCTTTATTTAGGTAGCTAGAAAAGTGATATGGGGGCTAAGGGTGTCCATGCTGTGTGGTATGAATGGAGATTTAAAAGTACAGCCCAGAGCCCTGTATAATCTGTACCCCCTTATCTTTTACTAACTCCATCCATTAGGTTTTGTCATTTTTACCCCTTCAAGTGTTTATTTAGCAGTGTTAAAGCATTGCTTGAAGGAAGCCTAAATTGATTTGCTCGTCTCCCCACCACCACCCAGTAGACAACCACTATTGTAGAATCTTCTGATTATTTCAGATGAAAAATATTGTGTTCAGAAAACAGAGTTAAATTGTCAGCAGTGTGAAAAAAAAAATTAGCGTTTGTTGGAAATCTTTTGAAGTGTAGCTTGTTGGGACTTTCCTGTAGATTATTTTTCTTTACTCCTCACAGCTTCCAATCAAGCTCTGTTAGTTAAGTGCTTTGATCTAGAGCAGCTTCCCACAGTAAAAAGGGAAAAAAGGATTTTATTATATGTTTACTACAAAGCTGCTTTTCAAACTTCCAGATAGGATGGTTGTAAAAAGAAGAGACCTTTAATATATATTTCCCCTATGTTTATTGTACACAGAAGAAAATACTGGTATCAATTTTTTTGGTCATTTTTTTCTTAAAATATCTTAAAGAGACAATATGTGAAAACAATTGAAGTTATCAAATAATCAGAAAAGAGTGGATTTGTTAATCTAATAAAATTACAATTTCTGGGATATCTCAATTTGTGGAGTCTTTGAAGCTCTCTGAGCTTGGTTGTTTGCAGACATTTCATTACTTGACTAGGTAACATCAGTAGGCCTAGTTTCCTCCCTGCTTATATTCAGTAGCTTGTTCTGCCAGTATCGGTTGGAGTGGCTTTCTCTTTGGTAGTTTCTTGATTAGAGTACTGTTTGTTTGCTTTTCTGTTTGATCATTCGCTAGCAAAAACAGTAATAAAGGGACAGGCCCACGATGGCTCTGCAGTTAAAGACACTGAACTTGTCAACTGCAAAGCTGACAGCTGGGGTTTGAGACCTGACTGCCATGCAACAGGGTGAACTCCCATTCTTGTCTTAGCTCCTTTCCACCTAGCAGTTTGAAAGCACACAAATGTGAGTAGATAAATAAGTACCATTTTGGTGGGAAGGTAGCAGCATTCTATGTGCCTTGGCCTACATTCATATTGGCCACATGACCACAGAAATGTTTTGGGACAACCCTGGCTCCCTCAGCTAAGAAATGGAGATGAAACAACTAGACAGGGGAAATCTTTACTTTTAATAAAGGAACTACTAAGGAGAAAACCCCACACTCCCTAATACTATTGATGTTTAGTTTAGTTTTAGTTTTATTATATTTGTATACCGCCCTTCTCCCAAAGGACTCAGGGCGGTGAACAGGGCACATATAAAAAATACAGGATACAAAAATTAAAAAGAATTAAATAGTAGCCCAGCTAAAACAATCGATAACAATATAAAAAATCCCCATTAAAACCCCAACATATCCCCATAAGGCTAGGCCGGCTTGTTCAAATAGATGGGTCTTCAGACCGTGTTGGAAGGAGCGAAGGTCAGGTGCCATCCGGAGCTCGACCGGCAGCTGATTCCATAAAGCCGGAGCGCCCACAGAGAAGGCCCTGCCCCTGGGGGCCACCAGCCTACATTCTCTGACCGGAGGCACCCTGAGGAGGCCCTCTCTGTGGGAACGCACAGGGCGGAGGGAAGTTGACACCGGCAGCAGGTGGTCCCTGAGGTACTCCGGACCCATGCCATGTTACTTAGTTGGGTAATGAAATGACTGCAAGCAAGCAATCAAGAGAGCATAAAGGATCCCATAGTTCAACCCAGACCTACATATATTCTCTTCTATTGATTCTTCAGTTTAAAAGACCTGTTAAATAATAGAAGTATTATAATTAGTTAATAGAATGAACTTTAGATTAGGACATTCTTTAAATATTGTTCCTGCAATAAAGCCATTACATGATCTTAAGTGAATCATTGTGTCTTAACTGCTTCTCTAATATGAGTGATAATGATTGCCTGATAGATGGATAAATTTGGACTCGAAAGGATTGCAAAACTGGTTTGAGTTTGCTGGATATGAATTTGGGCCATTTAATTCTGTGCTTTTAACATGTACAATATATTAATTGTTGCTTAGATGTATGAAAAATAGTATGAAAAATAGTATGAATCACACAATTATCTATTCTGTTGCTCCCTTGTGGATTCAGCTGTGTGTTTGCTAGGGGAAATTGGGTATTACAAATAATCATTCAATGCTTTGATGACAATATACTTGCAGATTCAAAAGGAATGTTAATCTTAAATAGCACATGGTTTGTAATTTTTTCAAGAAATTTATAAAAGTTTTTATCAGAAAAAGTATTAACACATTAGGCTATACCAGGGGTAGGCAACCTCGGCTCTTTTATGACTCGTGGACTTCAACTCCCAGAATTCTGGGAGTTGAAGTCCACGAGTCATAAAAGAGCCGAGGTTGCCGACCCCTGGGCTATACCTTCAAGTTTGTGAGACAAAATTGAAAGTTCTGAAGATACCAAAATGTCTTAATATGTATGATTCTAAAAACATGACTGCTTGCAGCCTGTTAGGTAGATTTTTCCAACATTCAAGTATGCAACAGGCTGGCTAAAAGTATAATTAGCAATGAGACAAATCTCTCAGTCTTGCTTTTTGTAGAGCAACGTTTCCTGACTTGGAGGAATGGAAGGCAAGTTAGTGTAAAAGTCTCATTGATTCCATCTGGCAACAGGTTGAAAAGGTGCTGTAGATAAAAGTTCTTCCCATGATGATCTCTGGTTTAGATAGCAGGGCAGTTTTTCATTTTTGGATTGACTAACAAACTAGTCTCATACAGTACTTTGTAGCACAATGTTGTCTTTCTTCAAGTCTAGCACTGGTTTGTCTTGTTCTTCAAAAAAGATGTCTAGTCATGATAGTCATACTCCACCAGTCTCATTTTGTAGATGCCAAAGCATATGGGACCGTTCTGTATTTATATTCAGCAAACTGGAAGAATGCTGTTTTTTTGAGATGCAACTATCATATATCAATTGTATGTGTATTTTAAACAAGTATGTGGAAGGAGAGGGGAAAAGATTTATTTATGACCATAATTACAATTAGTTCAATAAAATAAATAGGAAGGAAAAGACTGAAAAAAACTGACATTTAGAAAAATTAATCATTAAATGCTGATTAATTTAAGTAAAACCAAGACTGGAATAAAATTATTACATTTAATTCTACATTTTAGCTTTTTTCAAATACTCAGTGAAGCAAATTTAAGACATTGGTATTTGGGGAGCAAAGTTATGAATGCTATTTTTTCCTATTAGCCCTTTCCCCTGTGGCCTATCTATTGCTGCTTCTGCTAAAGAGAGTACTTAAGCTATAGTGTTGACAGAACCAAGGCTGTCATATGTAAATCCTTTGTAGGAAGAGCCAAACTTTCCAACAAGCTATGGCAACTTTTTTGACTCCCCATAAAAGCAGTGGTCAGAAGCAGCAAAGTACAGCAGACTATATTCCAAACTCAGAATGAGTTTTGTTTCATGGTCAGAACAAATCATACAGTTTGTTCCAAGTGGTATTGTTTTGAGTGTTTTGCCTATTCTAAGTGTGACAGTTGATTTGTTTGTGGCTCACGGTTGGACTGCTTTTGTGCCAACTTAGCTAACATATAGCAGCAGGGAATAGTTATATTCCTGATGCTGTTGGCTTAAATTAAATGGGATGATGTGGCAGTCGAGTGTTGAGAAGAAAGCAGTTAAGTACTTGGCTAGATAGAATATAAAGATGGTTGCAGATTCATGCCAGGCAGTTTGCCTGCTAAATTATCACTTATTTTCAATTTATCTTTGCTATGGGGAAGTTAGAATTCATATGGTGGTTGATTTTGTGGCTAGAGTTTATGTAGGAAGGCATGTGTGTTGCATGTGTATTGTGCTGTATTTTGCTAACAAAGTACAGATGTGTGTGTATGCACTATGTTTCACAAAAGTGTGCTAAAGCTTTTGAGGTTGTATAAAGATTGTATAAATTGTTCTCTTTGACCTTTGATGTATACCTAAAGTACATTTAAAATTTTGGGGGGAAGTTTTGGTGAGTTTTGTTCTTGTTCTACTGGGGCCATGATCTGTTGTATAACTTTTTCTGACTTGAGCTCAGTTTATAGTTATATGTACATGATTGTTTCTGTTATGGATTTTTCAGAATACAGTTTTCTTGCAGGTTGTAGAACAACTTAATATTTACCATTGTGCTGTATATATTATATGCAAGCATAAGTTTCACATTTGGTTGTGTTGCTGAAAGATTTTAACATTTTTTAAAAACATAAATATATTCCCTAGTGAAGAGTGTAATACATACTGGTTAGCTGGACTTTTCTTCTGAGCCTGCTGTGTTAAAGTGTTAAGTGCTTTTAATTTGTTAAAATAAGTGATAATGAAAGAAATGTAGGTAATTTCCTTTCTTTGCTCCTGAGCTCAACAAATTATTTATTTAACTACCTAAAGTTGTAATTTTTTTCCTTTTGAAATCTCTGGAGTGGTCAGATTTGATTCGTTCTATTAAATATAATATTTTGGAAAGCTTTCAAATATGTCTTTAAAATCCCTTTAGTCAGTTCTTCTGCAAATTGACTGGCTTGTAGTGGTCAGCAGGGATTGCTACTCTATCTAATCTTGGTGAAAATAAGGAACAATGTCTAATAACAAGTTTCTTATAGCAAAGGTACTCAAAGCATTTTATTTTATTTTCTCAAATTTTTTGACCTGTCTGAATATTGACAACTTAACCAGGGGTAGGCAACCTTGGCTCTTTTATGACTCGTGGACTTCAACTCCCAGAATTCTTGAACCAGCTGGCTCAGGAATTCTGGGAGTTGAAGTCCACGTGTCATAAAAGAGCCAAGGTTGCCTACCCCTGACTTAGACCATTCCAATGGACCACATTTACAGCTTCTATTTTGTTTGTACAAAGACTAATTTTCTGATTTATGCAGAAAATCTGATTAAGATATCTAGTTGAAGAAGGTAATAGAAAAGTCTTAGTAACACGTCTGGACTTAAATGGAGTTAGGACAACCTAAAGCATGTGTTTTAGGCCAGATTGCAGGGAGACTTGAATCCCAATAGAAAAGATAGCAGGGCATCTGGTAAACTAATATGTCACTGACTGGAAAAAAGCACTGAAGGAAGTAAAGTAATACATCATTCTGCATGGACAAGCATTTGGGTCACTGTAGCTTATGTTTCTCCTATCATTGGTAATGA
Source organism: Vipera ursinii (assembly GCF_947247035.1). Classification (NCBI taxonomy): domain Eukaryota; kingdom Metazoa; phylum Chordata; class Lepidosauria; order Squamata; family Viperidae; genus Vipera; species Vipera ursinii. The sequence goes on from NC_139514.1 coordinate 22,699,131, forward strand.
GGTAATAGGCCCATCGTTTGTAGGGTTTTTTATATATAAATGTCCTCTAACATCTTAGGGTTTTGTACATTTTGGGGAAGAGTATTTCTTTTAATTCACTTGTAATTCCTAACTTTAAAAATGACTGGAATAAGCTCTACAAAAGATAATTACTTGAATGGAAGAATAAATAAAAATATGTACCATGTGCCAACTAGTCAAATGGCACAGTAAGGTCCATATTTTGCAGCCCTCAAACAGTTAATTTATCTATATCTCCAAAGTTATTTTCAGAAATAAAAAATAGACATACTTTGTATGAGAGATACAGATATTTTGCGGGATATTTTTGAAATGAGTTTCCTCATAATGTGGTGACCTCCAGACACATTACGTCTCTGTTGTCTGGGGATGACAGAAGTATGTTTTATTTGTTTTTATGTTTTATTTAATTTATATACCGCCCTTCTCCCTGGGGACTCAGGGCGGTTCACAGGGCATATAAATAAAAATACCATACTATACAAAAGTTAAAACAAAGATTAAATCAGTGCCCAATTAAAAAAACAATAATGCAATCTAAAATAACAATTTAAAACCCAGCTCCCCCATCAGGCCAGACCGGCCAATTCAAACAAATGGGTCTTCAGACCACGACGGAAAGTTCGGAGGTCCGATGCCATCCGGAGCTCCACCGGCAGTTGGTTCCACAAAGCCGGGGCACCCACAGAGAAGGCTCTCCCCCTGGGGGCCGCCAGTCGGTATTCCCTGACCGGAGGCACCCTGAGGAGGCCCTCTCTGTGGGAACGCACAGGTAGTAATTTATCACATCTGGATAGTAGTAATTTATCACATCTGGATTGCACTTAACTGGTGAAAACTATTTGGAAGATTTCTAGAGATAGAAACACAATAATCCTTTATATAGTTAGACATAAAGCCCACTACTGTATGTAGGTTGCATTATACAATAGAATTGCGCAGCCTAAAGCTATAGGATTGCACATGAAAACTATTTCCCCAATAGATGTTTACTTCATCCACAAACATTACACAAAAGAGTGCACCATCTCTTTGTTTCTATGAGGTGTTTTGACCACAAGAACAAATGCTGGGAGGTGGATAGGGACAAGGGTTCTTGCATACTCTCCCTTTGCTCATTTCTTATTCAGGCTGTGATTATTTAAATGAATTTATGTTTAAAAAACAAAAGAGAACTTCTTATTTCACTGTCTCCCCTCTCCCCCCAGCTTCTCACTTCAAGAATAATGTAGATATTGTAGAAGTGAAGCATTTAATTTTCATGCTTTTACTTCACTGGTAGTAGTTGGACTAAACTCATGTTTTCAATCCAAGAACATTATATTACTGAGTGTTTCACTTCTCTCCCCCCCCCATGAGATTCTGCTTAATTACTCTGGGTTCTCCTTGTGTAGCATAAGCAATGTAGCACATTCTCTTAACTAGGGCTCAAGTATTCAATAGATTTATTTTGGCTGATGTGGCTTCCAAGTTGTGAATTCTTGGTGAATCGGATTATAAAAATGTCTAGAGGTCACAGGATTAGGAGAGTTCACATGGAGAGACAAGATCCCTAAGTAGGATTTGTTTTTGATGGTTCATGGATTATTTTTTGTGTATTTTACTTTTTCACTTCTGACAATAGTGATATGGTACCAATAAAGGAGAATATTTGCAGCTCAGGGCTGAAATCAGGGGTCCTTGATGCTCTCTCCCTAGCACTGATGATGTTACCTAGTTTGGGTAATGAAACGTCTACAAGAAAACAATCAAGCTCAGAACATTAAGGAGACCCCTCAAACAGTGATATGGCCTACACAAGAATGTGTGAAAGATGTGGTCTGTTCCAGGCACCTTTTATTTTCAAATAAAAATAGGGAGAGGGCAGTCTATCATATGAAACTATCCTTAGAAATCTGTCAGTTATGGCAAATTATGGAAATGCAAAGACTTTCTGAAGATGAGCAAAGAGCATTGGTAGATAGCTATGTCCTTGTCCATGCTAGGGAATTGAAATATTTGAGCAATGTCAGGAACAAGTTAACACAATGTGCCATCCAGAGGCTATGAACTATAATCTGTATCTAATGGGAGAAATGTGCATTTTAAGAATACAGGGTGGTGCAAACATCTCAGTCCACATATGTCAAATACTTGATATTGGGAAACTGTTTAGAAATAGTGGAATTTTAAGAAGTTAAGTTGCTTTCCTTCTGCTTTCTCTGCCACAAGCTGTGCTTCAATAAAACCTGACTTTGGGTTACATTTTATCCAAAATACATGAGTATGAATCACTAATGGGGTAGAAAAATGCACTTTCAGAGCTAAATATTTTTTGTTTTATCTGCAAAAGCAAATCACTCAAGAGGCCATTTTACCCCAAAGAGATGAAAGTCTTGGCCAGGACTTTAGAAGTGTAAATGGAGAACTATTGAAGATGGAAGGCTAGAGAAGCCAGCCTTCCTTCCTTCCTTCCTTCCTTCCTTCCTTCCTTCCTTCCTTCCTTCCTTCCTTCCTTCCTTCCCAAAGGACTGTGTGTGAGAGAAATATGCATTATGGGAAAAAGATGTCTCAAAGAGGTCTTACTGTCAGAGCTACTAAAAGGGGTGGTGATTTGAACTGTGGCCGGTGGAGCAACTATTCTAGTGTTCTGAAATAAAGATTTCTTTGTTGGTATTGATATAAGATCAAAGAGCAGATTATAGTAGCAAATTTAAAAAAGATCTGAAAGGAATTTGGAAGTTTGTAATAAAATGAAGACTAGTGATGAAGAACCAATTGATGGGCATGTTAAAGATGCACTGAAGTTTTCTAGATTTAGGCTCCACTGTATTACGTGTTACACAGTCAGAGAGAAACATAGAGTTGAAAGTGTTGATGGGGATTGTTAACAAGTAAGAATGGAGATCTGCTGTTGGAAAGAAAATTATTGGAAACTGGACTTTTCAGAGTAGATTCCCTAGGGAGTTGTAAATTCTATGCTAATGAAAAACCATCCCAGCTTCCAGACTTAGCAGAGCAGTGTAAAGGGAAAGATTGTATTGAATCTTTGAATAGACAACTAGATTGCCTATGTAGGTATATTCAGCAAATCAGGTACAGTAGATGTAGAGGAACAACTGACCGTAAATCTCACAACGCAGACTACAAATATGCAATCAACATAACTCGGCATGTTTGATGAATCACATAGTACAAAAGTAATTCTGAAAATGCAGTGCAACAGCAATGTTCAATGGCTATGGAAATCCTTACTGACTTCTGTTCTTCCTATTGCAGGGGTGTTAAACTGCCGGCCCACGGGCCGGACGCATCACATGAAAGCCATGCCCAACCCCATTGCTGGCAATGGCAAAACAGTCCCGATATGTTGCACGACATCACGTGACGTTGCGAGTTTGACATGTCTGTTCTATTGGATCAAAAGACAGAAGCAGGCATTTTGTAATGTCCTTTGATAAAGCATCTTATTTTTGTTTGTATCCGATAAGGCATAAAGTGACCTACAAATGCAGATTCTTTGTGGCTTATGTAGAAAATAAATTGGAAAGACAGTGCCAGGTTTTCTATTCTGATAATGGCACAGAATTTATGAATGGGCAGATGTCTGATTATATAAAGGAAAATGGGATTATACTGGGACAACTGTTCCCTTTACATCAGAACTGGATTTACAGAAATAATAAACATTTTTTTGTTGGATGTGTGCAAAACTATGCTAGTTGACTTGAATATAGATAATATAATGATTTCAACAGCTAACAGTGATCAACAGGGGCTACCTATTAAAGCTATGAAAGACACACCTTATGAACTATTTTCCACAGAAAATCAATTTACATGTAAATTTGGACCTTAAACTGTAGACTTAAACTAAACTGTGTTTCCAAAAATAAAAAAGCTGTATTGTAGTACTGTATATAATGGTTGATTAGTATCTAGCACAAAAGGGTTCAGGATTCTGGATATGACAACTGTACGATTACAATAGTATTGCTGTCTTTGATGAGCAAGTAAGGCCACCTGAGAGTAAAATGTCAGGCTCTGAACTCAACAGCTATCAGCAGACAATACCTTAACATTTCCAGTTTCTAGTTTCAAACCAGCATCATATTTTCAGAAGGGAACTTAGCTGATGTGCTGACTGCAGAAAGGGAAATGTAGTTATAATAGCAGCTGAACATTCATAAAAACCTAACAAAACTGGGGTTGGGTTCTCAGACACGGGGAGATATTTAAAAGCTGCCAGTTTATGAATCCAAGAAATTTGAAAGAAGCAAGCAAGGGAAGATTTAGAATCTGTTTACAAAAATTACTTTGAGACATCGCACTGAGACTCAGAGAGCAGCTATAGCTTTAAATACAAATAATCACCATTTAGGAGGTATAGCTATAGGCTTATCAAAGAAATTGATTCTTAGCCAGTAATGCAAACAGGCTGAGAAAAACATTCAAGAGTTTCATTAAAAGTATATCTTAATGAAGAAAGTGGGTTTAGAGTGTTCCCATCTGAGTTTTGTATTCTGTATTCTAACCTCTAATTCTCAGCATTAAAACTTACTAAAGACCTTGTGAATCTTGCTTTATCAGTTCTACTCTGCAGTTAAGGAATTTGACAATAACACTTAAGTTTGTGGAACTATCTACCATAAGAAAATTAACTGAGTGCAGATGTATCTTTAAGACCAAATGCAGTGCAGATGGGGAAGTTCTGTTCTTTAGAATAGTAGTCAAGTGATAGTCTCAGAAATATGGAGAGGACTACCATGAGATTATGAAAATACTTTAATTAGGACTTTCTTAGGCATAGTGCCAGAGGCATATAAATTGACCATCTGGATGTAAAGGCTGTTTTTTGTATTTGTAGAATTAAAAGAAATTTATATAGAATAGGCCTTAGGGTTCATTCAAGCTTGCAAGTAGAAGCTTGTGTACAAATTACAGAAAAATCTTTATGGATTAAAACTGACTGCAAAGACTTTCAGAGAGAAATAAAATCAAGTGTTGCTTAAAAGGGAATTAAGTAGTGCAAAGCAGACCCTCAAGATTTAAAAATAAATGGACTTTATCTTGCCATATGTTGAATGATTTAATAATTTATTGTGCAGACTGACAACATTATAAGGGGACTGTGAAGCACCTAAAAAGGGAATTGAAGTGAAGGATATTAGCAACGTCTTATTATCTTGAAGCACAAATTGAAAAAAAATGAAGAAAGATGTAATCTGCTTAAACCAGAAACATGATTATAGGGCATTTTAGAATGCCTAAGACTGAGGTAAATTTACTTACTGAACAACTTGGCAAAGTGGTTAGCATATGTCAATAACTAGACCAGAAACTTTTACAGTGTGAATTCTTTGCAGAAAATTCACTTCGCCAACATAAAGTGACTGGACTGTAGTCAAGAGGCTGGGCAAATGCCTCAAGGGCCCCACTGACTTAAGATAAAACCGACAGCAAGCAGTAGCCCTGAATTAACTGGATATATGGATGGAGATTGGGCCGAAGTTAGAGCTGACAGCAAGTCTGTAAATAGTTCCTGATCCTCTGGGGTGGTGAAAAAAATCAATTGCATTGACAGAAGACAAGCTGCTGCAGTGCTTTCTTCCATCAGGGCCATGCAAATTTCAGTTAGTGAAGCTGGTTGCAAAGCCATGCGGATTTACAAATTTCTAAATAACTGTGGAATTTATTGACTCCACAATAATGACTGAACACAGTAAAAATTGCAAGGAATTCAGTTATCACAGGAAAGACAGATTAATTCAGCAATAAATGACATTGCTATCCAATGGCTCTATGTCTGTGGATGATTTATGGTCTTTCTTATTTGTTTTAGAAAATTAATATGGCTGTTCATCGTGCATATGAATTCTGGGTGGGGAACAGCAAAACCAATGTAATAAAAACTTCTATAAATCAAGCAGAAACCGGAATTAAAGTACGGTAATCATAATGCTATGGTCAAGACATTGTGTAACAGACCTAACCACCCAAACCACACCTACATTGACTGGCCTTATATAAAATCCCAACACAGCAGCTGGAAGAAAAGCCAGGTCTCCACGGTCTTCTGAAAGGACAGGAAGGTCAGGGCAGTCTCAGTCTTGGGGGAGGATGGCAGCCTTCCTTACGGCAGATGTGCTAACAGAGGAAGGATCCCTCCTTGATTCTGCAGTGTGAGATTGTTCAATACAGGGGACTGGAGTACATCCACCCTGTTGCACAGCAGATACCCTCAGAGATAGGCAGTCCTGTAAGACAGCTGGCACTGTGCCAGGCAAGGTTTTAAAGCTGATAACCAGTACTTTGACTTGCACATACTATCTCTCAGCTGGTCTGTTAATTAAAACAATCTGTGTTTAAAAGACAAAAGAAGTTCCCAGTCTGTCCCTCTCTTCTGCTTTCTTCAAGATGGACAGTAGTTTAAACAGAAGTGAGGCATACATATCTATTTTTATTGAAATACAGTGAATGTCTCCTGCATTGATACCTGGGCTGAGCTCATACTCAAACTATGAATATTTACTTTTTTTGTCCCACATTGGATACTCTGCTGCTTAATTATTCAATATTCTTTCAGAAGCCTTGTTACATTCAAGAGCATACTCTGTAATAAGGGTTTCTGCTGAATTGAGATTTTCAGGCAGGGAGAATATTGAAAGTATAACTGCAAAGAACTCATATTAGCTAAGTTTAGTTCTGTTAAATGCAGATTAAACCAGAATTAGTTTTTATACTAATCCCCATCCAGCAATCTGCAATCTCAGTTTCTGAGACTTTTCTGCTAAGGGTGTCAAAGATTGTAATCTAAGGTGTAACCATAATCTATATAGATACTGTGTTTCCCTGAAAATAAAACCAGGCTTTGGGTTTTTTTGCCTCCAAAGAGGCACCAGGTCTTATTTTCAGGGAGTGTCTTTTTCCACCATCTCATCTCGCGATGACAGCTCTGCCCACCTGGCCCACTTCTTCTGTGGCCAAAGGAAATGCCTCTGCAGCTGAGAATGGAGCTCCGACCTGCATTTCAGGCCTCTACAGCTGAGAACTGGGCTATGGATTGAATCTGTAGCTCAGTTCTCCACTGCAGAGGCATTTCCTTCAGCCGCAAAAGAAGTGGGCCCATGAGGCAAGGCTGGTGTTGATTCAGGGAGGTCTGGCTACGATGGAAAGAGGGTGCAGGGCATGTGGAGCAGCTCCACACCCCAACCCTAGATTGATTTTTAGGCATGCGCTCGCCCTAAAACTATGGCTTATTTTGGGGGTAGGTCTTACTTTCAGGGAAACACAGTATATGTAAGTTGTATAATTTTGCTTTTAAAACTTAAAATATGTATTTTCCTTTATTATTTTTTTAAAATCCTGCTTGAAAGGAGAAGTGGCTTTGAATCAATGTAACTTGAGCCTCTAAAATGCTAAAAATCCAATATACTTTCATCAAATAGAATAATTTTGCCCTTTAATTGAAACAAGTGTAAAGAATATGTACAATTAGCTAAACATTCAAAGCTATTAATGAAATCCATGTAGTTTGGAAAATATACCATTAATGGGCCTTCTTTATTGCCTGCAATGCTTTCCTCTAGTTGGTGATAATTATTCTTCACTCTACATATGAAAGTGAAGTGATTTGGGGTTTATGTTATCATTTCATTGTTGGACATGTGCCCTAGAGTCGGACACAACTAGACATGGGAACCTTTACCATTATCATCTGGATTTGAAGTTTCCATGTCTGCTTGAATATAATCAGTGTAGATGGCAGCATCTAGTTAATCTTGTCTGGTCCTGAAACAGCTTTATAGGGCCAGAACTGCTTAAAACTCGAATGAGAAACCAGTAGGAAATCACAGGGCTGCAAAGTTAAAAAAGAAATCCTAGAAGAAACAGTTACCTAACCTAATCTAATTGGAATTGTAGCCAAGGAGTTATGTCTACATAGTTAACAGGAGTTGAGTTTGATTTGAAGGAGATTTTATTGCAACTGAGCAAAGAAGCACCAAGTAGAAATAAAACATCCTGACTCTTCCAGTGCCAATTTTACTCCATTTTCAGCTTTTTTTTTTAATCAGAAGGGTTGAATCAGAGGTCTGATCAGGAACTCTACTCTTAAAATTCTCATTATTGCTGGGACACACATCTAATAACAGAGATGTGAAAAAGAAATGTCTATCTGCACCTCCTAGTCTGAATCCCATTCTCTTGCTGTCATTAGTAGACAGTAGTAGCCTTCAGACCTGCACATAACTGAGTCAGCATCTAATCCACAGCCTACAGTATAATAGTTCTTAAAGTTTGAACAAGACACGCAGTGTGCAGTTCATCTGTGGACATAGAGGTGGGCTCTGCAAGTTACTGCATGCACTACAATATGCAGTAGGTTTTATTTCTTTTATTACTCTCCATTCTTCAGAGAAGCACTACCTTTTTTAACCAGCCAGGGTTTTCAAAGCATGAGTTTTCAAGGAATACTTGCTGCCTTTTACTTGCTATCTCTTATAATGATAATAAGGTAATTCTTGACCTACAACACTTTGTTTAGTGACTGTTCAAAGTTGACACTGAAAAAATTGGCATATGACCATTTTTCACACTTATGATGATTGCAGCATCCTTTTTGGTCCCATGATCAAAATTCAGATGCTTGAAAACTGATTCATATTTATGAGGGTTGTGACCTGACAAGCAAAATCAATGGAGAGGCCACATTCACTTAACCGTGTTACTAACTTGACAATTGCAAGTTACTCACTTAACAATTCATAAAATAAAATAAAATAGTCATAAAATAGAGCAAAACACAGTTAACAGCTGTCTCGCTTAACAACAGAAATTTTGAGCTCAATTGTTGTGAATTAAGGAGTACTGTACTTGGTAATAGGAAGAAATACTTGTTTTCAATAGAGTATGAAATGTGCATTTCAACTGGCAATCTTGAAAGCATTTAAGAGTATTTAATCTGATATAACATTGAGCAGCTTCTTTTCACTTCTTTTGACTGGTAATTTTATACTGTTCTTTGTGCTGCCTCTTGAATTAAGCAGACCTCATCTACTTAAACTCAACTGATAATTAAACAAAGGCTTCTAATTTGGATGTTGGACCAAATTGCTTTTGCTTGTTAAAAGATTTTTTAATATTAGAGAGGAAGTGTTAGAGAGAGATGCTAATGTTCAGCTAACTACATTTCTGTTTAAACTTTGTTGTTTATACTTTGTTTACTGATACTACCAGTTATATTTCATTTCCATTTTCTGGTTATCTCCACTATCTATAAATCAGAGCCCTGATACTGTGATGAAAAAACATAATTTGCTGGTATATGATCTTTTTAATTTCTCACTTGGTTGCAGAGTTCTATATTTAGATAGATATTGAAATGTAAATTTGTATGCTGTTGGAGGAAAAGATCTGCAAAATTGTTAGCCTTTAAAATATCTTTTTCTCCTTTTACCTCTAGTTCCGGGGATAGATGGGAGTGCCCTGGCTGAAGCTAGTCTTACAGACTCCTATTTCAGCACCAGTTTTGTTGGAGTCAATGGGTTTGGAAGTCCTGCAGAATCAAAATATCCTATGATGCAGGTAATGAATCATTTGATAGAGTGTCTACTGTGGTCTGTTGCTGATTGAAATTATTTTTGTAAGATTTTTTTCTATGGAAGCAGTAAATGAATTTTAACATAGATGGGAAACCCCACTTCAATGATACAAATAGAACTTGTCTGAAGCAAAAATATTTTTTACTACAACTTTTAGGACAATGTGGGAAAGATAATACTTATTTGAATTTAGTTGGTATATCTGTAATGATCATAAGAAGTCAAAAATAACAAAAAAAGCTTATTTCAACATATAAAAACAAGAAAAAAGTTAAGGAAATGATTGGTCCATTAGTGGGGGAAAGTGGCAAGAAGGTGACAAGCAATAGGGAGAAAGCAGAACTATTTAATTCGTTTTTTGCATCTGTCTTTACACAAAGGAAAAAAACAGTCCAACCTACCCAAACCAGTGCCATAAAAAACAGAATAGAAACGCAATTTAAGATAGGCAAGAAAATGGTAAGTGAGCACCTGTCCAGCCTAGACGAGTTCAAATCACCAGGACCAGATGGATTACACCCCAAGGTTCTCAAGGAACTGGCAGACGTGATCTCAGAACCACTGAACTATATTTTTCAAAGATCCTGGAGCACTGGGGAACTACCAGAGGACTGGAAGAGAGCTGATGTAGTTCCCATCTTCAAAAAAGGGGAAAAAATAGATCCAGGAAACTACAGACCTATCAGCCTGACCTCAATACCTGGGAAGATTCTGGAAAAGATAATCAAACAACAAATCAGCGAACACCTTGATGCAAACAAAGTCATCACTAAAAGTCAACATGGGTTTGTCAAAAACAGATCATGCCAGACAAATCTTATTACATTCTTTGACCAAGTGACAAAATTAGTGGACCAGAGGAACGCTGTAGATATAATTTACTTGGACTTCAGTAAGGCATTTGATAAAGTAGATCACAACCTACTACTTGATAAGGTAGAAAAATGTGGGTTAGATAGCATTACCACCAGATGGATTCGTAGCTGGCTGACAGGCCGTACTCAGCGTGTGGTCCTCAATGGAACCGCATCTACATGGAAGGAAGTGTGTAGTGGGGTGCACCAGGGCTCTGTTCTGGGCCCAGTGCTCTTCAATATCTTCATTAATGATTTGGATGAGGGGATAGATGGGGAACATCAAATTTGCAGACGACACCAAGCTGGCAGGAATAGCCAATACTCCAGAAGATAGGCTTAAGATACAGAAGGCTCTGGACAGACTCAAACACTGGGCACTATCTAATAAAATGAAATTCAATGGTGAAAAAAGTAAGGTTCTACATTTAGGCAGGAAAAATCAAATGCATAGGCATAGTATAGGTGGTACCTTGCTCAATAGTAGTAACTGTGAGAGGGATCTCGGAGTCTTAGTAGACAATCACTTCAATATGAGCCAGTAGTGTGCTGCAGCTGCCAAAAAAGCCAACACAGTGCTAGGCTGCATTAACAGAGGGATAGAATCAAGATCAAGTGAAGTACTAATACCACTTTACAATGCTTTGGTAAGGCCACACCTGGAATACTGCATCCACTTTTGGTCACCACGATGTAAAAAAGATGTCGAGAGTCTAGAAAGGGTACAGAGAAGAGCAACCAAGATGATTAGGGGGCTGGAGGCTAAAACATATAGGGAACGGTTGCTGGAATTGGGTATGTGTAGTTTAATGAAGAGAAGGGTGAGGGGTGACATGATAGCAGTGTTCCAATATCTCAGGGGCTACCAGAAAGAAGAGGGAATCAAGCTATTCTCCAAAGCACCTGAAAGCAGGACAAGAAGCAACAGATGGAAACTAGTCAAGGAGAGAAGCAACCTAGAACTAAGGAGAAACTTCCTGACAGTTAGAACAATTAACCAGTGGAACAACCTGCCTCCAGAGGTGGTGAATGCTCCAACACTGGAGGTTTTTAAGAAGAGACTGGACAGCCATTTGCCTGAAATGGTATAGGGTTTCCTGCCTGAGCAGGGGGTTGGACTAGATGACCTCCAAGGTCCCTTCCAACTTTATATATTTATTATATTATATTATATTATATTATATTATATTATATTATATTATAATATTATATTATAATATTATATTATATTATATTATATTATATTATATTATATTATATTATATTATTATATTATATTATATTATATTATATTATATTATATTATATTATATTATATTATATTATATTATATTATATTATATTATATTATATTATATTAATACTATAACTGTTGTAATCCTCTTGGCAGTGTGCTTTTTTGGCATAAAATTTGGTTGTAAGAATTTTCATTAGCATAAGTTGGTGATACTCCTGGAAGAAAATCTTTTTGTTTAGCAACCTTCCTGTCTATTAAGATGTCCATTGACATTTTTGGAAATGTCCTTTTCTGAGTACTATTATATAAAAGTTACTTATTTAATAGAATCTCTCACTCCCACATAACTAGGCAGTCACAACTAGGAACTAAAATATACAAAAAACTTAAAAGGTATAACAGACTAGAAGAACAAAGTAATTATAGTAAATTGTATGCATTGCCAAGAAAAGTATTCCTGTAGTGATAAAACTGAGCCTGGAACATGTTCTTAGGCTAAGCCATTTTAAAATATTTGCATTGCTTCTAGTTTTAGCATTTTCTATTGTTGGTTCTGTATAGAATGGAATGGAATGGAATGGAATGGAATGGAATGGAATGGAATGGAATGGAATGGAATAGAATAGAATAGAATAGAATAGAATAGAATAGAATAGAATAGAATAGAATAGAATAGAATAGAATAGAATAGAATAGAATAGAATAGAATAGAATAGAATAGAATGACAGGACTTTGGAGGTCTTCTAGTCCAACCCCCTGCTCAGGCAGGAAACCCTTCTTTGTTTTTATTACCCATTTGATCATATTGTATTAAGTGCTGGATATACCCCTATAGGAAGACATGTAATAATTCATCCAGACTGATGGTTTTTTTAAAAATAGACGTTTTATCAAGAATTTTAATTACAGTGGTTGAAAACTAGTACAAACTAAAATTAGAGAAAAGGAAGAAATTAAAAAGAATAAAAAGGGCAAGGAAAAAAGAAGAAAAAAGAATGTAATTAAAATATATATTTACTTCCAACTTTCATTAGAACAAGTATAAACAAATTTTATAACTCTTTACCTCCTATGAGATTAAACAGATAACCCATGCCTTATATCTGAGCAAATCCACAAAACCTCAACTTTTCAATCCTGGTATCAGCAAAAGTCCATAAATGGTTGCCAGAATATTGAAAAAAAAAGTATTTTAACCATGATCTAATAAACCAACTTTGTGTTCCTTCCTCTTACTTTTACCAGTCTTAATCTTTAATTCACTCAAATATTGATGTAGAATTTGATTTCTCTTAAATTCTTCTTTATCCATTTGCACAGATTTCTTCAAGGCTTTATCAAAGCCCTTTTTGTAGATTCAATAAGAGAATATTTTCTAGGGCATTCTCTTGGTTTTAGTTGGACACCAAAAAAAGAGGGCACAGGGCGTGTACAGGAAGACCATGGAAAAGAGCTTGCAGGGGTATGTGTGATTGAGGGATGCTCAGAAAAAAGGGTGTGAGTATGTGAGAAATTGAAATATTCAATTATGCCCTGTAAGAAGCCATAGCAAAATTGTACTGCTCATATATTTATTGAACACATATATTTATTATTCATATTGTTTCTGATGTGTGGATTTCTCTTTCTCTTAATGAATAATATTTTTATTTATTCATTAAATTTAGATACTGCTCCCCTCACTCTCAGAGTGACTCTGGGTGGTTTGCAGATAAAAAGGAAAAATGTATATCAAAACACCATGGATACCGAGTTCAGTAAAATGGGAACCAAGTTATTCCCATCCAGACTCCAGGCACCACGAAAGAATATCCACATTATCATTTAATTCTTATCACTTAAATCCATGAGCTGAACTTGTCATTCCCTTGTGATAAGAAATTATAATATTTGGAACCTTTAATTAGGAGAAGAAGTTAAGTTAGGGAACTATGAAACAGTTTCATATACCTGTGCTCAGTATGAAGAAAGTGGACATGGATTCCCACTATTCATAGATTCTAGTTAAAAAAAAGTAGAATTATAGATGATTTAATGTGCAGAATTTGCTAACAAAGTGTTGACTAGCAATTTGGACTGCATTAAAAGATTAGACGACACAAAGCGACCTCCTGATAGAGTCAAATTCTCTGTGGGCTTGGGACATTGTTACTACCTGAGTGGGAAACTTCCAGAAAGTATCATGACTATTGGCTAGATTGAGAAGTAAAAACAAACAAACTCTGAAAGTGGTTGATGGCAAAGTATTTCTGTTCTACTTCCATGTAAATGTGGACATGTCTGTGGAGTCATCATAAGTGAAACGAGATTTGAAAGAAGCTTTACATCTAAATTATGTTTGTAATACTGTCCTAAAAGTGAATATGTTCCAATATGTATAATTACCATAGTTTTTCGAGTGAAGAACCTTTAGTTTTTTATAATAATGTTACTGAAATTCAAGTGCATATATAATCTTTTTAGCTGGCTAAAGTCTCTGAATACTCTAGGTTAAATGTTAGAAATTATGCTTCTTCAGTTCTAGGGGCTCTCAATCTTTGGGATTCAATGATTCCCCGATATTCATGATTCCCATGCTTGCTATTCATGATTCCCCATGAATAGCTGTAGTAATGGCAGTGAAAGTGGCTGAGGGAAGATGTTTTTGTTTTCTCCAACAGCTACCCAAAGTGGCCAGCTTGGTACTGCATGTTCTTTCCACCTCTGTGAAGTTATCCCCACCTGGGTGCACCCCTCTCCTCCCTTTTCACACTGCTTCATGCAAGCAGCAAGCTTCTCCTTAGAGCTGTGCAAATAACTATTCTTTATGCTCCTGGCTTTCAGTCCATCCAGAAATTTACAGTTCTCCCCCCACCCTCACCCCCAAGGTTTGTGGTCCACAGTTTAAGAAGCTATGTTGAACTTTTTTGTTTTATTTATTTTTTAATAATGTAATCACTTATTTGGTGTATTGTTAAAGAATTCTTTGGTAATGGGAGGCACCAGCAGAAATCACTCATGTCTTTTTGAATTCACAGTTCAACTAGTTTAATTCATTTTCTCTTGAGATGCTCCTGAACATGATTCAGGAGTTCAGTTGATGCAAAATGATCGGAGGTAAGACAGATCAAGGCTTCTGTTGTGGGAGGTACATTGATTGTCAGTTTGCTCCTGGGTACATTAGAATTCTTAGGGCTTGTATATCATCAAGATCATATAGCTAAAATTTGCCCAGCAGAGATTTTAGCAGAAAAGGTGGATGATCAGCCAGGCAAAGGGCTCTCTGTTATGGCTTTCCTCTTTGGAATAGTTTACCTGCAAGAACTTTTTCCCAGTTGATGCTCTGGAAAGATGTTAAACTCTGAAGATGTAAAGTGAATTAATGATGTTTCTCCTGGGATTAAGCCACAACAAAGTTAGACAGGAGATACTTTCTGACTGTATGAGCTGTCAGAAACCAGAAGAGCTACTGCGTGCAAGTTTTTCAATTAGAGGCTGGGTGATTAACTGTCAGAAATACTGCAAAGAATCCTGCATTGAGCAGGTTTTGGACTAGATGACTTCTAAGATCCCTTCTGTGAATCTGTGAGCGTTAATCCATTTTGAATTATAGACATCTGGAGGCAAATGGTATTAATAGCTTAATTCACTGTACAATTCTATTTTTCATTTTCTGCAGAGGATGACAAATAGTAGCAGTTCACCTAGCCTTCTTAATGACAGTGCCAAGCCATATGCAGGCCATGGTAAGAAAGCTTTAAAATTATATGAAAGCTGTTTTATAGAAAAATACATATGGTTTAGAACCTCATTATTTAAATAATACATACATTTCATATTACTTTATTACAAATGGTTTTAGAATTAATTTGAACTGGTGTTTTGTGGGGGTTTTTTAACCTTGTTGCTCTGCAATTTAAATCAGCAGATTAAGCATTTTAAGATTTTGGGATGAAAAATTAAATGTTTTAGAATGAAAACCTGATCTGAGATTCATTGCCATTTTTATTGCACCTGAGAGTATGGGTTTGGTTAGGGCACAGGTCTGCAACCCGTGGCTCCGGAGCCACATGCGGCTCTTTCAGCCGTCTCCTGCGGCTCCCAGTCTTCTGCCATGTGTAGTCCAAAAAAAAAAAAGTGGGACTAAAAAAGTTCAACCAATCAATTCAAATATGCAGGGTAAGTGCATATCTCGCCTTGGCTCCACTCTTCAGTCAAACCCTGTTCTGCGCATGCGCGCATGTACGCGCATGTGCACACATTTTTTTGCGGCTCCCAGTTTTTCCTTTTGTGAGGGAACCGGTTCCGAGTGGCTCTTTCACTGTTTCAGGTTGCTGACCCATGGGTTAGGGAAATTTCTATATCTACATTCTTAAAGTGATGCTAAAACAGACAGTAATGTGTACTATATTTAAAGGATATATAATTAAATGTATTTTCTAGCATCTTTCTTTAATATTTTTTATTACCACCAACCCTTCCTAGTATTTTGGTGATTTAAATAATTTAGAAGGGAAGTGTAATGTCATGAATATTCCTTCCATATATTATAAAGAGATATATTGTGGGCATAATTCATCTATGATAAACATAGCTAATAACAGGAGTTGTATTAAATTCTGAAGCTGCACTAATTCTTCAGAAACTATGTTGAAAGCTATCAGACAAATACACTACCAAAATGAGCAATATTTCTGATCTTTGTAAAAACAAATTTTTAGAAGAGTAATTGAACATTTTCACCAATTTCCCATTTTATTTATAACTCCTTGGCTATAATCTAAGAAGGTGTTATATATTTTACACGCAATGTTTGGTAATTTGCTGACATCGATTAAAAGGAATTTGACACAACAAAAAAAATCATGTGGACTCATCAAACCATCCCTCACAAGCTTTTGATCCTTTTGTGCTTGATGGGAGGTTACATAATATAGAAGTAATCTCTTTTGTAAAATAAGTGAAGTAGTTATGATTTTATTGTATCAAAAGGCTCAGATAAATGAAGAAAGAATTAGGGAAATAGCCCTATTTGGGAGAGTTGAAACTTATATCTTAGCAATAATTGATTTTTCTATCAATCATCACATATTTAATTAGAAGCCTGTCTGATTTTTCTTGTTTTATTTCTAGGTTCGTTTTCATTATCACTTAGTTCTGCTGTACTTAAAAATAAACAAAAAACCACTAAGCCTTTATTTTTTTCTGCAATATATACGTACATTGAATGATACAGTGAGAAAGAAGAAAGGAAGGTATTAAAAAATAATTTCTCAATAGTAGCCAATTTCCTAGCTTTTAAAATACTTCAGAAAACAGTAACACGTAGTTTGTTTGAGCTTATATAGTTTGTTGTGTCAAGACGTTAAATTCTATAATTTGGTAATCACCATAATTTATGGCAAGAGTATGCCATATTACTGTGTTTATATTGTGAAGTATTCATTATTTGGAACAGCAAGAACCACAGTGAGATAATTCAGAATGGATGGGGCCACCTGATATGATTTTTTTAAATATAAAACTTTTTTTAGCTCAAAATATAAGGAAATTACTCTATTCATATTCACAATTGTGAGAAGGAGTTTCAGAGATGAAACAAACCCCCTCCGATTGTGTACAATACATGCAGTCCTAATTTCCAGTTGTCTGTTCTTGATTTGTGAGTTAGACAGCTCTGGTGACTATAGCCAAATTTACCTTACTTAATAAAGCATCCATTTTAGTGTTTCATATACACCCAGCACACGATAATGATTTTACAAATGTTTTATCAGAAGCTATTGTGAATTATGGGATTACGGGGTCATAAAAAGAGTGTGAAGACATAAAAATTTTGTATAGGGCTAAACAATAAAGAGGAAAGTAGTGCTTTTTTTGTAAAAGAAAAAGGTGCCGGAACTCACACATGTCATACAACCCGCCTTGCCTACCCTACAAGATTCCATCCAAAAAAGGTGCCGGAACTCTGTTCTGGGCATTCTATGACAAAAAAAGCCCTGGAGGAAAGTATGAATAAACTTGCTTTTTAGGTATGAATAAGCTTGCTTTTTGAAGTTTATTTGGTTTCTTTTGCGAAATTTTAATATTGAAATAAATTCATTTTGTATATCTCATGAAAGATAAGAGCCAGTGGTCTAGTGGTTAAGGCACCAGGCTAGAATAGTCAGGAAAGCGAGCTGGGTGACTTTAGGGCAGATACTGTCTCACAACCCAGCTCACCTCACAGGGTGGTTGTTGTGGGGTAAATAGGAGGAAAAAGATGTATTGGCTATGTTTGTTGCCTTGATTTATTCATAAAATAAATAAAGGTAGAATATAAATAAATAAGGGACGTGGTGGCTCAGTGGGTTAGGACGCTGAGCTTGTTGATCAGAAGGTCGGCAGTTTGGCGGGTCGAATCCCAAGTGCCGCGTAACAGAGTGAGCGCCTGTTACTCGTCCCAGCTTCTGCCAACTTAGCAGTTCGAAAGCATGTAAAAATGCAAGTAGAAAAATAGGGACCACTACGGTGGGAAGGTAACAGCGTTCCGTGCACTTTTGGCGTCTAGTCATGCCGGCCACATGACCACGGAGACATCCTCGGACAAGCGCTCTCTCTTCAGCTTTGAAACGGAGATGAGCACCGGCCCCTAGAGTTGGAAACGACTAGCACGCATGTGCGGGGGAACCTTTACCTTTATAAATAAATAAAATCTCTCTTTTTTTTATAAAATCTGTTTTGCAGATCCTCTTAGTTCACCTAGTTCATCCTTGTTTAATGATTTTGCTGCTCTCAGCTTATCTCAAAGGAGAAAAGTAAGTATCACCAAACATTATAATTTCTGTATCAAAATAATAAAAATTATGTATATGAATAACTTTTTATTATTAATATTTTAATATTTATTATTAATAGTAGCATATTAAGCACATTTGTGAACTTTATATTGTATTGCAAGTATTCAGTTATTTAATAATGACCCAAAACATATTTGCTTAACTTTATGCTCCATCTCTCATAAACATTCAGTTAAGAAATTATTACTTTTTATCTAAAGCAAACCTTGGCAAAATATACACCAAGAGCTGTAATTTAATTTGTTGATTGGTGTTTTTATTACGTTCAAAAGAAGCAATCCTTTAATACAGAAATTGTTGGTCTGATATGGAAGGACATCTAACACAAGTTTTACAAATCTAAGACAGTGAAGACTTTTACATTTGCATTTGCCCATGAATGAATGCACTTTTATTTCCCAGCTCTATTTCCTTATTTATTTGAATTTGAATGGGGATTTGAAGTATTGCAAAAATTAGTCTAATTTTTGCAAACCTGGGGTTGATAAAAATGCTAATGCATGCTTTCAGACAATGATAATTTATTGTAGTTTGAAGTCTGAAAACTTCTAGTTGCATTCAGGATCCTTGTCTGCATTTTGTTCTATCCAGGAATGTGCTGAGGCATGTAATAATTACTTTCCAAAGAAAAGTATTTTCATGTGTTGTTGCAACAGTTCTGAAAATACACTAGTGATCAAATCATTCTAGAAATGTCTGACAGGTTGAGATGCTGGTTCTGACAAGATTATAAATCCCCTAACAATCTTGCATAATCATAGAAATCTTAACCTAATTCCCATTAGATGCAAAGGAAAAGAATCCCCATGCTGCATTTGACCAAAGATGATAAACTTTCCTTAAATAGACTGTTTCTTCTATTATTTTGTATAGTACCAATTATACCTTGAATTTTAAGTGAAAAATATGAAATACGTTCTTGGAATAAAATTCAGTACACAGTTATATAACACGTGTAATAAAAAGCTAAGAGTTTTAATTTGTTTAATTACTTGCATTTGTGTCTCAGTATATAGAGAAATGACTTTTCTATAATACTTTCAGAAACTATGTGCAGCTAGACATTATATACAAATGAAAAATAATGACTTTTCTATAATACTTTCAGAAACTGCTAAACATATACAAATGAAAAAGTGGCACGAATTCAGCTAGTGCAGTAAAAATAAAAGCATACGCAAATAAGATTTTTATGCAAACTAAGTTTGAATGTTACGATCAATTATGGCTTAGGAATTTTTAGCAAACAATTAAAATAACCTTTTCTAAATTTGGATTTAGATATAAAAGGGAGAGATTAAGGACAAATCTCGTTCACGCAGGCCTCTTGAATATACAGTCCATGATTGGCATCTACCCATGATTTACAGTTGTTTCTCCTGCATCATGCTATTTGGGAAACTAAGTCCTTTACTAATATTGGACCTACTGTCACAACACCACTAGGTTTTGTTTATTTGTGTCAGAATTATCACTATCATACTAGATGACATAAAAATCAAAATGTAAAGTACAAGTTAAACAAATCTTGCCCAGAAACTAGCAACAATAATTTTGTTCTGTTGTGCTGCCATGAGGACCTCAAATATACAAAGGGCAGGTATACATATGTGGTGTTGTCAGCATGTCACCATAACTGCAAAGGGCAGAAGCTGCCGGATAGCCCCATTTATTCAGTTTCTCTGGATCTTGTAGCCATGCACAGTCTAGTCAGCAATTTCCATACTACTCAGCTTTCACCAGACCAGGTGCCGCTGCTATGTTGGTTCCACCCAGTGTTGGTTCTTTGTAACTTTCCATAGGTCCACTCTGCTTTCAAACTGTTCAAAGTCTTCTGTCGACCTAAGGAAGCTTTTCCTGGATGTTAATCTCTGATGAGGTGCTTGTAGGCCATAGAGAGCGCGTTGTCTAGACATAGATGATTTAACCCTTTCTCAGTATGCTGCTGCTTCTCTGCAAACAGCCGGCAAGGCAATGATGACTAGGTGGTAGATCTTATCTAGAGGCATAGGTTTAAGGCATCCAGTAATAATTCTCCTAGCCTCATTCAGAGCAACATCTATTTTCCTAGTGTGTGCTGATTTATATCAGATTAGGCAAGCATATTTGCCTGCTGAGTAGCAAAGAGCTACAGCTATTGTCTTAAGGACTCTTGGTTTGGCACCCCACTAGGTTATCTCTTTCATTATCTTTATCACAACTATTAGGAACATAAATATCCCTGAATGGTCTTCCAGCTACCTAAGGATTATTGAATTTTGGAACATTACTTGGGACAGAATCTCTCTTAACTTGTTTCCCTGGAGTGATTACTATCATTATTTACTTTAAAAAAAATCAATTATGTGCCATCAAATAGTTTTCCACTCCCAGAGACTCCATTGATTTTTTTTATCCCACCTTTATTATTTTTATAAGTAACTCAAGGCGACAAATATACTTTATACTCATCTCTATTTTCCCCACAACTTTGGGAAGTAAGTTGTGCTGAGAGAGAATAACTGGCTCAAAATCACCCACTTGATTTTTCATGCGTAAGGTGACACTAGAACTCGCTCTCTTCTGGTTTCTAGCTTGGGTACCTTAACTGGCTCACCATGACAATCCATTCCTAACCTGTTCTTTCAGGTATCCCAACAGTGCATTCATTGAACTGAGTTTATCCTCTTCTCTATCCTTCTACCTTTCCCAGTATTATGGCTTTTTTCCAGAGAGCTGGGTCTTAGCAAAATGTGACAAAATGGGATAATTTGAGCCTGGTTATTTGTGCTTCAAGTGAGAATTCTGGGTTGCTTTATTTCCATCGTTTTGTTTTCTTCATTGTCCATGGTGTTCAGAATAACAGAGTTGGAAGGGACCTTGGAGGTTTTCTAGTCCAACTACCTGCTCAAGCCGTTCCAGACAAATGCCTGTCTAATCTCTTTTTAAAAACCTCCAGTGTTGGAGCACCCACGACCTCTGGAGGCAAGCGTTTAGCTGACTAATTATTCTCACTATCAGGAAAACTCTCCTTAGTTCTAGATTGGATATCTCCTTGATAAATTTCCATCTGTTACCTCTTATCCTGCCTTCAGGTGCTTTGGAAAATAGGTCGACCCCCTCTTCTTTGTGGCAGCCCCTTAAATATTGCAAGACTGCTATCATGTAATCCCTAGTACTTTTTTTCCTTCAATACCAAAGTTCAAAGGCATCAATACTCTTCCTATCTTGCTTCTTTAAAACCCAGTTTTTGCTTCCATAGAGTGCCACAGTTAATAGCATGGCTTGTACGATTCTGATCTTTGTAGATATAGACATAATAATGGCACTTGAATATTTTTTCTAAGGTTTTTATGGCTGCTCTACCGAGTGCTACTCTGTGTCATATTTCTTGTCTTGTTATTTTGCTATTGATAGTTTATCCTAAAAGACTGAAGCTATCCACTGCTTCAATTTCTTCATTGTCAATTCTAAGGCTGGTTGTATACTTTGTTATCATTAATTTGTGTTTAATTTTAGACCCATTTTTGGGGTTTTTGACTTTTAGTACTAGGGCTTGCAGATCTTTTGCATTTTTGGCTATATTTTTTAAAAAGCATTTATGTACTATTCCAATCTATAAAAACTCTTCTTGGTATACAAGAACATAATGTACCATTAAAATGTTTACATAGTCATAAATTAAATAGCTACTTTTATATCCTTGCTATGGGTTAAATGCCTACCAAAATAAAATAGATTTTAGCACCTTATAAACAGTTAAGAGGGATGGGGCTAGACATCAGGGAATAATGTTTTTATCTAGAGCAGATGTATCGTTGGGTTTGGAAGTCAAGTAATCAGGTCAACAGATGTAGGATCTTCTGTTTTAACGCAATTGGTACTGCTTTTTCTGAAATAATAATAATAATAATAATAATAATAATAATAATAATAATAATAATAATAAGTGTGCGTTTGACCATTCTAAAGAATATTCGTGCCTCTTGCAACAAACAGTCCTCAAACCTTGTAATAAGTTGAGAATTGAAGATTCAGGAGAATAAATGGTACTTCTATCTTGTTTACAACAAATGAAAAGTGGCTAAACAAAAAAAAAACCAGCTTTCCAAGGGTCATGACAGCACTTCAGGGCAGTGCATGATTATAAATGATCTTCAGTGTTAGGATGCTATATTAAGGGACTTTTTAAGAGTATTTCCACTTCTTCACAATGATAATGATATTCTAGACAAGGTTCAAATCCTCAATATTAGTCTTTTCTACCCACAGACCCAACAAATCTTGTCTATATCCTGATTTCAGAATGTGTGGGGTTCTTTGGACAGGATCCACACTGTGCATTTTTCCAGTTTCATTAATTAACACAATAATAGCCAAAATCAGAACAGTGCTATTGCGTCTTCCTAACATTCTGCTGACATGGCTAATCATAATTCATCTTCTTATCCAGTCACTTTCATAAATCCCAAAACTCAGCAAAATGAGGATTTCCTATTCAGATCATCCAGAGTTTCATTTATTATTTGATAGAGCGTTGCCTTGGCTTTCCCGCCTATCTCTTGTTTTATTACTCTCCTTCCATAATTTTGATATCATTTTTTAAGATCCAGCAAAAATAAGCACTGTATCTTTTAGCACATATATTATAAGGGAAGGAAATACTGCTATTATAAAAGTTAATTGTAATAGATACAATGTCTGTACTAGCATTGAATCCATATATGTGAATTTTCAGACGATCTTTCAAAAAGCATGGTTAACAATAAGCATTCTGCTATTCGACAAAGTCTATTTTGAAAATTGTACTGTAAAATTGTCCAGTGTTTATTATATTTAAATATAATACCAGTGTAACTTGTCCATTTGCAAGTTTAACATATCTGTAATCTGTTCGGCAAATGATTAAAATATGGATAAATCTGGACATCAGTTGAGTTACTGAATTCTAACAGAAATTGAATTTGTAGTTCAGTTTGAATCTTCAGTTACAATTTAGGCAAATGATTGTGCTGTGAAGAGACAAACCTAATTCAAAAGTTACTAATAGAATTTTCTCAAACCTTAATAATAAGCAGCCTAGACAATTACGCTTTCACGTTAGCTTGCTCTGACAAATTGTATTCTTTTTTTAATAAAAACACTGCAGATTTGAAAAAGTGAAGAACAGTTATGAATGTCATTCAGTTATGTTCTTTTTCCTATACGAAATTGTTTGTTCAAGGTACACCTTGTTTTTTTGACTGGCTGAAAATGTAATTTTGGAAGGACAAACAAATGGGAAGGTTGTATTTTCATATCCCACCTTCATTTGTAGCTTTAGAAAAAACACAGTACGGGATAGTCTATCCTTGTCTTTATGATATAAAATGAAATTTCATTAAGGATTGCCTGATTGAAAATATATTTTAAGTAAAACTAATCTTGAAGATTTTTTTGTTTCCTTTAGCATAGGCAGATAATTCCAAAAGTAAGATTGAATCTATAAATTTAATATGAATACAGTTTTCAACTTCTGCATATAGGAAAGCAAACATGCCACTTAAATCAGATGCTGTCATTGATATGCTTTAATGCATTGTGATATAAATTGTTGCAGTTAAATTGAATTTTGCACTTAATCCACTATATATATTTGAACCTTATTCACATGCTCACAAATTAATAAAACAAAACAAAATTTTATATCATATAATATGGTAATTTTTTTATTTAACTTTATTTAAGTTAGGAGCAACTTGTGTCATTTTAATGAGCAGCCAGATTTAAATAATTTTCTTTCAATTGAAATTATTATATATTTACTTGACAAGTCTTAAATATAAGCTAATGATAATACGAATATGACTGCTGCTCTAACATAAGGTGTTTTATTTTTTGTTGGACTTTTTTTTAAAAAACCTTGCTGCTCACTGCCCAGTGTCATATATTGAGTAGGAAGTCAATATCAATAAATAATATGGTGATATAATTTCTGAAATTCTTCCTAATACTCTAAAATGAAGTTTGTGATTTAAGAATTATATTAACTTGTGTGCCTAGAATGACACTACATGCTTAATTTCTGTAATAAGGTTAGTATGGTATTGCTAAGTACTCTTTAATATAATTGTAATTTTTAATATAAGATTAAATCTTGCCATATATAATGTATGGAGGTGATGTAAATAAATAATTATCATTACTTAAATCATAGAATGTGCACTGTTATGGGGTCCAAAATAGAAAGATGAGAATTGTCCACTTTTATTCTTTATAATATATTATTCATGCATTCCTGGCCTATTTTCAAGTTATTACCTGATAAAAATTGTACATTTTGATTCATGAAAGCCATGGTATCCCTCTTGTTATAATCAGACTACAGTACTGACTGCAAAGTTATAGCAGAGAAAAAAATTAATACAGGATTTTATATATTGAATTAATATGTTTAGAGGCCTATTGTGTATGTGAGTCTGTGTGCATATACATGGACAGATACATAATAATGGGGAAAGGTTTTTTAGAGGAAAAACTTTGGGCTTTAATCCCCTTTTCTCTGTGTGTGAATAAACTTGAACAGCAAAATATTTTTTCTAAATAGCTAGGATAGATGTATGCATCTTTACTGAATAAAGCCGACAAAGAAGTGGATAAACTGAAATTGCTCCCAGTCTTTTTGTTATCCAGAAGAATCTTAAAGAGAAAGAAGTATCATTTATTTAGGGCTTGTCTCTATTTCGAATATGAATAGTCACTCTGAAGTTACATCAATAAGTGACGAATGATCAAAAAGCATCTGGGTCCTTGTTTAGATGAATACAGAATTTCTCTGGTGTCAAATGTTTGTGGGTATTATATGGATGGGTAATATAGACAATTTGAGGTTCAAAATTTGATATTTTTAAAACTCAAGTTTATTTTTCCTGGTACTAAGGATCTAGCTTCTGAGTAACTTCATTATTAATCGAGTCTACTTCTGCAATAGAATTATTGGAGAACTCACTCTTGTCTGTTAAGAAGGGAGCACACCTGAATCTGTTCTCAAACTAATACAATAAACTAATGAACCATTATTTTTTTATTATGTTAGTAGCAGTGGAATTTGTCCTTCTCTCTAGCATTTTTACATACGATTGATTTTAGTTTTATGATTTCTTCTAGCTATATATTCTAGCAGTTTATGCTATTACATTAAAGAGAGGCAGAATTAAGATTAAGGAGGTACCATGAAATTACATCCAGCTTTTTGTATTAGGCAATTTTGCTATTTCTTTTCATTTAAAATTGGCTCTCCATGATTTAATCTTCAGTTACTTTTATGTTATGATACGCTGTTTAAGCCTTAGCATTACTCGACAGAAGACCTGCATTATATTTCACAAACATCTAGATTTGGTTCTAAAGAAAGGTATACTATATATATAATATATATATTTCTTTACTCTTTTATTTTTTGTTGGATTTTTCCTATTGTAAAAAAATGTTTATATGGCTTAGGATCATAATTGGCTGACTGAATGTCACATATTGGAAATTCAAGCTTTAGTAATCCTGGCTAATTTTTTTTGAAAAGTATGATAATTTTATGATCTAACACTGTACTTTTAGATTAGTTTTTATATTTTATTATTTTTGTCCAGCAAACTATAATTTTAAACCAAAATATTATTACATAGGCATATTTAAAAGTACGATTCCAAATTTACAAATGTTTGCTTACCAGAATGTTATCTGCTAGCAGAAATCAATGTAATAAGATATCGTAAATTTTTAGAATTGATTGAAAGCTACGTTGTTGCTAAAGCAGGTTTGCAAAATGGACAAATTTGTACTTTTAAAAAAAGTTTATCCATGGGCTTTCAAATTTCAAATGTTTTTAAATCATTATAGAATGTAAAGATGTTTTATTTGAATGCCTGTTTTCAATTCTGTAAAGGTTCTTGATTTCTTTTTTTTAATTTAAATTTATTGTTTTTTCATAGAAAATAAAATACAAAACAGTAAAACAAAATGAAACAAAACAAAAACAAAAACATATATTCAATGCTAAATTTAATCCTTTTTTGTACACTTTTTTTGGTTATTAGGATTTCAGATTTTTTTTAATCCATTATCCTGTCTAAAAGTATATGAAAAGCAAAGCATGTAGGGTTCATATTTTATTTTGTAAGAATATTATGAAAAGGAACCTCCATTTCTTTGAATTAGGCCTTGCAGATGATATATGTGGAATGAAAATATTGTTGCCATCCTGAATATATTTTCTTGGAATTCAATAAGTCTTACTTTGAGTAGATATATTTTGGATTATGTTACAGGTTGTTCAGTTTTTGCTTATACTTGCCCTGTGAACTTTATAAGTCATAGCAGTTAATATGGAAGCAAATCGTCTTAGAAATTTTACTTGCAAATTGTTTCCTATTCCACCAATCAAACCAAAGATATATATCTAAGGGATACTGGGAGTGCCCTGGTTTTTTTCCTTCTTTTCCATAGCCAAGAAAGTATCGACTGGGGATGCTGGAAGAGAGGATAGTTCCGGTGGGATCAAAGGCACGGAAATCAAAGAACACTATTGGCTGCTTGGCTGACAGGTGTAAAACAGGAGTACCCGTCAATATGGTTTGGTGGAACAGAGTCACAGAAAACAATTTACAGGTAAAATTACTTTTTCCTAGTCACTTTAATTAATTTGGGGTACTCTTTATTTTTTGAAGATGCTGAGGTCAGGTACATGCAGTGGGATTGAAATTTGATCAAAACCAAATAAGAACTAGTGTCTCTTTAGTTTGAATTGTAAGAATAATATAATTTTAAAACCCTTAGAAGTCACATGCCATTTTTTAAAATTAAATGATATTCTAGTGAAAATTAATGTTCATTTAGGAAGAATGTTAATAAAACAATGTTAATATACTGTTTATTTTAGATGTCCTTGTCTGGCTTATTGTGAGGAGAAGCCAGAATCCTGGTAGGTGCAAAATGGTATAGGTCCACCCTTTGTTTCTTTGCTGTCTCCAATCATTAGTAGCTAAACTATAATAGAACTCAATAAATTATACAGATTACATACTTCATATCTACTAATATACAATGGTTAGTAAGTTATAATAGTCTAAAACCTTTTTTTTAAAAAAAAATCAAGACTTTAGAAAAGAGAAATCATGAAAAATGCCAAAGTATTTTTAATCACAATCGCAAGGATGGAGAAACAAATACTCTTCAAATTTAATATCCTGTTTCAGTTTTGTCTCAGTATAATAGATTTATAAAGGTAAAGGTAAAGGTTCCCCCGCACATGTGTGCTAGTTGTTTCTAACTCTAGGGGCCGGTGCTCATCTCCGTTTCAAAGCCGAAGAGCCAGCGTTTGTCCGAGGACGTCTCTGTGGTCATGTGGCCGGCATGACTAGACGCCAAAGGCGCACGGAACGCTGTTACCTTCCCACCGTAGTGGTCCCTATTTTTCTACTTGCATTTTTATGTGCTTTCGAACTGCTAGGTTGGCAGAAGCTGGGATGAGTAACAGGCGCTCACTCTGTTACGCGGCACTTGGGATTCGACCCGCCAAACTGCCGACCTTCTGATCGACAAGCTTAGTGTCCTAACCCACTGAGCCACCGCGTCCCTAATAGATTTATAGGGATGTGCAAAACTCACCTATTCAGGACTGTTAAGATTTCTCTAAAAGTTTTGTTTCTGGATTGGTCGGTTTTTCATGTCTGCTTTGCTTTCAGTAACTTTTATTGCACTAACGATAGTGCTAATAAAAGAAAAAAGAAACCTTTGAGATGTTCTTCTCTTATCAGCCTTTCTAGACCATTGTTTTCCCAAGGTAACAACAACAAAAAGTATAATAATATCATACTTGAAAGTTAATGCATGAGGGGCTAGATTGGTATTCTGCTGCTGCAGACGCAGAAGAGTCATGGTGGCGCAATGGTGAAAATGCAGTACTGCAGGCTAACTCACTGCTCACTTCAGGAGTTCGATTCTGAACGGCTCAAAGTTGACTCAGCCTTCTGTCCTGCCGAGGTCAGTAAATTGAGGACTCAGATTGTTGGGGGCAATAGGCTGTAAAACCTCTTATAGAGGGTTTGTAAAGCACTGTGAAGCGGTATATAAATCTAAGTGCCATTGCTATTGTAGCAGAACAAAAAAGGTATGAATTTCTCTCTCATGTAAAATCAGAAACTATGAATATAATATTGTACAAAATTAGCATGTAAATAAGAAGTTCAATGGTAGTAGTCTGCATTACTTTGGCAATATTGTATGTAGCAATTCCAGTCACAAAAGGATGCATTTTGTGCCTGGAGAACTACTAAGTAACAAGTTAATGTTTCACAAAAGCAGTTATATTATTTTGCATTTAAAAAAGAGAGATTTTTGAGGGACTTGGGAGGGCCTTAAGAATCTTAGTTTTAATTTAATATTTCAATATTTTCTTCAAACAGAAGAGTGGAATAGCAGAATATCAGAAAAGGAGAACTTAGTGACTAAAACTCTGAATTATTTTCACTGTAATAATGAGTAGGCAGGTTTGTCCTCTTGAATCTAGAACATTTCAGTCTTAGCTTTGCAAGACACAAAATATTTATCATATATTTTATAATATAACAATATAATGATAACTTTATTGTCACTTTGAATGTATACCAATCGGCATACATCAAAATGAAATTTCGTTGCATACAGCTCTCAAAGGGTCACCACCTCCGATATATACTCCTTGTTCGTGGCCCGCTCAAATTTCACATTGTCCATTTTAGTCTCTAGGGAGTGAACGATGGCAAACAGGACAGATGGAAATGGGGCTCCATGTGGATTAGCCCTCAAGTTAGCTTGTATTCTGACAACCTTGCCTTATTCCTTTTTCTGATCCTGACTCTTCCACCTTTTCCTTAAAGAGGCCTTGCTTCTTTTCGCCCCTGGAGCACGCTGCCGCTGCCACCAACTCCTCCAAAAGCCTCTCTCTCTTCCTCTGGGCCTGCCAACAGCCTCATCCAGTTCCTTCGCTCCATAAGCTCCAGGTCCTCTCCTCCTCTGCCTCCTCTGGAAACAGCCATCATATAACAACAATCATATAATAATAGCACACACACACACACACACACACACACACACACACACACACACACGTACGTACTTTCTATTGTTATAACACACAACAATATCACCATTCACTTGTTTATCACTTGGAGGAAGGCAAAATAGTACTTTGGTTTTGGATAGATCTTACAGCTTTTTTTATAGCGCAAGGGTAAACTTTAATATAGATTGTTGCTTAATGAGGGTGTGGTAAATTTTTTGTTGTTAATGACTTGACCTACATACACTCCTTTCAGTTCAAGAAGTTAACCCTGTGTTCAGTAGATAATGCTGTACAGTTTTGGTTTGTAAATGTTGATAGGACTAGAACTTTGTTATTCAGTAAGCAAGAATGGCTTTCTATTTGTCTTACCACATTTCTTACTTTTCTGAAGATACACCTCTCAGTCCAGAGAATCTGTTCTGCACGTGCAAGGACTAATTGCTATAAGACTTCAAATGATTTTACAGAAAAAAACATCAGCCCAAAGGTGTTTTTTTCCAAAACTTTCTTGGTTTTTTCTTTAAAAATGTTTCACTTCTCCTCCAAAGAACTGAAGAAGCTTCTTGGGTGAGGAGCAAAACATTTTCAAAGAAAAAACCCCAAGAAAGTTCAGTTGCCTTTTGGAAAAAGTAACTTTGAAGATAACCATGACTAGGATGATCAAGAATCTCCATAGACATTTAGCCTATTGAAGGTTATGCTTATTTTCCTGTCAAGCAGTCCAAGTTGTCTTTTTTATACATAGATGCAGGCTTGCAGTTCAGTATTTCAGTATAATAATACTCTTTCATTCATTGCTTAATAGAATGTGAAAAGATACAATACCCAAATTGTGATATATTTGTTTTAGAGAAATTAAAGATTTAACATTTCTGTTTCTCACCTTTGCAGTCATACTGTCTTTTTCTTTTAAACATTGTTATTCTCTCTTTCTGTCAATACAGTTGAAAGAGAGTAACAGTGTTTAAAGGAATTAATCATTTGATAACCAATGAAATTATTTTAGTATTCATGATTAAAAATTAGCTTATTGATCAATTGAAGTCTTTCAGTGTAGTAGTATTAGTCACTGATTAGTATTGCAGATGGGGATAACAATGGATAGGAGGAGGAGGCAATCATGCTAGCACAGGTAGGGGGGTTGATTTATATGGAAAAAAATAATGTGTTTTCAGTTAGCCAGATGAATTTTAATATCACACAAACACATTTTAATTTAAGACACCTGCAGAAAATTTAAGGAAGGATGTTAATGACAGGACATATATAATCATCTCATCGGCAAGTTTAAATACTTAAGAATATTTTATTGGCCAAGTGAGATTGTACACATAAGGAGATTGTCTCCAGTGTATAAGCTTCAGTGTACATAAAAACAACAAAGTAATATAATCATAAGATACCAATAGGAGAAGATAGTAGAAAAGATGAGAAGGATAACAGTAATTCAACCATACTACATGGATAAATATTCTTAGACATAAGACAATACTAGGTGTTTAGCAGAGTGATGGCACGGGGGAAAAACTGTCTCTGTATAGTTGTTTTGGCACGCAATGCCCTAGAGTAGCAATCTGAGGGGAGGAGTGGAAACAGTTTATGTCCAGGATGTGATTGACCTATAGATGTTTTCTCAGCCCTCTTTCTGGCTCATGTAGTATACAGGTCCTCAATAGAAAGCAGGCTGGTTGCAATTGCTTTTTCTGCAGGCCCAACTATCCATTGAAGTCTGTACGTGTCCTGTTTGCTGTACCAAATCAGTCAGTTATAGAAGTACAAATGACAGACTCAATAATTCCTCTGTACAATTGTATCAACAGTTCCTTGGGCAGTCTGAACTTTCTGAATTGACATAGGAAGAACATTCTTTGTTGTGCCTTTTTAATGATGGTTCTAATGTTAGGTGTCCATTTCAAATCCTGGATGCTTATAGAACCCAGAAACTTAAAAGTCTCTACTACTGGTACTGTGTTGCCTAATATAGTAAGAAATGGTAGAATAGGAGGGCTCCTCCTAAAATCCACTTTCATCTCTACAGTTTTAAGTGTGTTCAGCTCCAGGTTGTTCCAACTGCATCACAGGGCCATTTGTAGTTCAACCTTACATCTTGAATGATGCAGACTCATCATTGTCTCAGATAAGGCAAACTTCAGTACTTTAACAAAGGGACCTTAGAGATGCAGTCACTGGTATATAGAGAAAAGTGTATTGGAGAGAGCAATAGGCCTAAGATACAGGAGGATCTGGACAGACTTGAACACTGGGTGCTATCTAATAAAATAAAATTCAATGGTGAAAAAGTAAGGTTGTACATTTAGGCAAGAAAAACCAAATGTACAGGTATAGTATAGGTGGTACCTTGCTCAGTAGTAGTAACTGTGAGAGGGATCTTGGAGTTCTAGTGGACAATCACTTAAACATGAGCCAGCAGTGTGCTGCAGCTGCCAAAAAAAGCCAACACAGTGCTAAGCTGCCTTAACAGAGGGATAGAATCAAGATCATGTGAAGTGTTAATACCACTTTGCAATGCCTTGGTAAGGCCACACTTGGAATACTGCATCCAGTTTTGGTTACCACGATGTAAAAAAGAT
Source organism: Vipera ursinii (assembly GCF_947247035.1). Classification (NCBI taxonomy): domain Eukaryota; kingdom Metazoa; phylum Chordata; class Lepidosauria; order Squamata; family Viperidae; genus Vipera; species Vipera ursinii. The sequence goes on from NC_139514.1 coordinate 22,731,290, forward strand.
GTTGAGACTCTAGAAAGAGTGCAGAGAAGAGCAGCAAAGTTGATTAGGGGACTGGAGGCTAAAACATACAAGGCACGGTTGCTGGAATTGGGTATGTGTAGTTTAATGAAGAGAAAGGACGAGGGGGGACATGGTAGCAGTGTTCCAATATCTCAGGGGCTGCCACAAAGAAGAGGGAGTGAAGCAATTTTCCAAAGCACCTGAGAGCAGGACAAGAAGCAACAGATGGAAACTAATCAAGGAAAGAATCAACCCAGAACTAAGGAGAAACTTCCTGGCAGTTAGAACAATTATCCAGTGGAACAGCTTGCCACCAGAAGTGCCCAACGCTGGAGGTTTTCAAGAAGAGACTGGACAGCCGTTTTTCTGAAATGGTATAGGATTTCCTGCCTGAGCAGTGGGTTGGACTAGATGACCTCCAAATCCTTTCCAACTTTATTATTATTGTTAGCATTTAGCCCTGGGAGGCATCTGGGCTAATTCAATCTGACTTTTCCTAGCTTCACTTGCTGCTTTTTATATGTCAGAAAGCTTATAATCCACCTATAAGTGTGGCCTGGCACAGCAAGCTAAGCCAGTTTAGAGTGAGAATTTCTGGAATGATGGTACTGAATGCCAAGCTGAAGTCTACAAATAGGACCTTTGCATAGATCTTTGGGGATTCAAGATGTTGTAAGATGTAGTGCAATGTCATGCTAACAGTATCATCTGCCAATCTATTTGCATGATAGGCAAACTGCAATGAATCTAGTAGCAGGTCTGTGATGATTTTCAGGTGGGCCAGCACTAAGCTTTCAAAGGTTTTCATAACTGGGTGTCAGAGCATCTAGTCTGTAGTTGGTCTGCAGTGTAAGCTTATCAAAGACTAAGGTGTACAGTGCATATTACGCAGATTGAAAGTTTATGGCATTGGAAGACAAGCCTGTCTCTCTTTATCCCATTTTTTATGAAAGTGTGCCATCCATTTTTTTATCATTCTTTTGATTTCTTTATATGGTAGAAAAGGGTGGCAAGTAAACTGAACCTAATTTAATATGTAATGAAACAAAAGAAGAGTTTTGAGAGTCATAAGAGAAGCAAAAGATGAAAAAGTTCTTCTTTTGTTGCCTTAATACTGCTGTGCCCTAAGAACAGAACAGAACAGAACAGAACAGAACAGAATAGAATAGAATAGAATAACAGAAGGGACTTCGTAAGTCATCTAGTCCAATCCCAATTCTGGAAAATGAGATGTAAAAATTACAGTGAAATCACTATGTGAATAACTTTTGTCAACCATCTTCTTTTATATTGATGAGGACTATATTATTATTATTATTATTATTATTTCATAAAACCAGGAAAATTTTATAAATGTGATGTAAGTTGGGTCTTGATTCAGCGGTTTGTGTGTTTCTATCATACAGTATTTTATAATATTTTCCATGTTTCATATTTGATCTGTTTTCATTTTAAATGATGGATTTTTATCTCTTTTACTTTGTACATATGTGTAGACAATTAGCAATTGTTTCCAAAATTTGTTGTATTTGAAAATAACAGTTGCTTGTGTCATGACACTTCATTAAAACTAAATATGATGGTTCCCAGTTTCCAATTTTTTGATAGGGAAACGTATCGTGCCATCTTGTTATGTCAAAGTGTCAGAAATGGAAAATATTGGATTTGGATCAGATTTCTATAAAAATGCTGTGTTTCTTGAGGAATAGATACAAAGACAATACACCTACAAAGGTAGATGATGCATGTAAAGATATAGAGTAGACTATTATTCTTGTAAAACTTGTATTAATTATTATATTTTATATTATATAATTTAATTATTCATTTATCAGTGAGATGCTGATAAAGCAACTCTAATGCTCAAGAAGTGGTTGTAATAACTGTTGCAACTTGTAAATTATGGCACAATAAGTGCTATAACATTTCTGATGTGACAAGATTTTTTTAAACATGAAGAAAAGTAAACAGCTATTAATTTGTATTTAATAGAAGGAACAGCAAAATTATTGTTTTTTTTTAAACTAAGGTCATACCAGGAACTCTGGGGGCAGTGATTTTTTTGTTTTGTTTTGTGTGTTTTTATTCGATCAGCTCTTAAGTCATAGTACTGTCAAAACACATTGCCTTTTGAGGTAGGCTGTAGGAAAAAGGGAGCAAAGGCTAGGATGAGTTTTGAGAGATAAGTAAACTTGTGATACTTTTGGGTGGCAGATAGTTTCTTTTTGGTTAGTGACTTCCAGCAAGTATATCTATGATCTTAAGAATGAGGTGTACATGTTAATTAAAGAGGTTCGGTATTTTTATCCATTATTTTAAATGTATAGGTTTTCAAATTGAGGATGGTTTTATTGGTTAGTAAGAGAATAGCTAAAGACACTTAATTTAAGGATGGTCCTGATAAAAAAATAACCCTAAGGCAATTAGGACAAAAGCTACATATCTTTTGACAGGTATCATATTTATTTCTTGCCCACCCCTATCTTCAGTGAAATCATTAGCTTTATTCACAAAGCCCCACAAAAATTCATGTATTGCAATTGCGGTATCACAAAATTTAAGAATATCCCAGTGATACAGACTCCTCCTCTCAAAGGCCTCCATTATTGTGACTTTTTCTGCACTTTATTAAATTATGTTACTTCTCAGCCATGTGGTGACTTTCTGGTTAATTTGTTATTTAAGTTTCCTTAAATATACATATACCGATTTTAATAGTAATAACAACTAGACCACCCATGACCTGTTGGCTCATCTTTTCAGACCTATTTCTTTACCTAAACAGAAGTAGAATGAGCAAGGATGGGCAAAAATGCCATGAGAGCAGGTGTGACTGCTGGCTTCCCCATTGACTTTCCTGGGGGAAAGCTGGCAAAGTGCAGTGAAAATGATGATCACTGACCATGGCAGCAGTAAAACAACACTGCCAGTCCTATGGGAGTCATGGGTTCCAGATTTTTGACACATAATCTTTAAGTTGGCTCATTTTTGAGGTACATTGATTGAAAAATTGTTGTCCTGTGATGCACAATTTTGCCAAGCTGAATGTTACAAATAGACAAACAGGAGTGTTTTAGTAGCATATAATAAATTAAAATGTCTTAAGAAAACTTTACAGGAGAATCTAAACTTAATGGTCCATTTGAGGAAGAAAGAACATCAAATCCAAATTTACATTCTTTATGTAATTTCTGTCACTTGCACTTGATTTTTTTGCATAAATTTTATATCATTTTCATAATTTCATAATTACATTGTGCAAATTTATGTCATTTGCAAAATTGTATTATTATGCAAATGATATAGATTAGCAAAATTTTAAAAAACAACAATTTGTCCACACTGCTTCAAAAATAGTAGACATTATACTTTGAAGGTAAAGTCCAAAATAAATTTTGTCCATTGTATCTGAAGCCTGCTGAATGAAGGGTCAGAATATTGATATTTTAGTATAATTTGATAATAGCCTGAAATGCACAATTATTTTTTTATGAAAAAAGGCAGGGGGAAATCTCATGTATTGAACCTGGATAAAAGAAGGCAAATGAGAAAGATAAATATTTAGTATTCTGCTATATGTTATTACACTTTAACATGATTATAATTCATTCTACCTTTTTAAATATGTTAATAGTTGTATTATTAAATATAGTATTTTAGCCAAGAAACTCATAACTGCATGCTGAACATGCTATAGCTATACAAAGAATGTTTGTTGAGCTATTCTGATTCGTCCAGCATTTGGTACTGAATTATATAACCACATCAAGATTCAAACTGGGTTTTACAGTGATTGATGTTGAAGGGGGAATATAATTGCTTGTTATTTAATTTATACTCTTGATTGCTATGTTCTATTATGTTAAGTTTTTATAGTTTATGTTGCTTTAAGTTTTACTACCTCTTTTATAGTTTATGTTACTTTAAGTTTTACTACCTCTCTTTATAGATCATCTATAAAATGTAATGTAACTGATCTTTTGACCATAAATCATATTATAATAACTAACTAAAATAAGCTTTTTGAAATAATTCTACAGTCTAGTTGTCTAAAATATCATCTGTTTATATAAACAGGCTACCATCCACATAATAGTAAAGCTGACAATTGTTCAAATATAATTGACCCATGTGTATTGCAGATTTGCAGATCTTAAATTATAAAGAGAGTTATATGGAGATCTGTATTTCAACAGGCTTCTTATGGTGAAAGAGATTCAGTTAGGACAAAAATGCCTACCTTATTTGAATGTTTTCTTCTTTTTCCTTCTCTTCTTTGTCACATAATATTACAAACCAAGAACAGTTTTGAAAAGTTATGGCTAGAGAACAATTATAGTAAAAGGGGAATAATATATAAAGTCCACATTAACTTCACTGGAATAATTTTAGTCTTTGGACCCTGGCATTAATGTCTACTGAAATTTGAAATAATAGATTTTGTAGTTTTAATTCCACTGAATTATTTAGTAGACAAGTATGTCTTCACATTTAACATATAATATATCCTGATTTTTAAACAGACGCCAAATCCCACTGCAAGTGAGTTTATTCCTAAAGGAGGATCAAACTCCCGACTTGGTAATATGTCACAGTCCAATATCTCTGCCTTCTCTCAAGCCTTGTTCTCTCATCCTTCCATGGGAAATCCTGCAAATCCTGGATTAGCTCCAGGTAAGTGTAGAGTAATTAATATACTTTTTATTATAATATAGCATGTAAGTTGCTAAGTAGTAGTAACTAATTTATCTTGTTGTGCCTTAGGAACTCATTGATACAATAAGTTTGGCTATGCATATTGTAACTTCATGTAATTCTAATCACTTTGCCACCTTATACAAGTTGCTTTGTTATAAGAGTAATTCTTAAAGGTTTCTTGTAATTATTTGGCTTTAGTAAGTTATGCATAGACTATTATTTATTTTTTCTGGGCACCAAAAAGACGTTATTAAATTTTCCTAAAGTAATGAAGGCTACTAAAGAGTGGCCAGGGATACAAACCTGAACAAAAGTATAGATATGGTTACAAAATAATACATGAGCAAAACAATGAAAAGTCAGGATTCTGGGATATTTGATTATAAAATCATTGATGTTCATATTGTTTTCTTTCTGACAGTAAATGCTCATCACTGTTCCTGACTTTTATATTAAAGTTAGAATAGCTTGAAATTTTTTTTTACACAACCAAAATTTCTATCAACTGTCCTTCCAAAATTTTGTAGATTTTATAACTAAAAATATAGGCGTTTGGAAGCTTCAAATGTTTGAATCAAGATTCTGATTCAAAATCTAAGTCGGGGTGTCAAACTGCCGGCCCACGGGCCGGACACATCACGAGGAAACAGCGCCCACCCCATTGCCGGCAATGGGGAAAAAGCTCCGATACGTTCACGTGACATCGTGAGTTTGACATGTCTGATCTAAGTTGTATGAAGATTTCAAATAATTCCAAAATAAATTACTGAACTGAGGTTTGAAACAAATCTTGTGATTAGTTCCTTCATCCTATATTGCCGTCAAAGGAGAGAGAGACTTTCTTTCCTTTGGTCAGGCCATTTATGCTTCTAATTAGCTGTCTTTTTATAAGATTGGACTTGAAATCACATGAGACCTACTGGGCTAAGACCCCTGTTCCTGTGTAGTTGTTCTAGGTAGATATCTATAGTTGTAGATAAACATAAACAATTTTTTGAAAATTGGTTTCAGCACCCAGCAGTATGCCAGCTGGGTGACTTTGAGCCAGCCATTCTTTTTCAGGCCAACACCTCAGAACAAGGATTGTTGTTGTAGGGAAAATAGGAACAGAAAGGATAGATAGATGGTTGGTTGGTTGGTTGGTTAGTTGTTTTTTTATGGATTTTTATGTTGTGGAATTTGTTATACATTGTCTGGAGTCACTATAAGTTGGGTGGTCATATAAAGGTGTTTAATAAATAACAGTTATGTATGATCATTGCCTTGAGTTACTATAAAATAATAAAAACAGGATAAAAAATCTAGGAGTCAGATGAATAACTAAATGTTGGTATTTGGAAAGGAGTTTATTTTAAAACAATATCATTTAAAGGGATTAGTTACAATGTTAGAGAGATCCAGGTTATGGCAATACTAAGCTATGGAAGCTTACAAATGGCCAGTCCCTGTCTTTAGCATTCTTCACTAATTCTTCTGCAGGATCAGAGGTTTTTTTAATGTCGTAGATACTATAGATAGAAACTGAATTTCATTCATAAAAATGATTGTTCTGCCAAGTTGTTTTCCTTAAAGACAATGCCTTATAATATTGAATACAAAACATCAGAGGTCAGTAAACTTATGGTAGTTTTTATTTGTTTAACTTTATTATATTTCCCACTTTTTCATATATCCTATAATAAAGACATTTCATTTTCTTATGGGTGCTATGGCGAATGAGAAAACTTACTCATGACAGAATGATCCACTTCAGACAATGCTGGAATGTTCTGTTCTTCCTCCAGACTATATCAAATCTGGTTATTTTCATTTTGGAGGAAATTTTATATGATCTGGAGGAAGGAGTTGTCTGCAATGGAATGTTCCTAAATTGGCGAGTTTTGCACATCACTAGATTTATTGTAAGGCTGAGGCACTGATCTCAATATGCAACCTTGAAGGTATGTCCATCAGCATACATGATATATGTTAACAATTTTATTTGAATACTGAATATAGGTTGAGATTTGAGACATTTTCATTTATCTTGTTCCAAAGTTCTTTTTTTCTGATCTGTAAGAGAATTCATAATTTTTCAAGTTTTAGAGTTCATGTTGGAACATGTTCCTGGTTTACCAGCAAGTCTTTTTTCCCTTTTTATTTGCACAAGGAATGTCACTGTCAGCAGGATCTTCACCCCTTCATTCTCCTAAAATCACTCCTCACACATCTCCTGCTCCTAGACGAAGAAGTCATACACCAAACCCAGCAAATTATATGGTGCCCACTAGTGCCTCTACACCAGTTACTAATGCTGTCTCACAGCCCCCCACAACTGGCCATGTGATTCAGAAAGAAACTGTGGGTGGAACAACCTATTTCTATACTGACACAACTCCAGCACCTCTAACTGGAATGGTAAGGTGTAGCTTCAGTTGTGAGGATACTTGTCCGCAAAAAATTGTTTACTGTTTTTTCAGTATTTATTTGCTAATAAACGTCCCTTCTTCATATTTAAATTATCTCTTCTCTTCTTCATATTTTATAAAGGAGGTATTACATGTACTTAGATATGATAAACTCTGTTTGCTTTGAATTAATTCTTGGCACGGTAAGCCATTGTTATCATAGTAAACAGTTATTATAGCTTCTTCCAAAAATAGCCTTTTATCTTTTTGCATAGGCTATAATTTTTGTACAGTTCTTTCCCCCAAGAACAGATGGGAAGAAGCTATAGCTCAGTGGCAAAGCTCTGGTGTCAAGGGATAAGGTATCTTAGTGAAATTTTTAAGAGCTGTTGCCAATTGGAACAGATGTTAGTAGCTAGATGTCATCAAAGTGAATGGAAAGTATTTCTGTATTTTCATTAGAAATCCTCTTAAGTGAAATTTTAACAGGGAAGTAAGCTGTTTATTTTTTTTAAATACAGGGCCACCTGATGCCTCAGGTTTGCCTAGAAGACGTTTATATGTTAAGCATAGCTGGCTTCTTAAAGAACTTGATTTGTTGTCTGGAATGAGAGGATTTGTCCAAAACAGAATTGGAAAAGCTGCTAACAACAAAATGTTATGAAGTGTTAAGTGATTAATAAAGATCCTTCTATGAGAAAATTTGACGCTTACCTGAACTGGAAATAGAGAACCTTTAGTTAATTAATCCCTTTATCATATATATATATAAAAACCTCTCTAGCAAGAGATTCACTTTACAGTATAAAATACAAGTGGAATCAACATTTTAATTAAAATTATGTTGCAAAAGGTATGAGTTTTAATTTTTTAAAAAAAAATAACTATTTTTTCCAAATAATAGAGCAAAAAACTAAGCAAATCTGAGATATGTTAATAAGAAAAAAGAGATTTGGAGTCTGAAATAATCAAGTTAATTTAGACAAAGTATAGTGAATGAATGGTATGTTAGAACCCTTTGTGGAATGGATGTTGCTAGAATTAGCTATTCAGTATAAGTTCAAGCCTATAAAAGACTGTATGGTATCTAAGAAGCACGTGTGTAAGGATGAAGGTTCATTCTCCAAGCTTGTGGGTCGGTTTCCGAACATTTCATTACTAGGCTTGGTAACATCTTCAGCGGTGTTCTTAGCTCATGGGTTTAAGGTGCTTCCTTGAATGTATTAAGAAGGTTTTTAAGGTCTATTAATTTTTCAACTTCTGAAAGTTGTCTGTTTCCTAATTGACTTTCAATAGGTATTCCCAAATTATCATATTTACCCTCCAACCGCACCTCATGTTGCTTATATGCAACCAAAAGCTAATGCACCTTCCTTCTTCATGGCTGATGAACTCAGACAGGTAAATTCTTTTTAAAATATAAAAATAAGTAATAGATTTTATTCCTAAATGTCTGCACAATTTTTCCTTTAAAATTTTGTAAAAAGCTGTATTCAGCAATTATAAAACTAAATACTGCATTGTGGGAAGTGTAGTACACTCACAAGTACACTATTTGAACTGGAGGTGCTGTATGAGAACTAATAGCGGCTTGCATATTTATTTAATCTTAATACTGGGCTTTGGCAAGGTTTCATATTCATATTTTTATTTATTTATTTTTATTTATTTTAATTCCATTTATATCCCGCCCTTCTCCAAAGACTCAGGGCTGCTTACAAGCTTAACAGTCCTTTTTATGGAAAACTTCATAATGAGAAAGTCTATGAGTATGTCAAATGTAAGCATCCTGTGAAAATATTACTCAAGACTTAAAGATTTGGATTTTGCAGGTGAAATTGCACTTCTGGCAGAAATGTTCATAGGACATGATTGGCAATTTGAAAATAGAGGTTGGTAAAATCACCCTGGGGATAAATAAGAACTGTGTGAAAGTCATGCAATTTGGAAATCTCCAAGGGAGCATGTAGTTGGTTGTTGGACAGAAACCCATTTAGGAATTACAGAAATTCGCCAATCAGGGAAGTTGCACTGTGAAATGACGGAGACACTGAGAAGCAACATTAATCATGAAGAAAAACATAGCCAATGTTGCAAACTCTGCATCCAGTTTGGTCTAAATAATGTCTTAGTAGCAATATATGCAAGCAAAACTTGGAAAAATCATGCATGTGATAGCAAAAAAGCTCTACCTGTATTGCTCATGAAAAATCTTCGTTGTCAGTTACCAAAATCTTCCTTCTAATAATGAGATTTTAGGAAAAGTCTCTTTCATATAACAAGACATTGTGAGGGATTGCAAGTTATATTTTGGTGGACATTTTGTATCTGCTGGATACCTGTTACCCAAGGACTGCCATTTGTTGGATACCACCTGGAGGAAAGAAGAAGCGAGACAGATCCATTAAAATTGGCTAAAAAATTTTTATTTAAAGAGAACTTGATAAACACTGGACTCACATGCGAAGAAACAGAAACCATTAAAACTGACTAAAATTGTTGCAGGAACTTGTTACCCAGTGTACAGAAAAGTATAGGAGGATCTAATTCTAAATTCCCAGACAGGATTTAGTTACTCCCATGGAATGACAGCATAAATAAAATACAAGCAAGTTATCATACAGAATAATGTAAACCTATATAGGATTGTAGTGTTGGTCATTAATTCTCAAACAATGAGTATTCAGTAAGAGTCACTTAGGTGAAATGAGTGGTACAAAAATTTTATAAAATACAGGCAATCCTCTACTTATCAACCATAGTTGGGCCCAAAATTTAAGTTGCTTAGTGCAGGGGTCCCCAGCCCCTGGTCCGTGGACCGACACTAGGCAGTGGCATGCTAGAAACTGGTCTGCGGGATGCAGGCTGTACATGAAACCACGCCCCCTCCGGTCCACAGAAAAACCTCTCCACGGAACGAGCTCCTGCTGCTCAAAAGGTTGGGGATCTCTGGCTTAATGGGACATTTGTCAAGTGGGTTTTGCCCCGTTTTACTATCTTTTTTGTCACAGTTGTTAAGTGAATCACTGCAGTTGTTAAGTTAGTAACATGGTTGTTAGTTGAATCTGGTTTTCCCATTAACTTAGCTTGTCAGAAGGTCACAAAAGGTGTTTACATGACCCCGGGACACTGCAACCTTCATAATAAATATGAACCACTTGCCAAACACCCAAATTTTGATCGGGTGACTATGGGGATGCTGCAGTGGTTGTAAGTGTGAAAAGTGGTCATAAGTCACTGTTTTCAGTGCCATTGAACTTTGAACGGTCACTAAATGAACTGTTGTTAAGTCAAGGACTACCTATACTTGTCAAGGTTTTAGTCTCCAGTACCTTTGTATGGCTACCAATATATCTGACAAAGTAACTGTACATATCTGATTGTAGTATCAGCTATAACCACTGTCAAATTAAGCAGTGCATCTCTCTTCCATTGCCTGTCTTCTGCTATGATATGCCACCTTTATCTTGAGATAGTCGATTATTAGAAAACAAACCTAATTTAGCTAACGTATATTCCTTGAAGGGACGCGGTGGTTCAGTGGGTTAGGACGCTGAGCTTGTCGATCGGAAGGTCGGCAGTTTGGCGGGTCGAATCCCGAGTGCCGCGTAACAGAGTGAGTGCCTGTTACTCGTCCCAGCTTCTGCCAACCTAGCAGTTCGAAAGCACGTAAAAACGCAAGTAGAAAAATAGGGACCACTCCGGTGGGAAGGTAACAGCGTTCCGTGCGCCTTTGGCGTCTAGTCATGCCGGCCACATGACCACGGAGACGTCCTCGGACAAGCGCTGGCTCTTCGGCTTTGAAACGGAGATGAGCACCGGCCCCTAGAGTTGGAAACGACTAGCACGCATGTGCGGGGGAACCTTTACCTTTACCTTTATATTCCTTGAAGGTTGTATAAAGAATCTTGAGGTCTGCATTTAGTTCATAGGCCAACGTTTATGTAACAATATAATACTGTAGAAAAGAAGCTGATCGTGCCTCAAAGTTGTGGTGTAATTGTAGGAAAGCAAACCATAACTCTACTAGAAAGTTTGAGCAAGCGAGTTGATAGGAAGATAAGATATAAGATACTTCTTTTGAATATCATGTTTAATAAATGTAATGTGTGGAGGTTGATAAGTGATTTTTTTGCTAGAAAGAATTGTAAAAAAGTATTTATTTGTAAGGCTGTGCAACTGCATGCGTTTCTGGAATTTCATGATGCCCTCTATAGTTGTGAGAAAAAGTGTCATTTGGCTTAAATAGTTGCAGGTAGATGTTACATGATCACCCTCACATGATTTGAAGCACTTTTTCATTTTTAAGTCAGAAGCTATGTCATGGTTATTTGAGGTCAAGTGCAGGTTTGTAAATATATCTGGAAAAATTACTAGAATGTTTTTTACTTATAAAAATGAAGCAGTAGCCTCTTCTCCATAATCTATTTCCTTACATAGATGCAAACATATCCTTGTGATGATCTGGACTGAATTAAATAGAGGACTGGTCTAATGCCCATGCTATGTTTAAATGTGAATCTTCAGCATTGAGAAGACTAAAACGATTGCTTGAGAATAGTGAGAGACAGCTAAAAAATGCTAGGGCAAAATGCTACTATTAAAGCGCAGTGTGAAAAATCTGGGATGGAAGACCATTTTAATTGTAAGAATTACTTCCTTTAATTGTAAGACATACTTGCTGAAAAGCAATGTAGAAGTTTCTTGGTAGGACTAAGTAGACTCAGTTCTTAAACCAGAAGAATTACTTGGCTATTGGATATATCCAACAATCATATTCAAAAATTCATAGTTCTCAAAGAAGTTTACTTTAGGTAAGCTTTCGATTTTGGTAAAGCAGCCAGACCAAATAAAACAAAAAAATGCATCAGTTTATGTTTTATAGTTTAACCCAACTCCATTTAAAAACAACATAAATGTTACACTTTATCTGTAAGAGTATAAAATGTTTCGCTTATAGGAGCTGATCAACAGACACTTAATTACAATGGCTCAGATAGATCAAGCGGACATGCCTGGTAAGTAATTAAAGATCCTGAATTTTTACTTGTATTGGTGAAGTGCATTTATGCTTGCTTTCAGCTTCATAACTCTACTAAATTATACACACACACACGTACACATACACATACTATATATTATATAATACTACATTAGAGTACAGTGTACTCTAACTAGCAATAAAGCAGGGATGACAGTCTTTTTTATGACATTTAACACTTTAGGAGCAGAGCTGCAATGATGTAGATACACTATATGTGAGCTGGAGTAGGTGTTGAGGGGACTTCATGATTCTGGGATATGGCTTTTTTAGAGTGTGCACTATAGCTTGTCTGTTTTTCACCTTAAAAACAAAAAAAAAATGATATCATTGACAGAATTGGCACCAAAAGCCACAGGTTGCCCATTGCTGTGTTAAAAAGTTCCATTTTTGCATGCAGTGTGTTAACTGCCTGACTTGAACCCTTGTGGAGTGCAGAAAATGCTTCAAATCATGCAGATACAGGGACTGTATAGTTATGTGGCCGCTGCTGGGTCTTTTTGAATTTAAAGAACAGGACAGCACCGTTGCCATTATCTAGAAAGGGACAGGGGATGGAGTAAGGCAGGAGACTGTAGAAAGAATGGAATGGAATGGAATGGAATGGAATAGAATAGAATAGAATAGAATAGAATAGAATAGAATAGAATAGAATAGAATAGAATAGAATAGAATAGAATAGAATAGAATAGAATAGAATAGAATAGAATAGAATAGAATAATAACTTTATTGTCACTTTGAATGTGACATTACATACATTAAAATGAAATTTCATTGCATTCAGCTCTCAAAGGGTCACCACCTCCGAGATACACTACATAAATATGACAAAAATTAAATAAATAAATACAGAATTATGCATATACCGATATAATAATATATGACACAGAGAAACAACAATCTAGTTCGGGTTATTTATGTACACATGCGCATTACAAGAAAAACAAATCTTGCGAGTTTACCAGACGGATGGCATAGGGCACAAAGCTATTATATTTGTCATTATTATTTCCTGCTAGAAATACTTCGAAACATCCTTCCAGAGGGGAGCAACAGAAACAAACCATAGAGTGGGTGTGTGGGGTCTCTAACAATGCTTTGAGCTCTAAGCACATAGCACTTATAAGAGTGAGGTTTCTGTTCTGGTTAAATACATTAGTGTTCTGCAAGTCATTAATCTGACTAGCTCAAGGTTGACTTGATCTTCCATCATTCCAAGATTGGAAAATGAGGACCCAGATTTTTGGGGGCAATATGCTAACTCTGTAAATTGCTTAGAGAGGGTTCTAAAGCACTGTGAAGTGGTACATAAATCTAAGCGCTATTGCTATTGCTGTTAAGCAAGGTAATTTAAGCTTATTTTAAGTTTTCACAAATATTCTGTCCTAAAATTTTATTTTATACAACCCTGATGATTTTTTGGCTATTTTTCTTTCCCTTTTAGATTATGGTTAACAATGATCACATATATCTTTTTTGCCTCTATTTAAAATAGCTAATCATGATCATAGTATTTGCAGTAGGACATTGTTCTTTATATTTGACTTCTTCCTAAAACAGATGTCTTTATTATAAACCGAGTGTATATGATTTGCATCAAACTGTCATTTTAAACTTCTAACTTTGCTACAGTCCTCTAAAAAAGTGTGTGTATCTAATTGATCTTCTCTGTGCCTGTAATAACTGTTTTCTTAATAACTTTAAGTAGTGTCTAATGTATTTCTGTAAACTGGTTTAGCTGTCCCAACAGAAGTTGACAGCTACCACAGCCTTTTCCCTTTAGAACCACTGCCACCACCCAATCGGATACAGAAAACAAGCAACTTTGGGTACATAACATCATGCTACAAAGCTGTAAATAGCAAAGATGATCTGCCATATTGCCTTCGGAGGATACATGGTGAGGGAAATCCTAAGTTGTCATCTTTTAAAATTTCAATGGTACGGATAATTAAACCTAAAACGTTTGTGCATTTCTATGTATAAATCACCAATTGGATATCAAATTGAATCATTCCTTTAAAATTCCTTTAAATAAGGAATAGGAATTTGGCCCTAATGACAATCCATAGAATAGGATATGAAGAAATAAATATGTTTTGTTTTGGTGTGTCTGTTGGTGGCAGCTCAGATTTTGGAACAGATGTGAACGGTCCATTGGAAGTTAATGCTTGGTATGTGAAAAGGGTTTTATTTCTTTCCTCAGGTTTTCGTCTTGTTAATACAAAATGCATGGTATTAGTTGACATGTGGAAAAAAATCCAGCATTCAAATATTATAACATTGCGAGAAGTATTCACCACTAAAGCATTTGGAGAGCATTGTAAGTTTCTCATTTTAATATGTTGGCCAGTTATATCAAAGAGCATGATGCATCAGATGCCTACCTAACTCTCCCCTTGGTCTCTCTTTGAAAAGCTCTTGTGTTTGCATATGATTTCCATGCTGGAGGAGAGACTATGATGAGCAGGCATTTCAATGATCCTAGTGCTGATGCCTACTTCACAAAACGGAAGTGGGGTAAGGCAAATATATAAATATATATATATGTTGTAGCACAAAAATATTATAAAATTGTTATTGGAGTTTTAGTAAAGCATTTCATTGTACATATTTTAAAAAATCAGGAATACAGAACTTTTGGTATTGATCCATTTGTTGTTTTGAGGGCATATTGTCAGTTCTTTTACAAAATGGTTTCATTTTGTTCCATCACAAAATGTCTTCTGTGGTGGGCAGCCAATAAATTTTATAAGTAAATAAAATTTATAAACAAACAAACATTGGAATAATTGGAAGAAAAAAGAGCTAGATACTTTCTAAAGATTCCAGGATGCTCTTTAGCCTCTCAGATTATTTTCTGAACAGAGAATTGCACCATAGTTATTTCCCATGATTTTTTTCTAATGTATGTGGGAGGCCCACAATACTTCTTGGAAATAAATATTATGCAAGAAATGAATGCGTCACTTTACAACCTGCCACAGCCTCATTTTATTTTTTAATTAAAAATTTAAAAAAATCAGGTGCTCCAAGAGACCTTACAAATACCAAAGAATAGGACCCAGATTGTTGGGGGCAATAAGCTGACTTTGTAATAATGCCGCTTGGGGGGGGGGCGAAAGCCCTAATAAGCAGGCATATACATAGAATGAAGGCTACTGCTAAGCTTGTAAGCCGCCCTGAGTCTTCGGAGAAGGGCGGGATGTAAATAGAATGAAAATAAAATAAATAAAAATATGTTCTTAATACATATGGAGTTTTAAGACAATTAGATCCTTGAGATACTCCAAAGGCACCACTTTAAAGGTGTTATAACTAAATAAAATTTAATCCATTACAAAGCAAGCATTTCTGGAAGACCAGTTTGGACTAAACTAAGGAACAGTTAGTCCAAACTGATCTTCCAGAAATGCTTGCTTTGTAATGGAATGAACATTATTTTTATTAAGGACTAAAAACAAATTATTATATTGTTGTATCTAAAATCTTTTGAATTCCTCTTATTCCTTTAGCATGCATAATCTTGGTCCTTCTGTTTTTTTTCCTATTTATCTAAATTCTACAGTGCAATAAGATTAAATTTTTATTTAGTTATGACACTTGTAAAGTAATTTTTTTCAAACAAAATTTCCATATAAATTAACTAGAAATAAATTGGTATATTTCATGCTATATGGTGGCACAATTTATTTTAGTGTATATGAGGTAGAACATTTGAGAGGCAGAAAAATGTTTAGAATAGCTGTGTTCTTGGTGGCAATTTGATAGAACTTATAATAGAATACAAATTTTTAAAAGATACAGGAATACTTGTGGAACTAAGGGAGAAGGTTATTACTTGAAAATATGGGAAGAAAAATCATTTGTTTAAGTGCTTCATTTTATATTTTGCAGTTTTAGGCTGTATTTATAATTTCAAGAGGAGTCTGCTCAGTGAACTAATAATTCAAGACATTTTTTTGTTAATTTGCTTTGGCAGTTGAAAGAACAGAACTGTGGTTACATAGCTGTTTTCATGTATCAAATTCTGCTGTCACACTGTGGTTAGTCTTTTTTTTTTTTTACTTTGCCATGTCACTTGGTAACACATTTCAGAATTTTATGGTTGAGGATGTGGTATAGAGTTTTCTTTTGACGGATACTCAAGACATGTCACATTGAATTTATTTCTGAACCGAACACCTGTGAGCTATTCGATTACTTTCTAGCTGATCACTAAACAAGTTCCAATTTATCCCATTCTACCTGAAGACTGTGCTTGGGTTGAACTTAATTAAAAATTTTAGTGGTCTTTTTAACAAAAGGCAATTTGGCTTGTTTGCATTAAAAGGCTTGACTTATTTAAGTGGCATTGAAGCATTAAAAAGGAAAGTACTTTTTCAACTGATTATAGCTGAACACATGCATGCAGTTTTCTTGATACAATATAAATATGATTTGCCAATAACTTTTTCTTGGCTTTTTTTTTTACCTGACTTTTCTCTCTAGCCCAGTGATCCCCAACTTTTGCAGCTTGGTGGCTCGGCTGGGCAGGGAGAAGGGAACTGGGCCAGTGCGTGCATGTATGCAATCCTTGCACAAATGGCGGTCCAGCCTGAAGCGCACACTCACACAGCCCTTGCATGAGTGGCACAAGTGGCGGGCTGGCACGCACGCACACACAGCTGTTCGTGGAAGTTGAGTTGCGTGCACACTGCAGCCAGCTACTCAGGTGGCCCAATTCCAAGTAGGCCACAGTCTGGTAGTGGGCCGCGGCCCAAGGGTTGGGGACCCCTGCTGTAGCCTACAGCTCTGAAGGTATTCTGTCTCACCTCCAAATAAATAATTTGTTTCATTATCTGATATTATTTACTATTGAAGTTAGGGTGGAGAAATGTTTTAAATTAAAATCATTTATCAAAATGTAAAAGCTTGATTCTTCCCCCCCCCCAAATTTATCCTGCTTGTGTTTTAAAACATAATATAACAACAACATAAAATAAAAGTACAGGTAGTCCTCGACTTACAACAGTTTGTTTAGTGACTGTTGAAAGTTAGAATGGCACTGAAAAATGTGACTTATGACCGTTTTTCACAGTTATAACCTTTGCAGCATCCTCATGATCATGTGATCAAAATTTAGACGCTTGGCGATTGGTTCATATTTATGACTGTTGCTATGTCCCAGGGTCATGATTACCTTTTGCAACCTTCTGGCAAGCAAAGTCAATGGAGAAACCAGATTGATTAACAACCGGGTTACTAACTTATCAACTGCAATGATTCACTTAATAAATGTGGCAAGAAAGGTCTTAAAATGGGACAAAACTCACTTAACAAATGTCTCACTTAAGAACAGAAATTTTGGGCTCAATTGTGGTCGTAAGTCGAGGACTATCTGTACAACATGCATGTATTTTCATGCAAAATCATGAAAATAAAACCAAACACAAAGTTAAGACTGCTAATGCACTATCTTTCCTTAGCAACATAATCAGCATTCACATACAATGAACATCCCTTGAACATGTCAGTCCTTATTGCTTAGTGCAGGAAGTAGCATGTATTTCACAAGAGCAAGTCCCTATCTCTGGGTGGAGTGGGGAAGAGGAAGAGAAAGAAGCAGACAAATAAAACATTTATTATGTTTCTGAAAAAGCAAAACATTTTATGAATAATAATAATAATAATAATAATAATAATAATAATAATAAAGAAAAAAGTTGGAAGGGATCTTGGAGGTCATCTAGTCCAACCCCCTGCTCAGGCAGGACACCCTATACCACTTCAGACAAATGGCTGTCCAGTCTCTTCTTAAAAACTTCCAAAGTTGGAGCATTCACAGCTTCTGGAGTTAGGTTGTTCCACTGATTAATTGTTCTAACTGTCAGGAAATTTCTCCTTAGTTCTAGGTTGCTTTTTACTTTGATTAGTTTCCATCTGTTGCATCTTGTCCTGCCTTCCTCTTCTTTCTGGCAACCCCTGAGATATTGGAACACTGCTATCATGTCACCCCTCGTCCTTCTCTTCATTAAACTAGACATACCCAATTCCAGCAACCGTTCTTTTTATGTTTTAACCTCCAGTCCCCTAATTATCTTTGCTGCTATTCTCTGCACTCTTTCTAGAGTCTCAACATCTTTTTTACATTGTGGTGACTGAAACTGGATGCAGTATTCCAAGTGTGGCTTTACCAAGGCATTGTAAAGTGGTATTAACACTTCACATGATCTTGATTCTATCCCTCTATTAATGCAGCCTAGCATTGTGTTGGCTTTTTTGGCAGCTGCAGCACACTGCTGGCTCATATTTAAGTGATTGTCCACTAGGATTCCAAAATCCTTTTCACAGTTACTACTATTGAGCAAGGTACCACCTATACTATACCTGTGCATTGAATTTCGTTTTGTTGGATAGCACCCAGTGTTCCAGTCTGTCCAGATCCTCCTGTATCTTAAGCCTATTTTCTGGAATGCTGGCTATTCCTGCCAGCTTGGTGTCATCTGCAAATATGATGAGTTCCGCATCTATCCCCTCATCCAAATCATTGATGAAGGTGTTGAAGAGCACTGGGCCCAGAACAGAGCCCTGGGGCACCCCACTACACACTTTCCTCTATGTAGATGCAGTTCCATTGAGGACCACATGCTGAGAATGGCCGGTTAGCCAGCTACGAATCCATCTGGTGGTGATGCTATCCAACCCACATTTTTCTATCTTATCAAGTAGTAGATTGTGGTCTACTTTATCAAATGCCTTACTGAGGTCCAAGTAAATTATATCCACAGGATTCCTCTGGTCCACTAATGTCACCTGGTGACAAAGCATGCAATAAGATTTGTCTGGCATGATTGTTTTTGACAAACCCATGTTGATTTTTGGTAATGACTTTGTTTGCCTCTAGGTGTTCTCTGATTTGTTGCTTGATTATCTTTTATACCATGTACTTTTATTTCACAATACTAATTACATTTAGCTTTGCCTGAGTAAATTGCAGAGTAAGGGAAGCAAGCATTCCCTCATTTGTACAAAAAAATGTATAAAGTTTTTTAAAATTGCTAGTATTTTATTTTTTGACATAAAATAAACATCTCTTATTCAGGAAATGCTTCTGAACCTACCTCAGACGTGTACTTGAACACTCTAATATACTTTTGAGGTTTTCTAAAAAGTGCTGAATGAAGAAAGTTGTAGGAAGGGATAGTTTGCAGCATACGCAACTTTTACACCAAATATAAATGATTTTGAAAAGGGGGAGATGGAATGCCAGGAAGAATTAATTATAAAAACTTATCTTTTAATAGAATAATGTCAGAAATTATTTTGAGAACAAGTGTGACAACTAAGTGTCTGAATTGCAACACGTATCATTTTGAGTTTTGGATATTTGTGATATCATTTTGAAATCTTTGAGATTTCATGATGCAAAGGATCTTACCATCAGTCTTTTCTTCAATAGTCATATTGTAATGTGTCTCAAAAACTTTGAAAAGTTGTGAAAATACTTAAAATAGCACGATTGTATCAACTGTTTCAGGCTAAGTAGCATTATGCAAACTGCAAAAAGGAAAATAAAGTAAAATAAAGGCATTAGATAAAGGAAAATATGGCTAAATTGAGTTTACAATAGTACCATACACTGTGTACCTATTTATACATATTGATTATTACAAAATATTTTTGCTCGTTCATGCACGATGACATACGTTGCCTTTTGATCTTTAAAGTACTAAATCTCTTTTTGGAATATCATGAATTCCATTCAAATATGACTTTCTAAGTCTTCCCATTCCTTTTAAATATTTCATTCTTCTTTGTTTTGTCAATCAGCCAATAATTTATTCTGCTTATATGAATCAACCTTGGTGAATGACTTTTGTACTTATTACTTATGCAGCACTCCTTGATACTTGGTCCTATTTGCTACACATGGTTTATAAGTGTCCCATTCCTACTTATTCATCATTTTAGTTTCTCCCCAACTCTTATTTCCATAAGACAAAGAGGGCAAAAGAAAATAATAATAATAGTTGCAATAAATTGCAACTAAATAATAGTTGCAATAAATCAGACAAATATTCTGAGAAGAAAAATATGCAACATTCCAAATGCATTCAAGTCATATATTTAATGGATTTGGAAATTTTGGAATGTATTTTTTTTCTTATACAGGGAGTGCAGAATTATTAGGCAAGTTGTATTTTTGAGGATTAATTTTATTATTGAACAACAACCATGTTCTCAATGAACCCAAAAAACTCATTAATATCAAAGCTGAATATTTTTGGAAGTAGTTTTTAGTTTGTTTTTAGTTATAGCTATTTTAGGGGGATATCTGTGTGTGCAGGTGACTATTACTGTGCATAATTATTAGGCAACTTAACAAAAAACAAATATATACCCATTTCAATTATTTATTTTTACCAGTGAAACCAATATAACATCTCAACATTCACAAATATACATTTCTGACATTCAAAAACATAACAAAAACAAATCAGTGACCAATATAGCCACCTTTCTTTGCAAGGACACTCAAAAGCCTGCCATCCATGGATTCTGTCAGTGTTTTGATCTGTTCACCATCAACATTGCGTGCAGCAGCAACCACAGCCTCCCAGACACTGTTCAGAGAGGTGTACTGTTTTCCCTCCTTGTAAATCTCACATTTGATGATGGACCACAGGTTCTCAATGGGGTTCAGATCAGGTGAACAAGGAGGCCATGTCATTAGATTTCCTTCTTTTATACCCTTTCTTGCCAGCCACGCTGTGGAGTACTTGGACGCGTGTGATGGAGCATTGTCCTGCATAAAAATCATGTTTTTCTTGAAGGATGCAGACTTCTTCCTGTACCACTGCTTGAAGAAGGTGTCTTCCAGAAACTGGCAGTAGGACTGGGAGTTGAGCTTGACTCCATCCTCAACCCGAAAAGGCCCCACAAGCTCATCTTTGATGATACCAGCCCAAACCAGTACTCCACCTCCACCTTGCTGGCGTCTGAGTCGGACTGGAGCTCTCTGCCCTTTACCAATCCAGCCACGGGCCCATCCATCTGGCCCATCAAGACTCACTCTCATTTCATCAGTCCATAAAACCTTAGAAAAATCAGTCTTGAGATATTTCTTGGCCCAGTCTTGACGTTTCAGCTTGTGTGTCTTGTTCAGTGGTGGTCGTCTTTCAGCCTTTCTTACCTTGGCCATGTCTCTGAGTATTGCACACCTTGTGCTTTTGGGCACTCCAGTGATGTTGCAGCTCTGAAATATGGCCAAACTGATGGCAAGTGGCATCTTGGCAGCTGCACGCTTGACTTTTCTCAGTTCATGGGCAGTTATTTTGCGCCTTGGTTTCTCCACACGCTTCTTGCGACCCTGTTGACTATTTTGAATGAAACGCTTGATTGTTCGATGATCACGCTTCAGAAGCTTTGCAATTTTAAGAGTGCTGCATCCCTCTGCAAGATATCTCACTATTTTTGACTTTTCTGAGCCTGTCAAGTCCTTCTTTTGACCCATTTTGCCAAAGGAAAGGAAGTTGCCTAATAATTATGCACACCTGATACAGGGTGTTGATGTCATTAGACCACACCCCTTCTCATTACAGAGATGCACATCACCTAATATGCTTAATTGGTAGTAGGCTTTCGAGCCTATACAGCTTGGAGTAAGACAACATGCATAAAGAGGATGATGTGGTCAAAATACTCATTTGCCTAATAATTCTGCACTCCCTGTACATGCCATGTAATTAGTGTTGATTAATTTGGAATTTATTTATTTTTTATGGAAAAGCAGAACAAAAACATAGCTTGTCCCAATAATGTCATCTGCCATAGTGTTTCATTTGTATATGTGGCAAGTTTTGTTTCACCGGTATACATGTCTTTGCTGCTTTCTTCAACTTAAAGAGTTACACTTAAGTAAATGATAAAATATCCTTGTAATTCATGAGCTTCTTTCATTAAAACAGACAACAGTAGTTTTTCATAGATATATAAACAAGGTATAATGGTAATAATTCTCTCAAATAGTAACTTTTTCAGCAATTGATGTTTTCCTGCATACTGTGTCTAAAAACAAGTAAGTTTATTTAGCAACATCATTAAACATAGTTGCTAAAACAAGCCACACAGCTTTTCCCAGCCTGGGAGCTTCCAGATATGTTTTCCAGAACTCTCTCCCAACATTTCTAGAAGATTCTGGATTGTGAAAAGCTGCAGCAACACATCTGAAAGGACTATTTCACACTATAATAGTTCATTCAACTTTTAAGGAACATCAGTGCTTTTCTACTTCAGGATCACACCAAATTTTATGTGGCATGTCAGGACTACAGGACAAAGGTAGGGAGTGCAGCCTCCAAACTGGACCTGATTTTAGTTTGGGGGATCCTTTCATTTCTTTTGCTTTAATGGGGCAATGAGTGCCTTACACTTCAGCAAGCTCAAAGACACAGGTTTCAACCCTGAAAATGCCTTCCTAAGCCCTTCTAGGAGGCAAAATTTGGGCCTTGCCTAAAAGTTTTAGTTTTACTGTCAGTTAAAAAATGCCACACGCGGTATAAATCTGCAAATATAGAGTTCATTAGTATTCCTAATTCTGCCAATAGGTCAGCATGATGGACCTCTGCCCCGACAACATGCAGGGTTGCTGCCCGAGTCCCTGATTTGGGCCTATATTGTGCAGCTTACCTCGGCATTGCGGACTATTCATACAGCAGGATTGGCCTGTCGAGTAATGGATCCCACAAAGATTCTGGTGACAGGCAAAAC
This sequence comes from Vipera ursinii, assembly GCF_947247035.1. Lineage (NCBI taxonomy): Eukaryota > Metazoa > Chordata > Lepidosauria > Squamata > Viperidae > Vipera > Vipera ursinii. Next base: position 22,754,169 of record NC_139514.1, read on the forward strand.
AAGGTAAGACATATTTCTAATATATTAAAAGAATTTATAATATCCTTTCAGAATTATTTTTTGTCTCCACCACCTACTTTGCTACCTAAAAGGTTGCCTTTCACACCTTCTTCTAAGATAACAATCATACAATCCTTCATATTCATCCTAATTAATGGTTCAGCCTAGAAGATGGCATGAGGCTAACATAATTTGTATCTAATTATAACAGAATTTAGTACGTGTAGTGCTTGACTTGCAACGGTTCATTTAGCGACCGTTCAAAGTTACAATGGCACTGGAAAAAGTAACATGACCATTTTTCACGACTATGTTGCCATTGTAGCATCCCCATAGTCATGTGATCATAATTCAGATGCTTGGCAACTGACTCATATTTACAACAGCCGCTGTGTTCCGGGGTCATGTGATCACCTTTTGCGACCTTTTGACAACCAAAAGTCAATGCAGAAGCCAGATTCACTTAACAACCACGTTACTAACTTAACAACTGCAGTGATTCACTTAACAACTGTGGCAAGAAAGGTTGTAAAATCAAAACTCACTTAACAAATATGTCACATAGCAACAGAAATGTTGGTGGTCAATTGCCATAAATTGGTCGTAAATTGTGGACCTGTATATCTAATTCTAGTAGCTACTGGAATTGTGGAATTGCAAGCCTATGGATATAAGTTCCTCCCTACAACTGCCATCTTAATCTAATAATCTTAAGTATCAAGTGATATAACATTTGAAGGGTTTTGGTTTAAAAGATCCAATAATTTTTGAAGCTGTAATACTTAGGATGACATCTTCATAAACATGCAAAGCATAAGGTGGAGAAGAATAGACATAAATTGACAATGTATCTTTCTAATGTTGGTTGTCTAGGGCAGGGGTAGGCAACCTTGGCTCTTTTATGACTTGTGGACTTAAATACCCAGAATTCCTGAACCAGTAATTCTGGGAGTTGATGTCTACAAGTCATAAAAGAGCCAAGGTTGCCGACCCCTGGTCTAGGGCAATAAGCAGCATGACATGATTTCTTCTTGAATATCAAGAGAAAGAAAGTGTAAAAAAAAAAACTTTTGTGTGTTCCTGACCTACCTGTTTATACATATATCCTGCCAGCTCACATGAATCACAAACCATCCCCTTTGCGAATATGATATTATCCTATTAATATGATAATATTAATTTACTAACGGTAGTTGCTTAACCAAACATTTCTATGGAATTGTTGAAGAGATTGTAGAAGAGATAAAAAGAGGAGTTTATAAAATATTCTTTTTCTATAACGTTTTTATCCTGAAGGTTGAGAGTGAATTGTGTTGGAGTCTTTGATGTATTAACATTTGATAACAGCCAAAATAATCCTTTGGCTCTAATGGCCCAATATCAGGTAAGATCCCAGTATTGTATCCCTAATTCTATATTATTTGCTCCCTGAATATTTGTTGGTGATTATCTTGGAGTAGCTTTCATGTTTTTTTTTTAATGTACGAAGTTTCTTTATGTCCTATGTATAGCTGCTTTGATGCTTGCTGCTAGTAAATCTTTGGCAGTGTTAACTCATGAACTATCTTAATTTACATGATGGTAATTTAAGATTTGTATTGGTTGTCAGTGTAATTTTCGGCACGATTCTCACTATAATCAGACTTTCAAAAGCAAAAAGCAAACAGGTTCTACCTCTAAGGAACATATAATTCTAAAGCAGATGCTGCAAACCAGATTGGGACAAGCATGACAAGGAATAAGTTCTAATAGATGGTGTTAAAATTAATACGGGCATATAAATTTTTTAAAGAGTTTATATTCTGTGAAGCTGCAAAAAATAAATGACCTGACAATGGCAAAGGTGAAAAATCATATTGAACCTTGAAGACTGTTTTGGCGAAAACAAAAGCCTATGGAAAAGTGTAGGCAAGAAATGATTTCCTATGCTTTCTTCCCATTCCCAGTCCACTCCGAAGCCTCTCACAGGGTGTGGATCTGTTGATATGGAGGGATAACGCAGAAAATCAAGCTGCAAACCTCTGTATTAATCCAGTGGAAAGTACCTCTGTCACAGGTACTTGGGAGGCCTTTCATGGTTGAGAGGGGGCAAGGATGGAACAGGAAAATCAACTTCATCATACCTCTCTTAGTTTTCATGATCACACTGAATTTTTCTTGATGAATTCTATATTCTACTGTTTTCAGTTAAAGGAGCAATATATAATGTGCTAAGTAAAAAAAAAAGGAATAAGTGATCTACCTTGCACTTATTCCAGCAACTATTTTATACCTTTACACTTAAACAGAATAAATATGATATTTTTTTTTTCAAATATGAGAGAAGTAGACTTTCTTTTCCTGCTCTTTGGTTTTTATAGTAGACATATCAGGTAAAAATTAAACTCGGTTTTCTAGAGTCCCATTTTCACTATTCATATTGTTCTCTCTAACAGTGTACTATAGTAGTCTCTCACTTTGGAAGTCAGATATGGCTTCAGATGTTGAAGAAAAAAAGGAACATAATCTCTTAACTATCTTAAGAAAGAGATGATTGATTGAAATGTCAAGGTTCAGAGTTGGTGACAAGCCTCAATTCAAAATGTGAAAGCATTGCTGGGAGGGCAGTGCAATAAATGGCCAGCTGAGCCATCTCCAGAAAAGTGTACGTGCCAGGCCGCAGAGGAAAGCTGAGACCATTTGCCCAATGTTCACAAAATATTTATTAAACTACTGTTAAAAATTGGCTGAAGCTCTTTGATTGCAGGTGGCTTTTCTTTAACCTCCTTCGAAGATTTGTTGCGGCATAATTCAGTAACTGAGTCCACTTCTGAACGTCTTTTTCATCACCTGGAATATTTCTGCTGCATACTACATAATGATTTTTCCTAATTAATTAAGCTATGTCATACAGTAAAATGGAAACAAATCTGGGCATGATTTTGTTTTTAAAATTAAGAATGGATTTAAGTTGAAACTTATCATTTCTGGAGAATTCAAGGGACTTTACATATTACAGGAGATATTTGGTTAAGAATCACTTGTTTGTTGGCCGTTCAAACTTTCAATGGTTCTGAGTTAGTGGTACTTACATCCAACTGTTGAATAATTAGCTGTCACAGAGCCCCTGAGGTTTTGTGATCATGATTTGTAACCTTCCCTGCCAAGTTGGTGGGGGCGGAGGGGGAAGCTGGTAGGATGTTGGAAATCACAGTCATGTGAGATCCTTACTTAATGACCTACACAATCCTTGCTTAATGACAATAACCAGGAACTGCTAGAACTGTTGTTGCTAAGCAATACGTTCATGTGAAATGATTTGTGACCACATTATTAATGATAGAAAGTCTGGCCCCAATTACTGTTATTAAATGAGGACTACTGTATTTGGAGTTCACTTGGCCATATAAAGGTATTGCCTTGATAATGGAATTTGGACTATATGTTGCTCAATATCTTAGTTTCTATTTAATTGTTTCAGTTTTCCTCCAGGCCAAAAATAACATATGTAAACTTAAGAAATACATTTTTTCTAATGATGTTTGAATTCTTTTTTGTGCCTATTGAACTTGGTGTTTAAATTTCTAACTGTCCACTTAACAGCTAGTTTCCAGAACCCAATCAAGTTACAAGTAGCTATGTAAATGTCAGCTAAAGAAGTCTATTAGAAATTTGAAGGCAATTTATGCTAAGTTTCCTGAATTCATCATCATGTATAATAAATGCTTGTGGAATTATCTTATTATCTTATTTTCAGATCATTTTTTTAATGAGAGAAGAGAAAGCTAAAAATGAAGCTTAATTCTGAAGTTATTGAGTAACTAATATGTATTTATTGCTACTATCAGTAATATTCAGTAATACTTGTCTTTTGAAATTGGTGTTGCTTATTTAATCAGAATTAAAGATTTCATAACACATAGATCTTTGAAAGAGTTTTACTTGTCCAGAGCAATTCCTTTACACTATATTATCTTACACATTTATTTCGGAAAGGATAGAAGCTACAGATGAATTAGAAAGGCCATAAGAAAAACATGCATTGTTTCTTGCAGTCTATTTTTCATAGTCTGTTTCAGCCACATGAGTAAAGACTGTTGTACAGTATGGACATAAATAGAATCATAGAATCAGAGGAAAAAACAAGTATTGAAAGGAAGAAACATAATTGAGGGGAAAAATAAAAGAATGCAACAAAAAGGAAAAAATATGCGGAGGTAAGAAACAAGCAGTGTGAAGGAAAACTGGAGCATATTTTGCATCATCATAGACATAAACATCAAAATGGATGACAGCATTAATTGAATGGGAGCATGTTGTATTTCTACATTTCTGCATTTGATAACTACTTAAAATTGCACAAAGACCATTTTTTAATGAAGCATCAGGAAATATATGGGCACTTAAGGAAATGTTCAGTGATTATGATTACATCATTTTGCATTTAATGAAAATGAATAAAACATCACATGAACTGCAAAGGATATAAGTAGAAGCACTGAATTTCATATAGGATACATAGAAAACTGGAACAGAAAATTGTTTGAACATTCAAGTGCATTTGGAAAATTTGGAATTCTGGTGATTATTCTTTCCTCTTTTGTAGCAAGCTTTTTAGATAGTTCAACACAGTGATTGCAGTCACACATTGTGCTAAGCCACAGTATGTTTATTTGTTTATCAATCAAATTTATATGCTGCTCATCTCGTGTGAAGCAACACTGAGCAATTGGTTAGTTAGTTTGTTAGTCATAGTTTCTGTGGCCTGATATAGGATAAAGGATGGTTTATAAGCTAGAATGGCTGAATTTACGCATCAGATTAAGTCAGAGCAAAACCAAATCCTTTTTATTGTGATGTGCGAACCCAGCCATTATATCAAGAATAAATCACACTGTTACTTTTGAGAGTTTGTCTTTATTTAAAAGGGTAATGTTATTAGAATACATGATTAATTGACACTCGTGTTAATATTTGATAATCACTGTTAGTGTACAAACCACCAAAAAGTAATAAACTATCAATGGGTTAATCATAATCCTAAATATTCATTCAACATTTTGTGTATCTGTGATGTTTTTGAAGGATATGGAAAGCCTTGGAAAAAGATGGTTTGCAGTTAATGAAAGTGCTTATAGAGCACCTCCGCTTACATTGTTAAAGCAACCATGGTAATGCCTATATAGTAATATCTATGTAGTTTAATGGAGAAAAATGTGTTTAATTGTTCTAGTGCTAAATAATGATCAGTTTTCAAACTACTGTACAGGTGTTGCTAATTATTGGGTGTAGCAGGGCTTACTTAGTTACTGTATGGTTAGCCAGAAAAAACTGATAGTTACCATGCTTAGTTACTTACAAAATGGAGATCATAAACATCTTTGAACCACAAATTTCTAACCAATGAACAAAACTTGCCAAGGTTAATGAAGAATATCTGGTAAGAAGAAAGCTCTTCCCACAGAGATGGAAATTGGCTTAAGGGAAGTGAGAGAGCAGAATCCATTAATTAATAAATACCAATAGTATTTATTAAAATCACCTAGGAAATAAAGTGAATGGTATATTATGCAATTTTGTCCATTTTGATCATTCTAAATTTATCATTTGTATATAATATAATTTGTACCTAGCATACTTATCTTAAAAGTGTTGAGAAAACATGCAGTGCATTTCAGACCCCGGTGAATGAATGAATGTGTGTGTTTTTGTTTTTGTTTATGTTGTAGCAAGCAGATTTGATCTCTCTTGGGAAGGTTGTGCTGGCTTTGGCTTGCAATTCTTTGGCAGGAATTCAGAGAGAGAATTTGCAGAAAGCAATGGAACTGGTGACAATCAACTATTCGTCTGATTTGAAGAATCTTATTTTGTAAGAAAACTTGATTGTAGAATTTTAGTACATTGTGGAAAATATGTGTGTACACTCTGCTCTATTATAGTTATTTTGACATCAGAAAAGTATAACTATGATAAGAATTCTTCATGATGCTAGAGACCCAGAAAACTCCCTTTGAGGAGTTGTAGGAGGAAAGCTCGCTCACCCACCAATAAGGGAAAATAAAGTCCAATTTTAAGTAACATAAATTAGCAGTGCCCTGCACATGAATACACTTTTTCTTTCATTCCAAATGTTGGCAGTCTATAGTCACTTATGTTTGCTGCTGCACCTGTATATATAGTATAGTGTGCCATGATGATTAATGCAAAATTTAAGTTAAAATTCCAGTTTTATCATGAAATTCACTGGGTGGTTTTTGGCAGTCAGTTATTTACCCTCAATCTAAAATTCCTTGCAAATCTTGTAGTAATGAAAGAACCCCAGAATAACAGGATAACAGAGTTGGAAGGGTCCTTTGAGTTCTATCAAGCAGGAAACTTTATACCATTTCAGACAAATGGTTGTCCAATCTCTTCTTAAAAACCTCCAGTGTTGGAGCACCCATAACTTCTGGATCCTAGATGTTCTGCTGGTGAATTCTTCCCATTGTCAGAAAATTTCTCCTTAGTTCTCCAACACATATATTGTCTAAGATCCTTGGAAAGTGACAGTAGAAAAAGATGAAAATAATATTGCAAAGATATTTCTAATAGCATTATAATCTCAGCTCTGAACGATCCTGACACATTACAGAAACTTGGTAGAAAGCAACTGCATCATTTACTGACAATATAAAGAAACTATGTATTGCTTCTGAATTTTTCATTGTAAAATATTTGTTGTAAATATTTTCTAATATGAAACTCAGTGAAGTGTTGCTGTGGTGCTACCACCTAGCTTAGAATTGAGCCTGAAATTATTGTCATAAATTGATGCAGTCATATGTTGAGGCATCACATGACTGGGCCTGATTTGTTTGGACAATTTTTGTGGTCATTAACCAAATCAATTTTCCCAATGGGTGTTTTATGCCGGCTATTAGCAAAAATGATTCATTTGCAGTGTGATTATGGGATGTGGCAAACAGCAATAAAGGGGAGCCAGTTGTCAAGTATGATCATGTGACCATTAGTGTAAGTAATTTTTGTAGGGTTTATCAAAACTTTAAGGGACGCGGTGGCTCAGTGGGTTAGGACGCTGAGCTTGTCGATCAGATGGTCGGCAGTTTGGCGGGTCGAATCCCGTGTGCCACGTAACAGAGTGAGCGCCTGTTACTTGTCCCAGCTTCTGCCAACCTAGCAGTTTAAAAGCACGTAAAAATGCAAGTAGAAAAGTAGGGACCACTACAGTGGGAAGGTAACAGTGTTCCGTGCGCCTTTGGCATCTAGTCATGCCCGCCACATGACCACGGAGACGTCCTCGGACAAACGCTGGCTCTTCGGCTTTGAAACGGAGATGAGCACCGGCCCCTAGAGTTGGAAACGACTAGCACACATGTACGGGCAAACCTTTACCTTTACCCTTATCATAACTTTGAATGGTCTTTAAGCAACTGGCGGTAAGTCAAGGGTTGATCCATTTTATGATCTGTTTGCATATCATCCACATATTGGTAGCAGTGCAGAATGATAAACTGAAATTGATACTTGATAAAATATTGTTTGAAAGTCAATTTGGAAGTTAAATGTGGTAGGAAATTTTGATCATATTTAAATTTACTACTTAAAAACAAGCATGTTGTAAATATAATAGATAACAGACCTGTGTTTACTGCTAGTTGTAGACAGTTATAAAATTATGATTGAACTTGGCTGTTAAGTTTAGTTTATCAATCTATAGAAGGACAACATTTTTCATCCTGGTGACTGTATTGTTTATTGTTCTGCTAAACCTGATCATCTGATAACATCACTGCTAACATCACTGAGTAAGTGGGACCAAAATATTTTGGCTTGTTGTCTGAAGAAAAGGAATAGAATGCAGAAATAGCTATATTTTGAGTTGTAATAATTTAATAATCAGTTTCCTTGTTTTGGACAGTTGAATTAGTGAATGTCCTATTGTTGAAAACCAGCTGTTTATTCACTGAATTTCAGTGAAAGGAGTTCACATGAAATCTTTTATTTGCCATATTTTGGTTGTGTTTGACTCCTTATGTATAATTTATAGAGCAACAAATACTTTCATTGTCAAAAATTTTCCTTAGAAATCCAGTTTTAATAATTTTTAGGCATTTCCTTTGATAGATATTTGCTGACTGACCAAAACAGGCTTCGAAGTGTAAATGACATCATGCCTATGATTGGTGCAAGATTCTATACTCAGTTGGATGCTGCCCAAATGAGGAACGATGTTATAGAAGAAGATCTTGCAAAGGTAAAATATCTTACTGTACCTTCCACTGTACTCTACAGACATTTTTTCTCCTACACTCGCTATGTGCAAATGGATTTAGCTTGTTTCAAGGCATTTTCAGGATATCATATCTATTAGCTACAAACCACCTAGCAAAATACAATATTTTGCAAGGTGATCATTGGGTTTCCAATCTCTGTTCATATAAGCAACTATGCCAGATTAGATCAGTGGGCTTTCTGACACAGCATCCTGTGGCCTCTTAGATGGATACGAAACTATAAGCAGGATATTAGTATACTATTATTTTAGGTTTGGAAACAATACATTCAGAAGTTGGTAGTCTTAGCTAGTATATAAAGCAGACTTGTCAAACTCGCGACGTCATGTGATGTTGCGCAACGTATCGGAGCCTTTTCGCCATTGTCGGCAATGGGGTGGGCACGGCTTCTGGATGACATGTCCGGCCCATGGGCCAGCAGTTTGACACCCCTGATATAGAGCCATCATTACAAATATTTCGATTGTTTTTTTTAGCAAATTTAGCAAAGTAGTCATGAATTGCTTTATCCTTGATGAATTTGTGTCATACAAAAATCATCCACAATATGGCTATAAATGCCCTTTGAGATGACAACTCAGTAGTTTTAGTATACGTGTGAATTAGTACTCACCTTTATATGGCTAATTTTGCCAGATGTCCTTTTCCTTGCTATCTGCTTCATGTATACTGCTAACTGGTTCAGTCATTTCTCTCTTTTTTTCTGATCTAAAGAGTCACTAATGGTTGTAGCTTTTTCTTAGGGACAGAATTATAAATTTAGTACTCATATTCTGCATATTACAAGGGACACGATGGCTCAGTGGGTTAGGACGCTGAGCTTGTCGATCAGAAGGTCGGCAGTTTGGCGGGTCGAATCCCGAGTCCCGTGTAGCAGAGTAAGCGCCTGTTACTCGTCCCAGCTTCTGCCAACCTAGCAGTTCGAAAGCACGTAAAAACGCAAGTAGAAAAATAGGGACCACTCCGGTGGGAAGGTAACAGCGTTCCGTGCGCCTTTGGCGTCTAGTCATGCCGGCCACATGACCACGGAGATGTCCTCAGACAAGCGCTGGCTCTTCGGCTTTGAAACGGAGATGAGCACCGGCCCCTAGAGTTGGAAACGACTAGCACGCATGTACGGGAGAACCTTTACCTTTACCTCTGCATATTACTCAAGTAAGGTTACTCATTAAATTGTTTGAAAGCTCTTAGGGTGTTTGTATCCCTTTTAATTTTGTTTTCTAATGAGCATTAGTCCTATTCCTCATTAGGAATATCTCCTCAAAGGGATCACATCTTCCTTCATTGGAATTGTGCCCTTCATGTTCTGTGATGGTGAGGGAATTATAATCTTTACAATAGGATGTGTCATGGTTCTGAAAGTCTTGCCTATATATTATCCTAAGTCACTTGACTTTTAGTGAATATTTTTTGTAGGATTCAGGAAATCACTGCATCAAGTTCATCACCATATCCTATCTCCTATAGGTATGTGTGATTCAGTTATAATCTGTGCTACCATTTTATCATTGTAGCTAGTATAAGCATTTGAGGGGGTTACAAATTGCAAGCTAAATGATTTAACAGCACAGGGAAGAAAGGGCTTTGCTTTCTTGGTAAATTTTAATAGGTACCTAACATTTTTTCCTGACACTTTGTCACTGGGCTGAAATAGTTATATATTGGGATTTCTTTTAATTTGTACTATTCTTGATGTTTGTTGTTGTTTGTTGTTGCTATTTTTTCTCAGGCCAGGTTGTCTCTCATATCATTGTTTTACAGGAAGTTCAGAATGGAAGATTATTTCGTCTTCTTGCAAAATTGGGAACAATCAATGAAAGACCAGAGTAAGGAATTCAGAATTTTTAATCATTACATTATTTTAAAAATGGCACCACTGGAAAGCTCAAATAATTATGTAGGGCGAGGTTTTAAAGTATATCAGGCTCTGAAAAGGTTAACTAGGTTATTTTCATAAATATTCCCACCCAAATTTTATGGTATGTGATTTTTATATACATATGTACACATGCACGCACCTACACAGTTATTACTCCTGGTCTGGAGGGACAATCACATCTTGATTTGAGGTTTGTCTGAAAGCTAAAAAAAATTAGTGCAAGGCAATACTTCACAGAATTTAACAATTTCCTGCATTTTCATGAGACTTGTAACTGTTTTAAACTCCAAACTGTTAGTTTATTTTTGGGAAGGTATTTCAGTTTTTTCTCCCAACAGCAGCAAACAGCCTCCAAGTGCATACAGTGGTACAGTGCCAATTCTGGAGATTGGGAACAAAAATTGATATTTATAGAGAGTGCATTCTCCTGGACACTGTAAGTCTGACCATAGTAATGAATGATACCGAACGTGAAATTGTGTAATGGAATATTTCATGTTGAATGCTGGAAATTACAGAATTATTATATAAGAGCCTGTATGTATGATATATCTTTCAAAATATCCAGATTATTTCACTGAGAGAAAAAATATGGAGCTTGACTAATTTAAAATTTATTTAAAATCAGCACGTTTTGGGAATCTGATCAAACTGAGGAAGTCACTAATCCCGTAATAATAAATTTATATATGATGCCATAGATGTAATGAGCTTTGGCTCTCTCGAATTCTGAAGACTTCTTTTTCTTAAAACTAAATATAACATACATAAACAAATATATGTAGGCTGAGCTATGTGTCTTTTTAATGAGAAACATAAACACTCTTTTTTTTATGATAGGTTCCAGAAGGATCCAACATGGTCGGAAACTGGAGACAGGTATCTCCTGAAGCTTTTTAGGGATCATCTATTCCATCAGGTGACAGAAGCGGGTACTCCTTGGATTGATCTCAGTCACATTATCTCTTGTCTTAACAAGGTGAGCTAGAACTTCTGTATTTTTTGTTCACTGCAAATTCACTGAATTGTCTTTTTCTGCTCGCTTTCCCCCCTCCCTTTGGCATGCAAGCAAATTTCTCTCAAAATGCACACTTGTCATTGCCTTTGGCAGTCACATGACTCTATGGTTGTACTTTAAGTTGTCGTATGAATACTTCGTAGGGATGCGGTGGCTCAGTGGGTTAGGACGCTGAGCTTGTCGATCAGAAGGTCGGCAGTTTGGCGGGTTGAATCCCGAGTGCTGCGTAACAGAGTGAGTGCCTGTTACTCGTCCCAGCTTCTGCCAACCTAGCAGTTCGAAAGCACGTAAAAATGCAAGTAGAAAAATAGGGACCACTACGGTGGGAAGGTAACAGCGTTCCGTGCGCCTTTGGCGTCTAGTCATGCCGGCCACATGACCACGGAGACATCCTCGGACAAGCGCTGGCTCTTCGCCTTTGAAACGGAGATGAGCACCGGCCCCTAGAGTCGGAAGTGACTAGCACGCATGTGTGTGGGAACCTTTACCTTTACCTTTTTATGAATACTTCCTCAGTTGGGTGCTGCATGTCACAGACCTGCTTCAGAAAAAACACTAAAGAATAGTTCAGCAATAAGGAATTTCAGGAAGATAAACCTCAATATCACACACTTTTCTTTATTCCTGTAACATGGCTGGGAGCAGCAATTTTAATTTTAAAACAACCATGGTTTATTTCATCTTACATACTTAGAATTAATTTAAACTAATAAAACAAGCACAAATGGAACTGTGATTTGAGACAACAGTTTTTTCCATTTTTAAAAAAATAATTCAGTATAACACCGACAGGGAGAACAAAAACAATAGTTACACTATGAGGATTAAAAATCACCTATATATATATATATTATGCTGATTAAAATAATATGACAATGTGACAAAAATAGGAAAAAGGCTAATAGGGAAAAAGAAGAAAAGATAGATATATCAGTATAAAACTAATTCCATTTAAGCTTATCACTAAGTCTAGACGTAGATGTGAGAATATATTGCTCCATCTTTTGATTCATAAAGCATAAAGAATTTTAAATAATAGATAACAGACTATATCCTAAACCCCATCCTTGAAAATAAGATGAATAAGTTTCCTTCCATTTATATAAAATGATCTTTGCTGGGTTGTTAAATTTTTTCATCATTTTGGGAATATAATTGAATATTACATTCTGGTCTTTATAATATTTATAATATTACATAATGACAAAATGATAATTTGAAATAAAAATGAAGCCTACAGCTGAGCAAGATGTACTGTAAATGTATGGCTTAAACAGTCTTCACATTTTATACAATACCAACAAAATTTTAAAATTCCTACCACAAAAGACTGGATGCTGTCATAAAATGAAAAGGTACTTTTATCTCAACAGAAATGCTAGGATAAATGAAGAAAAATTGGTTCTTTTGCATGCCAAAAGAGTTGATGATTATTAACTTCTATTAACAAATAGGCCTGACTTTCTCTCCAATTTGATTTCAGTTGGATGCTGGTGTGCCAGAAAAAATAAGCCTCATTTCCAGAGATGAGAAGAGTGTCCTTGTAGTGGCATATAGCGACCTAAAACGCTGCTTTGAAAATACTTTTCAGGAACTGATTGCAGCCACGAACGGCCAGTTGTAGTATTTGCAGAAAGCATGCAGGACATTGCTGAGGAAAAGAACCAAGCGCAAATTGCACTACAACAGATTTTGTCATCATCTCATTTCATATTTTGGGAAACGAAACACCATGAGATGTTGCACTTCGGTCAGGTACACTGTTACTTGAAGGGAAGAATGTTTTTGCTTACCCTGGAGCTCTGGCTGCCCATTGGAGGCTCTATCTGTGAAGAATTTATTTTAAAGGAACACATCAAGAGCATGATGTTCCTGCTTTTATTTTTTCCACTTGTATATGCACTAATTTTAATTTTTAAAGACTTTCTGATCCCTGATGTTTTGCCACATTGGATCTTACTAAGGGAATCTCTTTGCAAAGACATTTCTGGGATTTTTTTTTTAATTTTTTTTTTGCCACTGAATATACTGCGATCTATTGGTTTTGATATTATTTGCACCCCAAATACTATAAAGGACCAGGTAAATAATTTCATAGAAATTGTGTTCTGTAAATTACAGTGTAGCTTGTAACCTCTGTAAAACTGTATAATATGCCATCCACTGTTTGATTAATTGATCAAACAAGAAGATGAATATTTAAAGACAAAAAAAAATCAAGTAAAATATCTCAGAAACATCATATATAAAATCCCTTTTATTTGGCTGAAGCTTTGTCAAAGCAAAACAGCACCATTTTGAGTTGTGTACTTTCTGGGGTAAACCCAATTTGTTCTAAACACAACCAGCGCCTTTTAAATAAAATACCTGTTTCTATATTTTCCTGCTAATCAGATACATTTACATTTATGCAATTTTTAATAGACTTTTTTAAAAAAATAATTGTTGCAGTCCTGTGAGTTCAGGAATGTATTCCTTTAAGTTAACTATAGTACCCTTCTTTTGTATAAAGTTTTGTTCTTTGAACCACAGCTTTATTATGGTACTTTACACTGGATACAGATACAGAGACGCTGTTCAGAAGATTAAGTACACACAGCAGATATCTGGCATCGAAAGCTTTTGAAGTGTTATAGTCTGATTCTGGAGGAACGATGGTCTGCTGTGCCTTTGCAGTCACTGCTTAGCCCAAAGTAATATTATCTTTGATAATACTCAACACATGAATATTCAGTCTTCAAGTCTGGATTTCCCCCCCTTAATTAGCTTTCCAATACTGGACCCACTGTTGTCTGCAAGCTGGGGTATTCAAGGGGATTTATAGTAGAACATCTACACTTTGATACGGATGACTGCCAAATATATAGGACTATTTATTTTTCCTTTCTCAAAGCGGTAGTGAAGACTGTATATCGGCATCCTTTACCCAGCACTGAATATTTAATAGCACTGGGTGCTTACCATGAAGAAAATGTGGAAACTTTCTCCAAAAGGTGTCAGAACTGATTCAAAGCTCTTGCAACTGATGTTACTGGCATCCATTTTATTCTTGATATTTGTAATTTCAGATAAATTTTTAATAATTCTCTCCAGTTTTATAAGCTTTAATGATGACACTCCTACTTTAGATTTATCACAAGAAAACAGTGCTCTTCATAATGAAGACTTTGGAAAAACAAAGGCCACTTTTAACACCTTTACTTAAACATAATGGAGCCTGAAATTAATAGTATCAATAAATGAGCTGAAATAAATAAAAGCCAATTATTTTAATCTGGCAGAAAATTAAACCATAATGTTTATTATTTAGAAGATAACAGTTGCCATAACATTATTTTTAATATCATTAGGAACAGGGGCTTTAAGATACGAATATGGGAAACCAGTCTTTTATCAATAGCTCATGTATTTGATGAAGAGCAGCTGTCTTTTTATATGTTTTTGAAAATCATATTGTAATTCTTTTTGTACAAAAAGAAGTAGTAATTGTATTCTAGGAGAAATATTGAATGCTTTATTTATAAGCGGGCTGAGGCTTCTTTTTCCCATTATTGTTTTTGTTTTGGTCTTTTTTTTAATGAAAGGGGATCATCTCTTCCGTTGCAGCAATTTGAAAAATTTTGACAAGATTATTTTGTGGACCAATAATTCAGGAAATGCAAAGGCAGGGGTAAAGCAGGGCTTCCGGTTTATCCTCGCTCTGTAATCAAGGCCCACCTCATCAAGACAAGTTGCATTTTGCAAATCTTTGTCAGCACATGGTATCCATTCCTTGGCCCCAGTAATCTCAGGACTTGTTTTAAAGTAAATTTTACAAAATGAAAAGTGCAGAGAGCCAATAAATTTCCATATGTAACTGTTACCTAGAAATAATTGCTGTTGGGTGATGCATAGAACAACATGGAATTTCGTTTTGCTTTGTTTTGTTCTTATGTGGTCCATGTTTTTGAATTTTCTACTTGGTGTTTTTTGGGGGGAGAATTCTTCCACTCCAGTACAATTCCAGTGAGAAGGCTGTCCAGCATGTTCCATTCATAGGAAGAGTCATTTATGTCATCTCTAAAGCTGAATAAGAATTTTTGAAAAGCAATGCCTATTTTTTCCACACAGGGAAGCAATTCTGACCTTCCTGTTTTTATAGTATAAAGCACAGAATGGACAACCTTTGAAATCATGTAATACTAGTTTAAATTTAAATTGTTCTGTTTTAGCTTGCTTGTTTGGACTTTTGTTTCTGCTACACTGTAAATATTTGGGGGGGGGGTATATAATGTGATTTCATTTTGTTTTTTTTTATTTTGCCCTTGTCCCAGTAAAATTCTAGATGTGAGCATCTTCCCCTAAAAAGCACCGGTATGTTACATTCTGATGTCATGATCCCACTATGTGTTACCTTTTAATCCTGTTTTTCATTCTTTTCACATGTACAGCAGTATTTTTAATAAAGAATTCCAGAAATAATATGGCTTCTTTGAGCAAGCAAAGTTATGGATATTGTGCTCTACTTCTTATATTAATGGTAATTTTCTTTCAGTATTGCATACACCACTGTGGAGATTGGCTACACATCACATTATTTGAAAAGACACTGCCTATTTGAAGTACAGAAGCTCTTTTTTGAAAATAAAAACATAAAATGTTTGCCCATGTTCAAGTAGTAGAATATACTGCTTATATCAACTGAGTGCAAACTTCAGAGTAATCAAAGCTCTCTGAAAAATTATTTCAAATTCCTATTGTTTAAATTCTCTTGTCACCTTTAACAAAATGTTGATACTTATTCAAAACATTATAATTGAATTTTATGAAATTTTCTATTACTTGAAGTGTTCTTTGCAAAAATAAAGATGGTGAAGGACTCTGTACCTGCACAGTCCCTGTAATGTTTATCTAAAGTACAAAAACTATACAAAATGTCAATGTTTTGTTATATGAATTTATCTGGATTTTTGATTCCTTAATGCAGATCTTGCCTTAGAAAATTTATTTAACAGATTAAAATAACAGTTGCAGGAAGTTTGCTTGGTGGTCTTTCTCAGACATAAAAGGCAGGAAAAATTAATAAGTTATTTTTAATAATATACACTGATCTATCACATAATTACCCTGAATGCATGTGTAATTTCCCTATTTAAATCCATTTAGTATGGGAAAAGATAAAAGCATGGAGAGATTGGCTGCTGTTTTTGTAGACGGAGTAGAATTTGTACACTGCTTGTGAGTTGTACAAAATATAGTTTGGATATAAATTAAATAAATAATAGAACAATGAGATTTTTTTATGTTCAGGGACGTAAAATAAGACTTAGAGCAGGGTTTTTCAAGCTGTCTAAAACTCTGCAATTCTGCTAAAACTTAAGTTCCAGGAGAGACTAAGAGCAAATTGTTGTTGTTATTAACCCAGAAACAGCCAGTTTTATATCACTAGAGTTTTGCCTTGTGGTAGAGAGTTGAAAGTGATTTTTTCAACTCATAGGTTGAAAAAATCTCATAGGTTCTGTGGCCTTAAAAAAAATGAAAATCCTGACTTAGAGTCAGTTCCTGCCTAATGTAAATGTAATAATGTAGAAGTGTACTTTCATGTTAAATGATAAATGTCTTAGGTTAGTTTCTTATATTTGTTCATGCATTGTAAGTATATGACAGATGATCTCTGAGATTTTTGAAGGTAAGGAAGAGAAAAGAAGATTTTTGTTGCAGTTCAGTATTTTAAAGTTGAACAGAGGCAGATGGTACTTTTTTTTCCTTTTTTTGATACTTAAGACTCCATCAAACCAGGATATTCTGTGGCAGGAAATATTCTGATTAATAAAAAATATTGATAGTCATTGCAGTCACAAGAACTCTGTGTTGGGGAAGTAATCTTCAACAAATTGCCTGTTTTTCTTATCTGAATATAGTAACAAAGATGGTGAACTGACGGATATAATGTTAATGTTGTAAAACTGTACAATAACAGTTGCCCAGTTTGTCAGTTTTATTATCTTCTGCTCTCATGGACAAACAATTATCATGACAGTTAAATCTGGATAAGCTGTTGAATTTATTGACATATAAGAAGAGTTAGATCCACTGATTTACATTTCTTGTAGCTGAAAGCCAACTTTTTGTTCAAAATATTATAGCTCCCATGACAAACAGGTAGGGTCCCAATGAAAACACTGAAAAAGGCTTCCCAAATGGTCTCACTTCTCGAAGGTATGCTCTAGGGGGACACGTGTTGTGAGTTGTGCCTTAATGCCTTTTGCTAATGATTCATGGTGATTCCAACAACTGTGAAATGAAGTGTAGCCACTCTAAATCTCCATAGGTGATGCCCAGAATTTGAAGTAGATGAAAATTATATCTAATCAAAGATGGGTAAGAGTCCATATTTGAGCTTATCTTTATTGATTATGGCAATAAGGATAGCAAAACATCAGATCCATGCATTGGTGTTGGCTTTTAGAGAGAAATAGTAGTTCCTTTGGCTTTGAAGGAGACTTGGACCCAACAATAATAGATAATTTATCTGTTTATTCCCTTTTAATGAAGGTTGCTAGAAGTTGGTTAATAAGCAATTGGAGGAAGCTGATTATTCAAACCTGGTATAGATTGAAAATTGATACAGAAATAGATGGAACTGGGAACATTAAAGTGATTTTAAATTAAGTCATATCTCTTCCAACCATATTTCCTTATCCACCATTTTCATAGGACTATTGAAGCTCAGGTCTGAATTCAAGAACACCTTGAAAGTACCAGTTAATAGATATACTGAATATGCAATCATGCCTGGGTAAAAAGATTTCTTCAAATCAGGAAGTTGTACAGTCCATTAGTGAAAGCTTGAGAAGTTTATGGTTTACAGGTGGATCTCAGGATGCAATGGCAATTGGAATGTAATTGCCATTCCTAAACAAAGTCATAAATTGTGATGTCACATGACCACATTGCTTAGGGATGATAATTCTGGCAGTATTGGTTGCCATAGTTAAGCGAGGACCAGGCAGCTCATTAAGTGAGGATTTCAAGTGACAATAGCTTCTGATTTCCTGCTGGCTTCCCCATTGATTTTGCTTATAAAATGCCAGCAGGGAATGTCGAACATCATAATAATGTGACCACTGGTCACTTCATTATCATGATTGTGAGCCAGATGCTAAAACACCCAGTTCATAACCACATGACCACAGTAACACTGCAATAGGCAGAACTAGTCTTGTTGCCAAGACTAGTCATAAGTCTCCCTTGTTCAGTGCCGTCACAAGTTTGAACGGTCACTGAATTCACTGAACCCTGAGATCACCTATATTGTACCTGAGCATGATGCCTAAGTAACGGCTTCTACAAATGTTTGACAATAAAATGCGTTGTTTATATATTGTACTGAAAATTCTGTTATGAATACTGTGTGCAATTTGAGTAGTGGGAGTTGAATATGCTGTTCCTCCAAAGATCTGAATCCTGATGTGCTATCTGCCTGATATGGAGAAAACACCCTTGCTGTGGGTTAGGATCTTTGCTGATTTTTACAATCTTTGTTGCATGCATTGAGGTTTCTAATTATTTTTACCTTAGTGAAATAGTGAAAGCTGAATCTATGGATGGAGCTTCATACCTTGTCCTGCATAACTCGGGGCAAGGGGGGAATTAAAGACAGATTCAGAAATCATCTCAGAAATGGAGCTTTACATCTATCTGTGCTATTTCATAGACTGAATCATTAACTGTTGAAAGACGATTCCATTGAAAGAAAAGATTACCAACCACAGATTACTAGAGGCTAGTTATAACCTTTGAAGTGAAGGACTTGTATGTTACTACAATCAGTACAAAAGGAGATAAGAGTCAAAGTAGGATTAGTCAGAGATTATAGAAGCAATCCCTTAAATTACAGCATTGCTTTATCAGTTAACAGATTTCTAAATGTTCAGATATCAAGCACCAACTTTGATGCACCAAATACCATGTGAGTCAAGATAAGGACTCTAATGCACTTGGTTTCAATACATGTTTGACAGTGCAACTGGCTTTTCCTCAAGCAGAAAGCAGTATTAAAGGCCTTCCATAGGAATGTAGAAAAATTATGGGGAAGATAAGAAAAATATAATTGGATTTCGGGTATGGAGGAAACATGCTTTAAGAATTGTAATTATCAATGCACTTAAAAAACTGGATTGAAACACAATAGGAACACACGAAGTATTTGTCTTTAGGGATTTGTGTAAGATTTAAAAATATATCACCTGCTACCAAAACTCACAAACTATAAGTTAATAAAAAAATAAATCTTTATAAACCCTCTGCAAGGCATCAGGAGTGTATATAGAAAAAAGAACAGCATAGTGATAGATGCCTACCCTCACAATTCCTAGGAGTGACTAGCTTTCTAAAAGTCCTTT
Organism: Vipera ursinii; assembly: GCF_947247035.1. Taxonomy (NCBI): domain Eukaryota; kingdom Metazoa; phylum Chordata; class Lepidosauria; order Squamata; family Viperidae; genus Vipera; species Vipera ursinii. Next base: position 22,773,723 of record NC_139514.1, read on the forward strand.
GTGCACTGTTGAAGGTTGTTGTGAGGAAATTTTGAACTGCCTTGGATCCCCCTCAACATACATAATATCTTATAAGGAGGAGGGTGTTGAGATTTAGAATTTCTATGTATCTTCTTGCCACAACCCTTTGTGAACTCTTCAGAAGGTATGGATGTGTGGAGATACTAAAGAAAAGCTAGATGCTCTCCCCAAGGACAGAATCTCATTTGCGGAGTCCTTGTTGCACTCTGAGCTTAGTTATTTGCTTCCCTGGAGATGCTACCTAGTTTGATAACGGAAGGTCTGCAAGTTCAGAGAGCATCAAGGATTCAACAGTTCTACCCTGAGCTTCTGTAAATATATTCTCTTCTATTGGAATCTCATGTATTTGCCTTCACAGGGACTATGGCCAAACATCATGGATGTGTTACTCCATTGTGACTGTCCAAGGAAGTTAGGATTAGGATAAGCACTTCTTGACAATTTTCTAGCTATGTAATGTGAACGTTTAGTTTTTGAGAAAAGACCTATGTGTTCTGAAAAGTTCTAACAGATTTTGGTTTCCTCATCAAAATGCTTAAATTCTTTTACTCCAAAGCTTGATTAACAATAAAACAGTTCTGAATTCAGATGACTGATTTCTTATGACCTCCCTCTCCCTCCTCCTCCCTCCCTCTCCCCCCACCACACACATTCTTTTAAAGCTTGCATTGACTTTTATTTTGAAAATTCAAAAAATTTACATTAAAATATCTTTAAAAGCTTAAGCTACAGGTACATGCTATTTACATCCAGTTTCTTTAGTGTTGTTGGAAGAATTAGAACTGTTCTTCAAAACAAATACTCTTTTTGTAACCAATAGCCCAAAGATTAAATTCCATTTTTTTAGTTTTCTCATTTCTTAAATAAAACATGCTTTAATATTAGGACATCCTTTTATATTTGACAGATAACACAGAGACCATAAGCATATTGATTTTATAAAATGCTCCCAAATCCAAACACACTTAACAATGTAAAACTATGCAGGTTTCCTCAGAAGTAAACTCCATTCAATGAAACTTCATTCAAAATAATTGGGATAAGAATTAAGCCAAGAACTGTTGCTTCACACCGGTGAAGCAAATTTAGGCATATTCTAAGCTTCATTACCGTCAGTGGAATGTAAGCATGACTAACATGAATGGCTTTGACAGATTAACATCCAGTAATTCATTAATGAACCAAAACAATGGTTCACTACAATGCTACTTAAATCTTCAGTAAGAATGAAGCTTGCAGGACAGTTTTAGCATTACGTAAATGTTATAGCTGAAATAGTGCCAGCAACTTCCAGTTCAGCAGTACTTCAGAAAGAAATTTCTTAGCCTTCCCATTCCATATGTATTAGCTACAATAGGATTCTAGTTTTATCCTCAATAAGCTAGTTTAAAATAATTCATCTTCCATGTTGTCATTTGCTATTGGAATATAAAATCTGAATATAATATAAGAAATACATATAGAAATGTCTGTTACTATGTTAGGGCACTAAGGGAAAGCTAAGTTCTATAATCTTCAAAATAACTTTTTTTAAAAAGCAATTTAGCCCAATGTATACTACAGTGCATTAATCTAATGTTAAGAACTTGGGAGATCAATGCACACGACTTTCATTGCCTTCAGCCAACAGTTCTCCTTCTGTACTGTATTTTTCTCCCACATTTATTATTGTTATAAATAAGGCAACAGACATACATAACACCACTTTCTCCTCCTATTTATGCTACTTTCAACTATTGGATAGGAGTAATGCATGCTGATGTGGGGAGTTGCATTATAAAAATAATTTTGGAAAATTGACCCAGGTGATGAGCAGCAAAATAATATTTGCAGCACTGAAGTGGTGACCTGCAGCTCAAAGGTCAGTATTTTGACTTCAGCAAGTAGAATGCCGCACCATTGAATTATGACTGGAAAGAGAAAGATCCTGCACTAGTTTCTCTTCCCACATTATTTTGCTACAGGTAAGTGGCTGCATCATATCACCAGTATGACCAAAACAAGTGTAGTCATTTGGCTCGGCTGTGTCCCAAAAGACAGGTCCCTTGCTTCTTTTTCCAGTGTAGAAACTGTAAGTAAAAACAGTAACTTTTTAGCTGGGGGGGGTTAAGAGTATACGACAAGTTGTTTACTATTACTGTATTTTGCTATTTGCTCTTTAAAACATAATTGTGTAACTAATGTGAAATAAAAATACTTTGAAGAGGTAGTGTTCCAATCAAAGTATCAATAAAATTAAATAGTTAACATATGTAGAGTAAGGAAGAAGACCAAGATGGAAGAAACAGGAGATATTGCCTAGGTAAAAAAGACCAAAGTGTTTTAAGTTCAGAAGTTCTTTTAGCCACTTTTAGAAGTGGCTCAGGCAGACACCTCCCTGAGTCATTGAAGTATAATGTGGAGGAATGGACACAGCACAATCAGACTTGCAGGATTCTCTTAGTCTCTAAAACAGGGGTCTTCAAACTTGGCCCAGGGATGCTGGCTGAGGAATTTTGGGAGTTGAAGTCCACAAGTCATAAAAGGGCCAAGTTTGAAAATCCTTGCTCTAAACGTTTAGCCTTGCTATGGAGCTTTAAGTGAGACAGCAGTGGCAATAAACAGTTCCTCCTGCAATTTATTCAGTAGCATCATTTTGAACAAAAGTTTAAGTGTCAGCCTTTCAATAGGCAATATCAAGAAACAGACACACCAGAACTCCCAGAAATGCTGTTTTAGAATAGCAAGGTCTTGAAAACCTATCAGTTTTTCTCTGCCCCATCTTAAATCAAACATAATGGCAAGATTAATTTTAATTTCTTTTTCATACTATCCTCTTCCCAGGGCTGAATATTATATTTTTATAGCTAACTTTGCTGTTCCCATTCTTTTTTTTATTATGATGTGTTTTGCTTTTTGCTTTTCCATCATACTGTGATATATTTTCATTGAATAGTTTATCCTCCTAGGGCAGGGGTAGGCAACCTTGGCTCTTTTATGACTCGTGGACTTCAACTCCCAGAATTCCTGGCTCAGGAATTCTGGGAGTTGAAGTCCACAAGTCATAAAAGAGCCAAGATTGCCTACCCCTGTCCTAGGGCAATCGGTAAGTTGAAAATATTTTCAATAAATGAAAGAAATACCTCCCAAAACTTTGCTTTGGTCTCATGCCAGTCCATGTAAAACGTTTTAACTGTTTCAAAGGCAGCACCATTTTCCCCTCAGCTTGATAATTCTGAAAGAGAAAACAATTCTGATTATGAAGCTTTGGACTTTCTTTATAACCCATCTTGATGTATAGAATTTCAAAATATTAAACTTTGTTTTGTAAAACATAGAAAAGATGGGTTTATTGGCAAGATTCACAGGAGCATTGTGGTAAGGAAAATTATATTTTGTGTCCAGATCAAGCCTTAAACTGCCAAAATGAGGACACCTTTTTCATTGGCCAGAAACAAATAATTTTGTTTTTTGTGATTTGTGAGGAAAATGATCAATAGTCAATGGATGCGTTTTGCTTGGTTGAACTTGTGTTCATTCCTCTTATTGATAGCTCTAATCTGATGGACCTTCAATTTTTATGCATAATACATGGCTCAAGAAATATATAAGCTAAGTTCTTTGGGCTTAGATTTCAATAAGAGCTTTATGATTTCCTGAACTCTTTCCAGGCTGCTGTTAAAATCTTGAGCCAGAGGAAAGAAAAAGAAAAAATTCATTGCATCACTATAAGTATCTTTTCCAGAAACTCTTTTAAAAATGATTTTTAAAGGGAAATTTGTAATGAGAATGGTGATAACAATGGCTTTGGTCCAGCCCCAATGAAGGGTGGAGAGAGGAAGGAGAGAGAAAGAGAGGTGAAAACTGTCTTCTTTTTCTGGTGTGCTGGAACCCATCTGGGACACCATTTTGAGGGACAGATTTTCCAAAGTTACAACAAGCCATGGTTTCCACAAATCTGCCTTTTCTTACCACTGCTTAAGCAGTCTCTTACTTAAAGAGGAATAGAGAAGGATTAGAGGATTGAAAGTTAGCAGTTATATGTTTGGGAGATCCAGGTGGGTTCAACTATTTCCCATTCCCAATCCAACTCAAGTTATGATGAGCCAACTGACTGTTCTTGGGGAAATTAAGTATCTCTCAACATTCCTTTTTCTTCAGTTCATCAGTCTAGGACTGATCCAAAAGAAATATTTTAGGCCTTACTTACATCAGGCTGAAATTTGTGCTTAGGTGAACTTTCTTCAAAGACTCTCTGAAATGGTTTCATCTTGAAAGCATGAACATATTTTCTTCGAAAATAAACAGGGGAAAAGGCTTCTTGAGATAATACCAAAGCAAAATATTACTATATAGTAGCTACATGTGAATATTTGATCATGAATGACAGCGTACGTATATGCCTGATGTATTTTATTAATTATAAAAGACAAATTATATTTAACACAAAGAATGTCAAGGTTTTTTTTGCATAGTTACTATTTTTATATGGCATTTCTTTCCTGCTCACCTGTAATACTTGCTGTTTTTATGTTTTCTGTTTTATCATATTTTTGTGTGCCACCCAGAGTCTCTTTTGGTGATATGGGTGGCTGTATAAATTTGATGAATATAAAAATAAAAACCACCTAAAAGCAACACAAGCCTAATTCTGGAGCTGTACAGAGTTAAGGGAGGGGCTGTTTTACCATTGTAGAATTTCTCAGCTCCTAGACTCTGCCTACTTTCTGCAGAGGTTCAGCCACAACATCATCAATGCTGAACTACAGTTTCACAATTTTTAGATGGTAAGCAGGAACGATACCATGCCAGCTTTTGTGATTGCAATGAATTTTACAAATCATTAAAAATACAATATGGAATGCTGGCTAGATAGCATTTATGCTCTCCTTTAGATACCTAGAAGCTACTGTTGGTTAGCTCATGGGGATTAACACAATTTTCAGCAACTGTGAAGTCATCATGGCTCAATTTTATTTTTTTTCTCTGAGGATTTGAGGAATGAAACTGGTGGTAGTGTGGAAGGGACCTCTGGCACAAAGCATGATGATCTAATAAATTCCCAAGCTTACTCAGTGTTGGTTGCCAAGAACCATGGTAGAGAGAGTGTATTATTGTCAGCACTCCAAAGTAAATCAGATTAGGAATCCTATGTCATGTAGGTCAGTACTAGTTTTATTGCAAAGTTATAGTAACTGAATCTTGCAAATCAGAAGGAGCTTCCTCCCTCTCCTCCTTGTCTTACTCTAGAGTTAGGGAGGAGTTTGCCGAGATGTTTTCTCAGATTACAGACTTGCTCCAAACCACACTGTTTTATATTTTTTTAATATAAAATATCCTGACATTTCATCTTACCCCCAAGTTTCAGCATTTGCATTAGTCAAGGTTGGTACTGAATTGTTTTTTGTCTCATGAAGATTAGAGGAACTTGGAGAGCAGTGGTCAGACCCAGTATCCTCTGGTAATAGAGTATTCAAAGGTATGTAATCTTTGCCATCCTACGAAGACAGGAGAATCTGGTGAAACTTAATTGTTATATAAGCCACGTAAAACACACCTATATTACAAATATGTGATAGGTTTTAAAATTTCTCTACATATCTTAAAACAGTTTGATTCATCTCACAATTAAGCTGAAATATTACACTATAAGCTAGTTTAACTCCCTTACATTCAGAATAATCGTATGGCACAATCAGCATGGGGATTGATGCATCCTGAAATAATTTTTGGATGATATGCCTTCTAAAAATGTTTCACTGAATAAAACTTCCCATAACATATTACTTTTCTAAACACAGGGTTAAAATGTATGGGGGAAAAAATCTTTAAGTATGCCATCTGCTACTTATCTGCTACTTATCATCTGAGAAATTGAATGAAAAACTCAAAGGTGGATGAATTGATTAAACATGCAATTGAATCTTATGGACAAAGCAAGTAGCTTATCTCTGGAAAAAATCATGGGACCAACCTCATTGATGCTTGAATCTATGCAACTTCAGCCATGCAGATTGTTTGCATGCTACTATAGTAGCATTGAATCCTACTTCTAAGAGAGGAAAAGTATGAGGAAAGTCGATATATCTTCCACTAAACTATATCTTGTTTAAAGAAAAAGCTATACAAGACACATCACGGTTTTCTACTTACCTGTTGTGCATTAGCCTGAAGTAAGTCCCCTAATATTTCCACCAGCTCTGAGAACCATGGTCTTTCATTTGGATCTCCTTGCCAACAGCTAAGCATAATATGGTATCTGCCAAAAAAAACAGAAGAAATAAAAATGGGATCACAAGCTTCACTTCTGCAGTGGCTTATCTCACGTATAATCAGTTTCATTTTGTGGACCACTTTTAACCCCCATCCTTCCATATGAGCCCCATTTTTAATTGTTAACATATATGACCATCTTTCCCTTTTCTTTTTAACAATTTTAATTAAAATAATTGTTGCTGTAGTTGAGTCCACCTTACTTTGGTCATCCTTTTCTTATCTTTCCTTCTACTTTTCTCAGCATCAGAATTTTCTCCAGAGAGCTAGGTCTTTGCATAATATGCAAAAGAATGATAATTTGAGTCTGGTTATTTGTACCTTGAGTAAGAATTCTAATTTGATTTGTTTGAAGGGCCATTTGTTTATTTTTTTATTATACATGATATTCTTGCAAATTTTCTGTAACATCAAAGTTCAAAGGCATCAGTACTGTGTCTATCTTCAAAATATCCCATTCAATTCAATTAGTTGGATTTCTCCCTCTATAACCATTCACTCCCCATCATGGATTACTGCCTTGTTGTGGCAAAGGGACTTGCATAATTCAATGAAGCTATGAGCTATGCCGTGCAGGGCCACCCAAGACGGACAGGTCATAGCAGAGAGTTCTGATAAAATGTGATCCACTGGAGAAGGAAATGGCAACACACTCCAGTATCTTTGCCATGAAAACCCCATGGACAGTACCAAAAGGCAAAAAGATATGACGCTGGAAGATGAGCCCCTCAGGTTGGAAGGCATCCAATATGCTACTGGGGAAGAGCAGAGGGCTAGTACTAGTAGTGCCAGAAAGAATGAAGCGACTGGGCCAAAGCCGAAAGGATGCTCAGCTGTGGATATGTCTGGTGGTGAAAGGAAAGTCCGATGCTGTAAAGATTTTTTCTCCATAGGAACCTGGAATGTAAGATCCATAAATCAAGGCAAGTTGGACGTGGTCAAACAAGAGATGACAAGACTGAACATCGACATCTTGGGAATCAGCGAACTAAAATGGACATGAATGGGTGAATTTAATTCAGATGACCATCAGGTATACTACTACTGTGGGCAAGAATCCCTCAGAAGAATTGGAATAGCTTTCATAGTCAATAAAAAAGTAGGAAAAGCAATATTAGGATACAATCCCCAAAATGACAGAATGATCTCAGTTCGAATCCAAGGCAAACCATTCAATATCACAGTAGTCCAAGTCTATGCCCCAACCACCAGTGTTGAAGAGGATGAAATTGACCAATTCTATGAAGCCCTATAGCACCTTATAAAACTAACACCAAAAATGATGTCCTTATCATCATGGGGGATTGGAATGCTAAAGTAGGAAGCCAAAAGATAACTGGAATAACAGGCAAGTTTGGCCTTGGAGTACAAAATGAAGCAGGGCACAGGTTGATAGAATTTTGTCAAGAGAATACGATGGTCATAGCAAACACTCTTTTCCAACAACCCAAGAGACGGCTCTACACATGGACATCACCAGACGGTCAACACAGAAATCAGATTGACTATATGCTCTGCAGCCAAAGATGGAGAAGCTCTATACAGTCAGTAAAAACAAGACCAGGAGCTGACTGTGGCTCAGACCATGAGCTTCTCATTGCAAAATTTAGGCTTAAACTGAAGAAAGTAGGGAAAAGCACTAGACCAATCAGGTATCAACTAATTCAAATCCCTGATGAATATACAGTAGAGGTGACAAATAGATTTAAGGAATTAGATCTGATAGACAGAGTGCCTGAAGAACTATGGATGGAGGTTCGCAACATTGTACAAGAGGTAGCAACTAAAACCATCCCAAAGAAAAAGAAATGCAAGAAAGCAAAATGGCTGTCTGAGGAAGCTTTGCAAATAGCTGCGGAAAGGAGAGAAGTGAAAGGCAAGGGAGAAAAAGAAAGATACACCCAATTGAATGCGGAATGCCAGAGAATAGCTAGAAGAGATAAGAATGCCTTCTTAAATGAACAGTGCAAAGAAATAGAAGAAAACAACAGAATAGGGAGAACCAGAGATCTCTTCAAGAAAATTGGAGAGATGAAGGGAACGTTTCATGCAAAAATGGGCATGATAAACGACCAAAATGGCAGAGACCTAACAGAGGCAGAAGAGATTAAGAAGAGGTGAAAAAATTATATAGAAGAACTATACAAGAACGAGCTTAACATCCCTGATAACCACGATGAGGTGGTCACTGACCTTGAGCCAGACATCCTAGAATGTGAAGTGAAGTGGGCCTTAGGAAAGCTGAGCAACAAAGCTAGTGGAGGTGACAGTATTCCAGCTGAGCTATTCAAAATCTTAAAAGACAATGCAGTGAAAGTGCTACACTCAATTTGCCAGCAAATTTGGAAAACTCAACAGTGGCCACAGGATTGGAAAAGATCAGTTTACATTCCAATTCCAAAGAAAGGCAGTGCCAAAGAATGTTCAAACTATCACACCATTGCACTCATTTCCCATGCTAGTAGAGTTATGCTTAAAATTCTACAAGCTAGACTCCAGCAGTATGTGGATCGAGAACTACCAGAAGTACAGGCAGGATTTCGAAGAAGCCAAGGAACTAGAGATCAAATTGCCAACGTATGCTGGATCATGGAGAAAGCCCGGGAATTCCAGAAAAACATCTACTTCTGCTTCATTGACTATGCTAAAGCATTTGATTGTGTGGATCACAACAAACTGTGGCAAGTTCTTAAAGAGATGGGAGTACCAGACCATCTTATTTGTCTCTTGAGAAACCTATATGCGGGTCAAGAAGGAACAGTGAAAACTGGACATGGAACCACTCATTGGTTCAAAATTGGGAAAGGAGTCCGGCAACAACCTAAGATATGCAGATGATACCACTCTAATGGCAGAAAGTGAAGAAGAACTAAAGAGCCTCTTGTTGCGGGTGAAGAAGGAGAGTGCAAAAGTTGGCTTGAAACTAAACATTAAGAAAACCAAGATCATGGCATCCGGCCCTCTCAATTCCTGGCAAATAGATGGGGAAGAAATGGAGGTAGTGACAGATTTTATTTTCCTGGGCTCCAAGATCACCGCAGATGGGGACTGCAGCCAAGAAATTAAAAAATGTTTGCTCCTGGGGAGGAAAGCCATGGCAAAGCTAGACAGCATACTAAAAAGCAGAGACATCACCCTGTCAACAAAAGTGCGTATAGTCAAGGCTATGGTCTTCCCAGTTGCAATGTATGGCAGTGAATGTTGGACCATAAGAAAGGCTGATTGCCAAAGAATTGAGGCCTTTGAACTATGGTGCTGGAGAAGACTCCTACGAGTCTCTTGGACTGCAAGGCGATCAAACCGGTCAGTCCTAGAGGAGATCAACCCTGACTGCTCTTTAGAAGGCCAGATCCTGAAGTTGAAACTCAAATACTTTGGCCACCTAATGAGAAGGAAGGACTCACTGGAGAAGAGCCTAATGCTGGGAAAGATTGAAGGCAAGAGAAGAAGGGGACGACAGAGAATAAGTTGGCTGGATGGAGTCACTGAAGCAGTAGGCGTAAACTTAGAAGATAGTAGAGGACAGGAAGGCCTGGAGGAATGTCCATGGGGTCACAATGGGTCGGACACGACTTCGCAACTAACAACAACAACAACCATTCAGTTGCAAAGGGGCAATTGATTATGTGCCATCTACTTGGTGTTATCTATTAGGGACCATGTAAATAAATTTGCCTTTGTGATTTCTACTAAAAAGAAAAGGAAAATATAACCTTGAATCTTCCAACCTCCTAGGTCCCTTTGCCACATTCTCAAGTTCCTCCTCCCCAAAAGACCATTAATTGCAGTAGAATACTAAAAGAAATCAGAACAAAATCACAATGAACAGGAAATGGTCCTATTTCTTCCCCTGTTGATTTTCATCCAGTAGGGCTCCAGCTCCAGGTTGTGTTCTGATAAGAGCTAAGAAACTGCTGCCTATTTAATTATTATTATTTTTTTGAGATTTAAATTCTGCACAGAAATGTAACAGGAATTCATGTTAATAAGGAGTGAAAGATTAAACAGACTTTCTTTCAGTTAGCTTCCTTGCTACATCTAAAAACCAAGGCATCTGAATATAAACTCATAATAAGGCTCTGTGGCATAATTGTCTACTTGTCTGAGGTATTTGTTTTGATAGCAAAGTTTTCCTTCCAAATTTCCCTTTTTATCTTCACAATATGTGTGTGGATTTGGTTAGGCTGAGACAGATGTCTATGCAGAAATATTGACATCTGAAAGGATGTATAACACCACTCAGCTTTTGCTATAACAAAATATCCGGTCTTGATAGGATACAAATATAATATCCTGAATCTTGTTGTTATCCTAGCTGGCTACAAAACATAATATTTAGGTTATATCAATGAGCAGCCAATAATATATAACCACCTCAGGTATCTACCAAAGATGTTCCCAAAAGAGATATGAAGTGAAAAATGCTTATATACTTTGGCTCTGTAATGGTTTCAGGAGAAAAACATTATTTTTTTTGTTGTAATGATTCCATAAAGCTGTTTAAAATAGAATGGAAACAAAATAAGGGCATGGTATTGTTAGGAACATTGGAGTTGATGGGACATTCCGTTGCCAGTATAAATTTCAAGCAAGGGAGGACTTTAATGGGAATTTGAATTTTGCCTACTGCATCATATTTCAATACTATAATTATCTAAAAGCTTTTCTAACTTAGTAAAAGCCTTCCAAGTACTGGCTACACTTTTATTTGTATCAGACTTTCATGTGCTCCAAATTTATCAACTCTCTGTACTGATTTTCAAGCCAAACATCAGCAGCTACCTCAGATACTGTATCTCAGTCTCTGATAATTTCTAATCTCTTCCTTGAATTTCTGTTATTCTTTTAGCATACACACACCCATTCACCAGAGCCAGGCAGAAAAAAACGAACTCCATAGTTTTGCCATTAGACAGCTATCCATAAATTTTATCATGTATTTGCATTGGCTGAACATCCTTAGAAGTTAGAACATAAAGGAACAAGATGTTGGCAGAGTGTATTATTCTGCTGCACATGTGCATTGTTGGATATCTATTGAGAATCTCATCTCTCTCTTACAGCAGACTCCATGAGGGCTATAAAAATCCTATTCAAAGCCTAATGGGATTCCCATAGTTCTTTGGGGAAGTTATATGGAAAATAGTGATTGTTTCAGAAGTAGATTCAATTGGATTTGTTGTTTGTTATCATGACTGGTGATAACCAAAAAGGTTTTTTTTCTTCTTAAATTGTCTCCAAGGCAGAGGAATAAACTTACGACAACTTTAGAGTTCTGACTGATTACAGGAAGATAGGAAAAAATGTGTAAAACACATAAGAAACAGGGAGGTGTAATTGCTCCTCAACAGAAGAACATGTGCTTTATATTTGAGGTACCAGCAGTACTCTACCAGCATGGTCTCAGAATCAAAGTTGAAAAATGCAAAACAATGTCCAGGCTACTCCCATCAAAATCTGGACAGTCCCAGATCTCTCAAACCTCTTCCATTCAGTATTGTTCCCAGTGCTTTGTTTCTAAAAAAAAAAAAAAGGTACCGGAACTCAGAGGTGCTGTCACTGGGAGCGATGCCGGTGTCCTGATACAACATCACCGCCCGTCCTTTGCACCCCCGCCCCTGCGGCTCAGAGCCACATGCCGCAGGGATTCCCCTCCCCACAGCCACCGTGGGGATTCCCCTCCCTGCAGTTGCCATGCCGCGGCCTGTGCTAAGCCCCCACCCAGAGCTGCTCGAACCCTGACCCAGAGCTGTGTTCCTCGTGGCAGTGGTCTCCGGCGCCAAACAGCCTCTTTCCAACCACATCCAGAAAAATTTGTAACAAACATTGGAATTCTCAAGGCCACGTTTGGTATTTCCCAGCAATCTTTTACTGGAAGGAAAAAGCAATCCCTGCTGTGTTACTGATCCCAGAGAACCATTTGTATATATGCAGGTATCCTTAGGGTGCCATAGTTATGGATGAGAAATATTAGTTGCAAAGTTGGCATTTCTGGATGTAATACAGATATTTTGGACTTATTTTTCTTTCTTTGCATGTTTGATATTTTTAAAAAGGCATATGCTACTGACTACGCTTATGCACATATGTAACATCTTTTGCTAGGATAGATGACCACTGCTTGTCCAGAAAGGGAAAAGTGAAAGATTGTGACTAAACAAAATTTTAATGAACAGATAATACCACCAGAAATTATTTTAGCCTTTTTAATAAATGTAACTGTAAATGTAACTCACCATGGAAAACATCATATATTGTTATGTATATATTTGGTTAATTATTTAAAGACTGAAGTGCAACATAACTAGATTCTAAATAATCTATTTTTTCAAAACACACAATAGTCCAAACAGTAAAAGTAAATTACAAATTAAGAATATTTCATTCTTAAGAATTGTTTAAAGTGGTTTAGTTGTAATAGATGGTTATAGATTCAAATAGTTTTCAAGAGTGTACAAAAGATACTATTTTTTCTAGCATCAGCTAAATTAGACATATTACATTGAGAAAAATGTTTCTCATTTCCTTCCTGTTACCTTTATTGATTTCATTGCAGAGATGTTAACGTAGGAAATAGATTATTTTGTTATCTAATTTTACCTTCCAAAAGACAGAAGCAGATGAAAAATGTGAGGTTCTTTCCTGTTGGCTTTTTTGAATTAGCTGTTTTAGATTCTAAAAGCTTAGTTCCTAAAGAAGTAACCTTGTAAATAATTTTAATGTCCTTCTCTAGTGCAGGGTAGGCAACCTTGGCTCTTTTATGACTCAAGGACATCAACTCCCAGAATTCCTGAGCCAACATGGCTCAGCTTGGAAACTTCTCTCTTTCCCCTCAGCGTGGCTGGCTCAGGATTTCTTGGAGTTGAAGTCCACGAGTCATAAAAAAGAGCCAAGATTGCCTACTCCTAAAGCCAATAGAGGGAGCTTTTGTTGTTGTTGTTGTTGCAAAAAAAAGTGCCGGAACACCGTTCTGAGAGTTCTATGAGAAAAAAAGCCCTGATTGTTCCTATCCGTTCTCTCTTCCTTTTGCAACACGTTAAAAGACTTTCCCATTTCTCTCTCTCTCTCAAAAGGAGATTATCATCCCTTCTTCTATTTTACTTTTAAAAAATAAAGGAAATGTTTGAATTAAACCTCTGCCATTGCCTCCACCCTTTGGTACATGGCCTTTCAGAAGATTGTTAAGACTTGGCTCTGCCAGTTAGCATGGAGGTCTAAGTATGTTATGAAATCCTGAAGATGGCTGATTGGCTTGAGGACGGTTTCTCGGACTTGTTAATCCCTTTTAGCCCTTGTTAATTTTTTTAAGTTTGACTTTTTACTTTTAACTTCTTAATTTTAACCTTATTTTTTAACACTGTTTTTAACTCTGCTTTTTAGTCACATTTTAACATTTTTTGATGTTTGTAAATTGCTGAAAATCACTTAAGTGAGATGGGTAGTGTAGAAATTTGATAAATAAAATAAAAATAAAAACCCTAATTGGAAGATTCATCATTAAGGTTAAAAGCATATTCACTTTGTCTCATTCTCAGCTTGGTTTAGAAATAGTGTTTCCTCTTTTATCTTAATACAATTATTACTGTATGAGCTAACTGATGGATTATCCTATCTTAGAACATAGACATTGGACACAAAGTAATTTATAAGCATTGTTCCTGGACATAGCTCTGCTCTATGGTGGCCCCTTCTAAAACACCAGAGTGTTTGGACATTTTTATGTGCATCTTAGAACCAGGGTGCATATCCGAAAGCATAAAAACACACATACATTTCTGGGGTTGCAAAATCCGGAGCTGTCATGCAAATGCCTTCTTTTAACTTTCTGAAGAAGACTTCGTCTATTTGAATGCCAGGATATGGGGATGCACCTAAGAATTAAAAATGGAATCTTTAGAATTAAGTAATTAACTCCCAAACTCATACTTTCAGCTGACTATTTTTTTCTCAGAATGCAAAGAGTTAACTCAGAGGTAAAAGCTGCCCTAGAAACATGTACTAGATGACCAGAAGATTGTTTATCTAAGGAACTGCTAGCATTGACTGGTTTCCTTTGCTGTTGTGTCTGTCTCATCTGCCATTCTTCTTTGATGAATGAAATTGTTGCTTCCTTTGCAGGATGGATTTTGTATCCTGCATTTTTCCTTTTTTTTTTAAGAATGCAATGCCTCAGCATTCTCACTTTGAATGCCTTATTACTACCTCAGTCTGAGATATTTTGGTGCTTGTCTGCCTGTGAGTCCCATTGATCAGTACAGAAAGGAAGCAGCTGTGTGCGCCAGTGGCCCACTATTGTGTGACCCAATGGGCTAGTAACTCTGGTTGGTTGTTATGACCTACCATCTTCTCTCCCCAATCGCATCTCTATGTCTAGAAGGATCTGTTATTTGACACCACAATTTTGATATCAATACCTTTGAAAAAAATGGTTGGGACGTGGTTTAGCAGCAGCAATTAAAGACAGTTATAGTTATTTTGTTTTGTTTCTTATGTCTTGTCTTTCAAGTCGCTAAAATGTAACACAGCCCCTCTTTTTTTAAAAAAATAAAAATCCTATTCAAAGTAAAATCAAATAAAAACTACTAATTTACAACTTCTATTATGTTTTATTCAGCATGGGTTGCCAACTGGGGAGGATGTGAACTTTAGCCCAGCATATTTGAAAGACTTCAGGTTGGCAAGAATTATCCCAAAGCGCCACTATCAAAAGCTCTGCGTAAAGCATAGAATTTCAAAGGCTGCCATTTCCCATAGGTTGGTAACTCTTGGGAGTACCACTGGCTTTGGTTTTTTGCTGATACTTTTTTTTTTGCTGCTGTCAACACTGCAATGCTCTCTAACAGACTTCTTACATATACCAATATTCAAAAAGTGGAATAGCACAGAGAGCAAATTAGGGAATTTGGGTCAGGAGTTTGATTGTTTTCACTTGATTAGAACTCTTAAATGATTGTGAAGTGATATAATTTAATCATAGAAGATTCCTTTTACCAACTTTGAGCTCTCTTATTGACAGGATAAAACTCATCTGAGAATTTGGAGACTTTGAATCCTAACTCATCTACAAGTGCCAGGAAAAAGAAGGGAGATTTAAAATGTTGATTTGCCACTGGTTGCAAATATTCTTGCAAATGATCTATTTGCATAATAATCTATTATAAAATCACCAGTAATTATTTGTGTATTTATTTTGTTAATGGCTTTAAAAGTTATTAGTAATTTATATATATAAATCGTTAAGGCTGAATTAAGACTTCTTAGATAGACTGCAATCCTGTACTGTAAAAACTTAATTGAGCTTGCTTGCTTCCTTGCTTTGCCTGCCTGCCTGCCTGCCTCTCTCTCTATCTCTCTCTCTCTCTCTCTCTCTCTCTCTCTCTCTCTATCTATCTATCTATCTATCTATCTATCTATCTATCTATTTTTTTTCTTTCTTTCTTACTTACTTACTTACTTACTTACTTACTTACTTACTTACTTACCTACCAAACTGGATGAAGTTCAACATGCAGTATAAGATTGCAGATTAGATATTTGATTTTACTTATTTTATTCCCCAAATCTTAAGAATGGAGTATCTTAATTTTTTAATTTTCTTACCTAAAGAAAATATTTCCCAGAGTAATACTCCATATGACCAAACATCACTTTTAGTACTATAGACTTTATCAAATATAGATTCTGGTGCCATCCATTTGAGAGGAAGACGTGCCTGCAATAAAAGTTAATCATGTATTCTATAAGTGTTTTACAGAAGTAGATTTAAAGTTTTTTCGGACTGTAGATTAAATCTTTTTAGGATGCTGTGTCTGAAGCAAACTATATTATGTCTGATGTTATGGTTTGGATCACCTTCAATATGCAAGGCAATGTCTGATTTCCCACAATCTACTGAACCCCAAAGAAACTCACTCTATTTTAGCCTTATCATGTTGTATGAATCCAAACCTACGAGAATTTCAGTAAGATTTAAATGGGATGACTCTGTGCTCAGTGCTACAAGGAAGCCACTGGAGCATGACTTCTAAAATTACTTGGTTCATGTTTGGGAACCCTGACATTGCACTGATGGACTATTACCAAAATTACCCTTCTCGAGAACTCAGAACAACATAAAGGTGGCCAAATTGTCTTTACTGATGCCCCACTTCATCTTGGGAGATATAATAAGATTAGGGCAAACTTTTCTCCACCTCTATGCGTGGAGAGATACCAAATTTAATCAGTATGTTCTAGCAATTTCCTACTCCTTTTTTCAGACTCTGAGGGTTGTTTTTAATCTTACGTTGCATTCTCTTTGCTACACTTTACAAACAGAAAACATAATTCTGGCTCTAGGCACAGATCTTTGCTTTCTGCTATCTTAGCAAGATGTAAGTCAAAATGTGTTCTCCTTATGCCACCTTTTAAATTGTATCTGGATAGCATGCTTCCTAAGCAGTTATATGTCATTTATACATTCCAAAGTGCAATCCCAACCAACAGGGCTGACCAATAGGCCTCAGGATTTGTTATAAAATCATCTGGCAAGTTTAGTCCAGAAATAAATATCAACATATATACTATTTTAAAAAATAAAAGAACTGATGAGCATTTCCGAGCATTGTTGTGGAGGATGCAAACAAGCACAATGTATACAACTCATCTGGATTGCTCATTTTGGTGCTAAAGGAAAGAACTGCAATGCTTTGAGAGGCCTTTCAACTGCAGAGAATGTAAATACTGAAAGAGCTTTTTCATGAGCTGTTCAGAATGATAAACAAAAGAGCAAATACCAAGTACAGTAGTTTACTTACATCGCCTTTTCTCACATAATCAGGATTTTTATAAGTATCTCTTGCAAGGCCAAAATCGCAGATCTTCACAACGTTGTTGTCAGATAAAAGGATGTTTCTGGCTGCTAAATCACGATGGATGCACTATAAGAAAATAATTGCATAAAAATAATTTATTAAATTTATAGGTCACCTGACTCCTAATCACTTTGGTCTCGCCACACTTTCTGTTATGAATCATAAAAACAAAATATTCTGAGTCTTTTCTTTGACTTTTGAAAGCGATTCTTTTAAAATAGTTTAGTCATATTTCTATGAAAATTTTCTATGGTTTGCAGAAAGTGAAACTATTGTTATGTAAGGCTCCTTGCCACTAAACTTTCAGTTGTTTGTTTTTAGATTCTACACACAAACTCCCATTGAGTTCAATGGGTCTCATTTTCCAATGAACATGTATAGATCGGCAGCCAATTTTTGAGCACAAGTGTATCAGATGTGTCTGTATCAAGAATTATTTCTCAGGGTTTCAAATTTCATTTGTAATATAGAAACTTGGAATGAAATTAATTGGAACTAGCATAGGTTTTTACAATCTATTTATGTAATCAGTTATGTCCAACTGCATGGATTCATGTAGGGAGAATTTACATAACTCAGTAATTGAAGTATTAATTAAATCCATAACATAGTTAAATATATATTATTTTGAATCTAAATGGATCTATTTAAGGTAATTGCTTAGCATATGTTAATTTGTTTTTAATATTTAATTTTCTATCATTTATTTTATCTGTTATTATTAATTTATAGATGAAATGTGTGCTTCAAATAAAGCATAAAGCGAAATACGTCTGTACCTGATATTCTTGCTGTAAGAGTAAGAATGAATATTAATTTTTAATTACATGAAGATACACTTAGTTATCAAAGGTTATTTGCCAGCAGGGATTTTTGAAAAGGATGGAAACGAAGAATGGTAGAGGTACACAAGGATCCAGGGTTTTTGTTAAAATTATAAAAGCAACGTTTCTCCAGCATGATGACAGGTTTGTCTTTCTCTGTAACTGCATGCAATGTCTGGATTTTGATTTAGTAGTTCTAAAGGGAGCCATGGAAATTCTGAAAGAAATGTTCTGATAGGCAAGCTAATTGACCACAAGCCAAAATGTTCATGTTAGGTGTTAATTTAGACATGCAGCAATAACAAGGTACTCTGATTGGGGCTGCCAAACTCTGAACCACCACAAAATGGCATCCAGAAGATCAGGCTTTCTGTATTTATATTACCACCTCATAATCACCCGTATTTTGCAGCCTAGACCTGGTAGTATAAGCAATTATACAATAGCCATTTAAAAGCATTACATTGGCTTTTAAATATGGAAATATGATAACCTATATTCCTTGAAAACAATGTTAAGTCCACCAACTGCCATCTAAATACATTTCTGTGATGTTGCAGATTTATGAAAATACAAAGAATTATACAGATGGTCACATCTCCATATATTTATGGTGTCAGATGTTAAGCTTTTAAGCAGCCTTTAAATCTGCCCTCAAAGGATTACAGCCTTTATTGAAGTATGTAACCTTTCATTTTATTACACTTATTCTTAATACATATAAAGGGAAATCTAGAATTAGTTCAATTTAAAGTATACTGAAGAAAATCTGAAGGAAATGTGACGTTCTATTTCCTCTAACACAGCAGAGGAAATGGAACTTCACATTTCCTACGGATCTCTCTACAATATACTTTAAATTTCCAAACATGGCAAACTTACGCTGGCTTAATAGTAATTTCTTTTCTCATGGATACAGTTGCTCTGTGGAGACCTTTATTAAAAGTGACCTTTCTTCTCTAATTCATTCTAAACTTATTGAACTAAATAGTTTGGTTTACAGAGATGTGAGTCATCAGTCAAGACATCTTAATGACACTTGCTGGGAAAAGCTGGCTGCTCAAAGTAATTTCTATTTATACTTTTAAAAAGTATATTTTTAGCACATCTTTCTGCTTAAATTGGATAACAATGAACGGTTAACTGAAAACATTAAAGAAAATGACATGAAACAAAGGCAGATGACATATCATAACACATAGAACATGAATTCTTATAGAGGCACCATTTTTGTTTATAAATTCTGCCTGGAATCAAGAAATTAACAGAATAATAGAATAACAATAATAGTTGGAAGGGATCTTGGTGGTCTTCTAGTCCAACCCCCTGTTCAGGCAGGAAAACCTATATCATTTCAGACAAATGGTTGTCCTATCCCTTTTTAAAAATCTCCAGTGTTGGAGTACCCACAACCTCTGGAGGCAAGTCATTCCATTGATTAATTGTTCTGTCAGGAAATGGTTCTTTTCTTTGATTGGTTCTTTTCTTTGATTGCCCTGCCTTCAGCTGCTTTGGAGAAATTAAGAGTGGTGTACAATTTCCCTGTCAAATTGTATATATATCAAAGTCAGTTAACACCACCTCTGACAAACGTGGTACATTATATCTTCTCACAAGGGATTCTGGAATTTTTCATCCTATTCTGCCAACTACCCAATCATTTTCTCCTATCTTTCTTTCTTCCAGTGATAGTCAGGGTGGAAAGCACATATGGGTTTTTGAATAAAGGTGTGTGTTTGTGGGAGTGAAAAAAGTGTGAAGGAAAATAGCTGTTTTCTAAATCCCTGAATTGATCTACATACATGTTTTGGCTATTACTACTTAATGTTAGTGAGATAAGAAACAATTTTAAAACTTCAGTTTTGTCTACAAAAATATATCCTTGTTGATAACACACACACAAACACAATCTGTTACACGACATTAAGAGCACAGAATGTCTACTTTTCAACAGCAAGAAAGAAGCGACGTGAATCTCCTACATCTGATGGAAAATTGCAAAAAATGTGAGGAATGTGATATGCATGCATACATATGTACATACCCATCACAATATTCCTTTCTGGAGAAAGCAGTGTTAAATAGAGAGTACAAAAAGCATAATAAATAAACACCAGATGGACCCATACATATTGTCCTTTGCTGCTCATCATGACTTTGGTCAGTTAAAGCTCTTTCACATAACATTTTTACTACAGTAATACAGTACAGAGAAAGTCTAAAGTAGATTAGTTGTACCTATGTCAAGTGCAACATTTTCTGCTATCGGTAAGGACTAATCCTTAGGGACATTGGCATCAATATGCAAGAAGGGGAACCAATGCCCTCTGTAATGCAGACATGTCCTCTTCCTTCTATGCAAGCCAGCCTCTTCTAGAGCCGGAAGACTATTGTGCAATCCCATATCCTTGGCTTTTATCCTCCTTTGGAACAGCTTATCCCAAGCAAGAATGTCTCCTACTTTTATAGCTTCCCAGAGAGTAGTTAAAAATCTGGCTTTTCCAGGAGGCTATCTTGATTACGTTTAGCCTTAGTGTCGGTGTCATTCAATACTATTAATGCTCATGCACCCAAAGCTGAGCTCAAGCAAGCTCTTAGCAAAATGGGAGCATCAGTGACATGTACCTGTTCCAGTCTACATTGATAATGTAGCCGCCCCAGGATTATATCTTATTATTTACCCAGGTATTTCTCTATTAATTGTACTGTACTTTATACTATGCTTCATTTTGTACACCACCTGGAATTGGTGGTGTAGGGTAGTTTGGAAATCTAATAAATAGCTAAAAAAGTACTCAGCCTTATAACTCACTAGCTAGGAACTATGGGCATATTAGTTAGCAATTCTTTTTATTGTTGTTGTTACTATTCTGGAGGCAAGGGCAAAGAAGGAAAACTAACCTTTTGAGATGACAAGAATTCCATGCCTCTGGCTACCTGGAAGCTGTAAGAAATAAGATCTTCCATGGTGAGGGGCCACTTGTAGAAATCACCAACATCTGAAATCAAAGCAGCATGTAAGGGGTTAATATGACCTCATCCTGACAGGAATTAGTTCGCTGTCTTCAGAGCATGGGTCTCAAACTCAATTGTATCATGTGATGTATTGTGATGTATCGCGGACATTTTTTGCCTTTGCGGAGCCGGGGTGGGCATGGCCTGCACGTGACACATCCGGCCAGTTTGACACCCTTGCCTTAGAGCAGGGGTGTCAAACTCAATTTCATTGAGGGCCGTATCAGCATTGCAGTTGCCCTCAGGGGGCTGGGTGGGCGTGGCCAGGGTGGGCATGGCCTACAGGGTAGGTGTGGCTAGAGTGCGTATGGCCTACTGGGTGGGTGTGGCCAGCTCTACATCGTTCGCATCAAGGGTGCCTATGGGGGCCTGGGCAGGAGTGGGACAGATCTGAGGGTCTCTGGCAGGAGGAGGGTCTCTGGGCCAGGGCCAAGGCAGTGGGGGCCGTTCCCTCACTGTTTCCAGGATGGCTTCGCGGGCCACATGAAACCACTTCACGGGCCGCATCCGGCCCCCGGGCCTTGTGTTTGACATGTCTGCCTTAGAGCATTTCAAAATTAGTTCACTAATAAGGGAGGGAGAGAGGGGGGGAGAGGAAAAAAAAACCTTTTGCTATACTAAACACTTCCCCTTGGATAAGGAAGAGACCACAGAAACAGTAACAACTTCTTCCTGTCTGACTGAGGAATTCTGTAAATAAGCTTATTTTAAACCATCTTTTCTTGGATCTGAGTATCTCCCACGGATGTTTATGAGGGTGATAAATGGAGCAAGAAAATGTCAAAGATGCAGAGCATGACTGTAAAACTACCGAGGCTGTATAGAAAAAGGAAGGAATTAATACCTACCCTCCTCTTCCTCTTCCACATCGCTGAAACTTTTATCTTCCTGAAATCCAGAGCTTGCTAAACTTTCTCGACTCGGGATATTCTCCAGTCTTTTTTTTCCACTGCTGATGGGCTCAACATCCTTCTTCTCTGTCAAAGGGTTTCTTTGAATGGATCCATACTTGTTTGTTTAAACAAGGAGAAATTATTGGCAAAGCAATGTTGAATTTCAATTTTCCATGGTCCACTTATAATAAAACATTTTTGAGTCCCACCTACTTCAATATGATAATTAAACATAGACTGTAATTTCTTCTATGCCAATTAAAGGAATAAAGTCAGGGATATTCATATTTAACAAGGAGCCATTTAAACCAGAGGGTTTTAAATCTCATTATTTGGAGTCAGTTCTAAGTATGACTAACTTTGGATCCAACCCAATGTGATTTTGAAGTGCTTAACATTACTTAGGCCGAGCCGTAGGTTATTTGTGTCTTTCCATTCAAAGAAGTTTGAAATGTGCCAGTGAATTCCTTCCATAACTTAATGTTCTTCAGTGATGAGAATTAAGTCTCTTGGAAATGATTCATGCAAGTGAGTAAAACCACTATTGTTAGAGAAAGCCTTCTCTCCATCTTCAGTTTACTAGTTAATTTGTCAGGGGAAAACATATTTCCTTACTTTAGTGCACCTAACATCTACCCGGTCAATGTTCTTAACTCTAGCTTGATCTATTTAAGATGGCCTGGAGCAAAAGCAGAGAGGATAAACATAATGTCCTACAGAGATTTTAAAAAAAGTATTGACAGTTTAAAGAAGCATGGAACTCATAAAATCCTTCCTACACAATGATAACCAACCACAATGTTTGTATATATGCTACATACTCTTAAGAGGGAAAAGGCATGATATTAAATATATAAACAACAACTTTTAAGGTGTACATCTCTTTGAACTGAAAAGAAATTTGCAAAGCTTGGCAATACCATATTCCAGGGCTGATTCTAGCTGGAGTAGTTGAGAAGAGACTTTCTGCCTTTGGCCCCTACTATGCAGGGTACTACAGAGTTTAGTACTCTCTCTCCTCTCCTACTTAATATCTACTGTTTATAAGGCTGCTGGGTGGGGTCAACTGCTGTCACGATGTAAGGTGTCATCAGTATGCTGATGATACTTAGTTATACATCTCTATCCCTGCTGAACTAAGTGACGCTGTGGACATCTTATCTCAATGCTTGGAGGCTGTGAGGGTCTGAATAGCAAGACTGAATGCCTTTTAGGATCTTCCAGCTCTAGGACTATTCCACCTTTGTTGCTAGATGGGGTTGTACTATCCTAGACAGACCTAGTGCTCAACCTGGTGATCCTCCTGGACTCACAATCCCTGCTCAAAGATCAGGTGGCAGTTGTGCTAGGAGGTTTTGCACAGCTTTGTTCAGCTTTCTGTTGTGAGCTATTTGCTTCCATATCTGGATCTCTGGAGGTTCTGGTCAATGTCAAACATGTCCTAGTCACCTCTTATTTGAATTTCTGGAATGCGTTCTACATGGAGCTGCCCTTGAAGGGTATCCAGAAGCTTCACCTGGTGCAAAATGCAATGGTGTTGGTAGTTAGGTCTGGTCCTACAACAGCACACTTTATACCTATGTTCCATGAGTGGCATTGGTTACCAGTGTGCTTCCAGATCCAATTCAAGGTATTGTTTTTAACCTTTAAAGCCTTTCATGGCATTGGGCCAGGGTATCTGTCAGACTGCCTCTCCTCAACTATATCTGCTTGTCCCACCAGATCTGGCAGAGAAGGCATACTGTGGGTCCTTTCTTACTAGGGAATTAAACTTGGCAGGTACCAGGACAGGGTCTATGACTATGGCACCCACATTATGGAATCTTTTCCCACCAGAGAAAATGTTCCACAAATCTTTCAAGCCATCAGCCTTGGGAATTCCAGGGGACCAGGGGGATCCTTTAGCCTTACAAAGGCTAAAGTCATCCTCTCTGCTTGTGTGTTGTTATTTTTTTTACAGTTTTTAAGATGACTTTATATATTTAAAGGTGTTTCTTTTTTATTCAGTGTTGTATATCACCCAAAGTTATGTTTTTCAAAGATTTGGGACCATATTAACATGATATGAAAAAATAAAAAATATTGAATGCTTAGAAGAGAGACTATACTTCATGATTAGCTTTAAGAAGTATACACAGTTCTCTGCCTTTCAGTTCCAATTTTGAAAAAAAATGTAGAATTGTCCTTCATGTTAACCTGTATACAATGCTAAGATTTAGAGTATAGTAGTGGTTTCTTCAAAACTTCAGTTAGATGAGTTTTTCTGTTTCCAACTCAGCAAAACAAATAGCCAGAGAAGATACAGAGGTATCTTATAACATATAAGTAGTACTAAGATTCTAATGATAGATAATTATGAAAAAACTGACCAGGGCATCACCTATATAATCCAAAGAGTATTGAACTGAGGATTTGTAAAATGTATGTTTTTTCCTCACATGCACACAGAGATACACATAAAATTAGGAACGGAACTGTATTCCCTTAATGTGGCTATTATAAATATAATTATGATTTTGTAGGATACATTTGGCTAAGGAACTGTCAGTTGACTATCCCTGCCTTACCATCTTAAAAGATATCTGCTGGAGATGTGAATCCAATGGTATTAATTCTTCAATAATACACTGGTGGTGTATATATAATGATAAACTTCTCTGTTTATTCCTCTGAGATTGCTAATCTGAGGTAATTTCCTACTGCTTTTCTTCTCATGAAAAGAACACACATTCTTGGACTCATCTCCTAGTAGGATGCAGTTAGGTGCTAGGCTTTGACTCCCTTTGTTTCCTGTAAATAAATTGCCTTTAAGTTATAGTAATAAAATCTGTGTCACTAATCAGACTCCCACTTTCATACTAACACATTACCTTGACCTCTAATATAAAACTTCTTCATAGATCCCTATTTATTCGAGCCATATCTGTAGGAATAAATTTACATGATTGTTTTGATGTGGAATTAATATCCTGTAACTTGATGAATCAAAAATCAAAGTGAAGCTATAGGGGGAAAATCTCCAAAGCCACCAGTGTCTTATTTCTGAATTCTTTTGAGATCACTTTGTTTTGATACAGTGAGGTAAAATGCATTTAGTAGGTTTGTGATGAACTGAAAAACTATAATGAAGCACTTGAGGCATTACCTTGTGGGTAGAAAATAAATCCCTTTTGCTCTTCAAATATCCTGACAAATTTCCATATTTGCAATATTCAACAATCACCATCAACGGTCCTGTGAACAACAAGGTGAATGGCAAGGTGAATGTAGAAAATGCACTTCTTCTAATGGTACCATCACAGACTTAAGGTAAAAGCTTTCTTAAAGGTAAAACAATAAAAAAAATGCTGTGAACTTAGCATTAACTGTCCTAAAGGTAATGGTAAAGGTTCCCCCACACATGCATGCTAGTCATTTCTGACTCTAGGGGCCGGTGCTCATCTCCGTTTAAAGCTGAAGAGCCAGCGCTTGTCTGAGGACGTCTCCGTGGTCATGTGGCCGGCATGATTAGACGCCAAAGGCGCACGGAATGCTGTTACCTTCCCACCGTAGTGGTCCCTATTTTTCTACTTGCATTTTTTACGTGCTTTCAAACTGCTAGGCTGGCAGAAGCTGGCACGAGTAACAGGCACTCACTCTGTTATGCGGTACTCGGCATTCGACCCGCCAGACTGCCAACCTTCTGATCGACAAGGTCAGTGTCCTAACCCACTGAGCTACCGCGTCCCTATTAACTGTCCTACATTCTATCATAACACAAAAGCAAAACAGGTTACTTTTAGCCCCACAACAATAAAACTAATAAATAAGAGCTTCAGATTTCTTTTGTTTTTGTTTTTTACCTCTGCCCTTTGTGCAAGCTCCCAGCAGATTCACCACGTTAAGATGATGGCCTATATGTGTCAAAATCTTCAATTCAGTCATCAGTGCTTTATGTTCACTTGCTGTTGCTCCTTCTGCAAGGATAAGATAAATTAGAGGGAAGGATTGAATGCCAGCACCACGGCTAGGTTTCTCTGGTCTAGAAATGCCAGGTGGCTTAACTGCTAGCCCAGGGGTAGGCAACCTTGGCTCTTTTATGACTTGTGGCTGGCTCAGGAATTCTGGGAATTGAAGTCCATGAGTCATAAAAAAGCAAGGTTGCCTACCCCTGTCCTAACCAATGCTTCTTGCTGAACTTCAGATCACTTTATTGCTGGGGTTCTTGTACTAGTTGGAAATCCAGACTGCAATTATGTCTGCTGTTCTAGGAACTTAAACTTGGCTCTGTTGTGCTACTGGTTGTTCTCTCAAGTTGGATCCTTTAAACCTTATTGTTCTACATGCTGTCTCCTTAAACCCTGGACATAATTCATTTTTATATTGGAGACCTGCCTTTCTTCCTCTTCAATTCACTCTGTTTACGTAGGTGGAATTTGTTGATGTCAAATCTGGGTCTGGAGATTTGGATGATGTTCCAGGACACCCATGGAACTGACTAAGGGTTGAGTTTTGTCTATAAATCTTTCACCAGGAGGTTGATCATTTCAGCTTTTATAATTTAATGTTTAATGTTTTGCATCAGTGAGAGAGAGAGAGAGAGTGAGAGAGTGAGAGAGAGAGAGAGAGGGAGAGAGAGAGAGAGAGAGAGAGAGTGATTATACTGGTATAGAGAATGAGAAAGCTACAATGATTATAGCTCAGCCATTTTCAAAAGCTGTTGTCTATCACTATATTGTCACAAAAATACAATATATTATGTAATAAATTGCAATGGTTAAAATTTTTGAACATTTGAAAATGAGAATGCATTCATTTTGATTACCATCAACTATGAATCAAATGTATGCCCCATAATTATAAGGATTTCCTTGAGTCAAGCTTATACATACCTTTCAGCATTTTCACAGCAACTACTTTGTATGTGGGTGATTTCTTAATTCCAAATGCAACGGCTTGCACTACTTTCCCAAAAGCACCTCTTCCAAGTGTCTTTCCTGCATCAAAAAGAAATCAGTTCTTTGTGACATTATTTTTTAAAAGTGAGACAGCTTTGGGTGAAATTACAATATTACACTCTCCAATATTTTAAAGCTCTATTGGTATGAACATGGCAGTATTCTACCAAAAAATCATGAATATTCAGAATTTGCGATAAAATGAACTGGCATTTTACTGACCTATGTGAAATTATTTTAAAGTGCAGGATTTTAAGCTGTTTAAAATACTGTAAGAAAAAAATAGGAATAGAGACCGTGAACTCAATATGGTCAGTAAGGGGAGGGGGGAATTACTATTTGTGATCCTGTATATTTTAGCCTCAGCTATAGTGTTTTTTGGTAACATGTTTCTGGGTTATATTAAGAAATGACAAATTGACTTGAAGTTCCAAGGAATTTGCACTACAAAACAAAAAAAAAACATATTATCTCAACCAATATCTTGGGCCAACTCACTATTGTCATAATTTGGCTAGTACAGTCAAGTTCACATTCATATTTTAAAAGTTTTTAAATAAATTCATTGATTTTCTTATTTTCTCCTGGAAACTAGTCAACATATTTTACAACCATGCTTATTTAAGACCAAATGCATCAGATCACACCTTTTCCCAACTATTTTTGAGATTTTCTGCCAAGACCCTTTTTCTGGTCTTCCTGGCAGAGGTTTAATATAAGTCTTTGTCAACAATGGCACCCATACTATGAAACACCTTTTCTGTAGAATTGACCTAGGACCTACACTGTAAACATTTCAGCTCTTACCTGAAATAGCTTTGAAAAGATAAGACAGAAGAGATAGTAAAAAAAATGCTGTGGGATCAGTGAAATTAAATAGCCCTTCTTTGTTGAGTATGGACAAGTAGGAAAACATTAGCTGAAAATATTTTCTATTGAACTCTTGCACTAAGAGACTGGACTCCTAAATAGCCTCACCTACACTATGATACTAGGATTCTATATTACTGTTCATTTGTTCATATTTATAGACTGATAATTTTGCATTTTTTAAAAAAGTCCATTAATATTTAATTTACACACTGAAATAAACAACTCATAAACCTCATTCTGTATCCTTAAATACCACAGGGATACTGCTGTAGCTAAACATTGACATAATTTTCTAGATATGTCTTCGGTTTGAAGAATCTCTGTTTCACGGAAAAATCTAATAAAATTCCCTTACTCCTACCCCCATTCTTGTTGTTGTTTTTTTTGTTGTACTCTGGTTTTAGTCACATTACATTTTACTGCCAAATGCAGGCTCTTAAGGATTTGTTGAACATACTTGAAAACTTTAAGACCTTGATGAAATTTTCCTTGTTTTATAAACTGAATAAACTCCTCCCAAGGGCATAGGAAGTTAATTACACAGAAAGCAATTTTATTACTAAATGAAAAGTGAGCTACATCTCATTTGAAGCAATGGCAGAATACTCTCTGAAGTTTGTTTTTTTCCTAACTAGAATGCACGGTTAAGTTGTATAGGGCCAGAAGGCGACCATGGCTTTTCATTAAGCAGCTGATGGCAATGTAATGCAAAGTGCACTACCAGTGGCATTGCTGTCATCATCTTCAATGGGAGGAGCCAATATGGCCTTGGGAAATGATTATGATTTTCTGTGATTAAACATCCTAGATCATTTATAATGTCTTATTTGTAGTTTCATTTGTGAATAGATTTAGGAAGGGTTGCACATTATTGAGAAATGTCCAGAGACTCTATTTTCAGTAAGGAAGCTGCCTCATATCAGGTCAGATTTCTGGATCATGTAGCCCAGTTTTGGCTATTTTGATTAACAGGATATATTCAAGATTTGGTGGAGCAGTGGGCTAATGCCTCCTTAAGTAACACCAGCTGCCTGCAATTAGTGCAGGTTCGCATCCCACCAGGCTCAAGGTTGACTCAGGCTTCCATCCTTCCGAGGTAGGTAAAATGAGGACCCAGATTGTTGGGGGCAATAAACTGACTTTGTAATAATGCTGCTTGGGGGTGTGTGTGAAAGCCCTAATAAGCAGGCATATACATAGAATGAAGGCTATTGAAGCTGCCCTGAGTCTTCCGAGAAGGGCGGGATATAAATGGGGTTTAAAAAAAAAAGATTTGGTAATAATTAGTTTTGAGATGCAAGTCCCTGGTACCTCTGCAGTAAATTCTCCTTTCTTCATATTTATCCTCTGAAAAATTATGCTGTGTCTTTAGTTGGGGTCTTTTATGATATTAGGCCAAAAGCAAGATAGGAATAAACAATTAGCCTTTCTTAACATGCCTTATTCTCAGGACTTTTATTTATGTCATGGCCTAACTTCAGCATTCTTAGCAAAATGTCTGAATATACTGACTGAATCTGGTGTTTACATCCTGAACATACTTTACATGGTATAGATTTAAACAGGAATGGAACTAAGAATTTACAAACTCAAAACTTTTCCCACAAAGATTGTTTCAGTAGAATAGTATAGGGAAAGACTAACAAAGAGAGAGAATAGCTTTTTTATGTGGAATGTTCTATCTATTAGATATAAAAATGATCCATTTATTTTACAAAGACATCAAGTATGAGAGCCCTTACGCTTTAAAATTGGAGGGAAAAAATTCATAAAAAATCACTTTCTTGACTAAATTCACCAAAATTGTTGGAAGTTTGGCAGTCTACAAATTTGGTTAATAAATATAATACATAAATAAGATAAATAAATGCAGATCTTAGACCTTGGAGCTAGTGGATGGACAGAAGCATGGTTTTATCTAATCCTGACTGAGCAATTACTGTACCATTTGATATTTGGCTACTTTTTTAATATAATGCTGATAAGTTGCAGATATTTTATAGAATTTGCACACATGCCTCTTCAATTGGAAATATGCAACCCAAGCAAGAATTCCTTTCTTGATGATGATGTACAAAGTACCTTTTTTGACCACATAAAGATTTTCTTTGCTTTGTACCCTTTAGTGATGAACTGTTGTATCACTATAGTTTTAAATATATGTTTGCAGCTATTTCTGGCTACCAATCTTGTCTTGTAGTTTTCACTATACTGGATTTAAATGATTGTTTTGTTATAAAGGCATGTTCCTAGTCTTTCCCATCAGAAAAACTTCCAGTTTTGTTTTTATTTTATGCAGAGGAGTTTATAGATCAATATTCCTTTAGTTCTTTGCTTGACTTCTGAGCTCTTGCTGAGTAATTCATTCAGTATAAACGTCCACCCTTTCATCTATTTTGATTTATACCCATTTTTTGCATTTGCTACAAATTTGTTTTGTTCATCAATGGTGAGGTAAGGGAAACGTTAACACAGTATAAAGCAAATTGGTTGTCTTAAGGATTATTTTTATTTCCAAGACTGTCTCTAGGCCTGACATAGTTTCCTTGAGCAGTTCTAAAGAATAGGAATAATGAGTAACTGTAACTCATTTCTTTGTTTGGCATTGGCCCCTGCACAGAAAAAAAAAGACAAAGATAAACTGCTTGTGATTGAGATTCTGGAGAGCTTAAAGCTGATGGAGAGCAACTGAATCATTTTGCCTTTTGATAAATAGATGGATTGTTTGGTGATTGGATATGCCAGCATAGCCATAATATGTACATCATAGCTTCTTAGACCTCAATGAATTTAGTATGGGTATAGAAAAACAAAAGGGATGTGGTGGCTCAGTGGGTTAGGACACTGAGCTTGTCGATCAGAAGGTTGGCAGTTTGGCGGGTCGAATCCCGAGTGCCGTGTAACAGAGTGAGCGCCTGTTACTCGTCCCAGCTTCTGCCAACCTAGCAGTTCGAAAGCATGTAAAAATGCAAGTAGAAAAATAGTGACCACTACGGTGGGAAGGTAACAGCATTCCGTGCGCCTTTGGCATCTAGTCATGCTGGCCACATGACTACGGAGACGTCCTCGGACAAGCGCTGGCTCTTCGGCTTTGAAATGGAGATGAGCACCGGCCCCTAGAGTCGAAAACGACTAGCATGCATGTGCGGGGGAACCTTTACCTTATAGAAAAACATTAGTCTTTCTTATACATTATGCTAAGCCACATTTTATTTAACCAGTTTACAGAATAAACCACCTGGTTAGCTTCATATAAATATAACCATGGCTTCCAAACCACAGTTGTGGGGTTCATGTAATATACCAAGCCAATATCGAACAAGCTACATTTTTGGCTCATTATGATATGTGAGACTAACCAGCATCTCTCCTCTTTGGAGAGCCCTCTTCTTTCCCTTACAGAGACTAGTAGGAATAAAAGCAAAAAAATCATCTCTCTGGACCTGGACATATCATGTAGGCCAGGAGTGTCCAACCTTGGCAACTTTCAAGACTACCAGTGTAATCCCAATTTCCACAAAAATTACTGAAAACACTAAGATTCATACAGTTGCTTTATATTAATGAATCATTAGCTTTTTTCCTGTTGAAGAAGGAAGCTATGTGTGAGACTAAGAATGAGAAACTCCGCAAGAACATGTCATGTTTGGTAGATAATAGCTCTCTGTGCTGCCAAGGGCAGTGTGCGCTTGGACTGATTCCCCTGTAGCTGAGAGTTGGGCAAAAGATGATTTAGGAACATGTTGAACTCAGCCAATTTTTCAAAATCTGGTTTTCATTCATGATCACAACATTCTTTCCTTGTTTATGCTATTCCCCTTCCCCTTTCCTATGTACAAACACACATCACTTACACTGATCTTAGTTCTGATCTGTACCTTAACTCCTAACTACAAGCTTGAACTTAAGGAACTGAATTAACTCAACCTTGACCAGCACAAATAAATGGTAAACACATGAACCATTGTGGCTTCCTAGTGCTTTGGTGATACTTGTGCTCATTCTGGAAGACACATATTTGTTTCATTCATGCGTTATATTGTTGAGTTAATGCACTTGAAATCTATCAGTGCACTTCCTTCAACAAATGGGTCACTCTCATAATGCCAAAGGAATCAAGATTTCATAGAGCAGCTATTTTTTTATTCCAGGATTCCCCATTCTAGAAACAGGCATGGGGGAATGAAAGAAAAACATTGTGTCTCTAATGAGCAGGGTTTTGATGGTAAAATGCATGTATCATTAGGTAAAATGAAGCAGCACTTTGAACAGCAGAGAATGGCATGCAGTGGACTCAGGCCACAATTCTACCTACACTTGTTAATCTGCCTAATCAGCAATTGCATTGTGCCTATACACAGTACCAGACGAGAACCTCAGAGCACTACTTTGTGAAAGGCATCCAGTTGCAGCACACAGAAAAAATGCTACCTTAAAGCAAATATCTATATAGAGAATTTGTATGGCTGCACAACTTGAACACTCTCTGGAACCCTTTAAACAAATCCCTGCAGAGCCCTGGGGATGTCGTTCCTGTATAAAATCTCAGTTTTTCAGAATGAAATATTGTTACTGAGGTTTTTTTTAAACTATGGTAAATATAATTTTACTGTGTGCACATTTAAGACAAAAATCTTGTTTTTTTAGAATATATGTGTCCTAATTCAAATTCTACATAGGAAGAAGGGAAATGCAGGAGCCACTAGAATTATTATAAGTTGGGTTTAATGTAGCTGCCTCTTCTCCAGTGTATTTGCTTATGGATTGCATATGCCTACCTCTAGCTATACAGAAGGGAATGAATCATCCCAATTAATACTTCCTTTGATAAATAAAAAAATCCTATCCGAGTTTTAGTCAATAAATCAGATGGTCATAGAAGATGACCAGCATTTTAAAATTCTCATCCTACTCATTCACAATAATATAGATATATTTACCCAGCTTAAGCCTTTCCCGGGCAAACTCCCATTTGCTGGCCTCGTAAGGAAGCCGTTCACATTGTTCGTCCAAAGGGACTTCTTCAGGATCCATTATGATTGACAAATAGTCTGTCTTTATTTCAGAAGAAGAAGGCTAGAAAAGAATGTTTAAATTCCATTGTCACTATAGGATGTAAAGCAATTCTGACAAAGTTGTTTGGATTCTGCTCAGAAAAATGGTAGATTAATTAGATATGATTACAGAAGCAACTCACATTACAGATGTACATTTTCTGTACATCTGTATATAATATTCTCGAGATTTTCCACTTTAATTTTGTGATGTAGATTTTCATTATGGCCACACTTTGTACCACTTTCTCTCACTTATGTATTGGATGCTTGATTTGTGCTTCTTTTTATTGTTAATATTAAATCCATATGAAAACATCCTCAGATAATAGCCATGCGATAGAGATTTGAGCCTGTATTTTCAAGCAAGGATATTTTGAGAAAATGATTAACCTTGACCCCTAAAAATAGATTTGGCTGACAGCCATTCACAAAACAAAATTCTGGCATATGCAACAGATAAGTTCAGCTGTCAATGTTTGTTTTAAAAAAAAGAGAGAGAGAGAGAGGGACCAAATGTGGTTTAAAAGTTGTGCAATGCTTAGATGCAATCTGCAAAACATTAATCAGTAACATTTTGTGCATGCATTTTTCAAATGTTCAAGAATTTGCATTTCCCTCTAGACGATCTTGTTTCCCATAATCATTGCTAAAAATAATTTAGAATCACTAGCCTCTAGGAAGGATTAAAACTGTAATCCTATACATACTTATTTCTGAAGAAGCCTCACTGATTTTGGAGAGATTTAGGCATGAGTATGTATCTATATAGATGATCAAGCTAATTATCCTCGACTCAGAGAAAAATGGAGAAATTCCAGCCTGTGCTCTTGATGGCACACTCAATTTGCAAGATACTTAAATGAAATATTCATATTCATTTATCCAATAATTGCTTTCTAAATTCAATTTTAGGACATTAATTAGCATATTTTTAAAATATAAAACTATTTGAGATAAAGGGTGATATGAACAGAAAATGTTTATAAAATGGGTACTTTTGCAGTCATGCTTGTCTTCACTCAGTTTAAAAGATATGAAGATACCATTTTTCTGCTATCAGATGGGAAATCTGATGAGTCCTGTGGATTCCATCTGTGATTCAGCAAGCAAGCTGAGGTCAAGTGCCACTGACCTCTCACATCTTGGTATGATTGAGATCCCAAAGATCAACCTAGGTATTCAGCGTGAAGCTCTTCTTCATTCTCTCTGGGATTACTATTTCATGTGTTGGATGTTTAATGAAAATCACATCTTTTGATTCCATGTAACCTGGCTGTCTCCCTCAGGTTAAATCAACCTTCTGTACCATTATGAGTCTAACCATGTTTCAAAATATGCATGCACAGATGGGGGCCTGCTTAATGCCCGAACAGCATTTTGTAAGCTCCAGGACTAGTGTTATATCTGCAGCAATCAGAAGTAACCAAAACGATCTGGGCAGATCTCAAGCCCAGATTATGTCATGTTTAACTTCGTCAATGAGACATCGTACAGTAGAATATTTCTGCAGCAAGTCTTGTGTTGGGAGAACGGGGGGGGGGGGAAAGCTCTATTTTAAAACAGCCAAAGATGAATGTAAGCTGCCTCCTTAGGAAACCTGGGGCTGAGATAAAGGCTATCTCAGGAGGATGTGTTCTCTAAAAAGGGGTGGTGAGTATCTTTATACTCTAATTAGAAGATGTGATGACTAGTGAGTCCTAAATCATGTATGTGATATGGGAACCTACTTGAGAAAATTTAAGCTGGTTAAGAGATGAGATATGGAAAGAAAAGACTGTGTGATATATTTTAAGGGATAGAGATAAGTTATCAGAATTGTTTGGTCTTGTGATAGAGGAATTTACGGTACTTCTTTATTTTCCCCCTCTTTTCCCTTTTCTATTTTTTTCCTATTTTTCTTTTTTTCCTCTTTTTTGTAATTTGCATTAGTTTTTACTTTTTAAATTGTAATTTTAATAAAATGATTTTTTTAAAAAAAGAATATGAGCAACCCTGCACCACGGTGTGTGTGTGTGTGGAATATCTAGACTCCACTCTGGAACCGTAAAAGAAAAGAGATCTGCACGGATGACTTATGGTGATCACAGTGGTGAATTCATTTGAGGAAGAAACAGGAGAATTTTGTGCTTTAAGCCAATAAAAAAGCACCCGCCCAGACAGGTACACATGCCCGCATGCCCCCCCCCAAATTTATGCTAAGAAAAGGGGGAGGGCACTGGAAAATACCAAAAATACCTATGCATGGGTTCCAAGTCTGAGAGAATGTAGGCATCTCAAAAGTTTTGTAAAATAAGACAAGAAGAAATGAATTTGTGCTTCAGATAAATAGAAAGTTGTAAAAATCAATTATGATAGGTTGACTAAACCTAACTTTACTTACAAGTACACCCAGTTTTTAGTGTATACTGGCCAATGGAGCATAGTCGTATATAAATCTGGGAGTCTCTGTCATGCATAGCCCTGAAATATACACTTCTGGCTAAAAGATACACTAAAGGAGGCATGTCCGTCCTGCGAGCCACATACAGCCCTGGGCAGCTAGTAATGCAGCCCCACAAGATCGTAAATATATTTAAAAAATAAAGGAAGCTTACTTACGTATTTACATTAACTATATTATATATTTTATATGCAACAATTTCTCTTCACTCAAGGCAGCCCAGACAAGCCAAAAGGCTGGACAACCATGCATTAAAGTAACCTCTAAGACAGAAGATTTTGACAGCTTTGAATTTACCCTTTTTAGCTTTCGTATGAAGAGTGTTAACAAGAGCCAGAAGAGTGTGGCTGTCAAACAGGTGCAGGTCAATGTTATTAGCTCCAGATTTGAGTGTTCAGATGTTCCTAAAAAGCAAGCAAGCAAACCAACAAGTTTATTGTAGATACCATTAGCTTCTATAAAAATAAATCCTGAGTTTAATATATATTGAAAGATACTTGTAGTACATAGCTATTTCCTTTTTAAGTGCCCTCAATTGAACCGGTACAAATGGCAACATATATAATCATTGACTGCAACACAGTTCTCTGAACTACTGGCTACCAGGTTACTATATATACCATACTGCTATACTATACTATATCATAGTATTACTATATTACTCTAGAACTGTACTATATTACTGTGCTATACTGCATACCGTATTATTTTAGGTGCAATTTAAGTATAATAATGCCAAGTTCTTATGACCATTCTGAACCAATTGTAGTTTCAAGATCTTCTTTAAGGATATTCTCAGATTAAAATGTTTGTCTTAATTTTAAGAGCTCCAAATGAGTTAGACTATTGGCTGCCTTCCACAGCGCAATCCCAAGAAAATATGTGTTTGGTTTAACTTTAGTGCTGTGCTGTCTGCTTCACTGGAATCGCTGTACTAAAAGCTCCTCGTTTGGCGTCCTGCCTCCTTTTCAGAGATGGATAAATAAGGTGACCAACTGAAGCAGCAGTATCCATGCTATAGGGTCAAAAAGTCAAGATGGTAGCTGTGATGATATGAACCAAAGCTTCATCTATTTTTTTATGTGCATCACAACTTATTAAAAATGAGTGTACTTAACCTCTTAAAAAGCCAATTCACAAGGCCATCACATTTTAATTCCTGTGAAAGTTCTCAGTCAAGAAACAGATGAACAGTTTGCCTACTCCACAGAGATTTGCTTCTAGCATAGGTAGAAGAAAAGGTGCAAGAAAATTGATTGTTATAAATAGTTTTGAATTTGATTTACCATAGTCATTTATCAAAGTCTTTAAAAATACATTCTTGCTGTGTTGCCTTGTCACCTAAAAATTCCTGGCTTATAATAAAGTCTATTCTCAGATAGAAATAATTTATTCATATTAATTTCCATTCTCAGAGATGTTCTCAGAGAATTCCCATAATCTATAGAATACTTTGGAAACTCTCATATTTTCTTGTTGGAGTTGTTAGTTAAGTATTCCATCTGCAAAAGGCCATGTATATAGTGCCAGTCATAAGTTCCTGGTCTAGAAGAAGTTATCTCTGCAAAATAATTTACATGTTTTGTAGAAAATAAATGTTGTGAAGACAAAAAGCTAATATGGATGCTAATAACCCTACATTCTTACATGGGTCCATTTCTGTCCATCCTCCCATTTGTTTTGGGTGGTTCTTAGCACCATCTTCAATTTTCAGAAATTTCAACAAATTAAATAGTCTTAATGGTCTTAATGCTGGATAAAGTGGAAAAGAGAAAGACCATATAAATGAAAAAAGTCTTAGTATGGATACTCTGGATTTTTTCTTTTTATATCTGGTCACATACAGTCTTCAACAAACCTTGCTCAAGGTCTACACAATTTACAGAATGATCTACCAGAAATTATCTTCCATTCTATTTCCTCAAATTAGTATCCTGTACATTTAGGATATACAAAATTTCCAGTCTGCTTGTAACTTTTGCATGTTCAAAAATTTCCCAGTATAGTAGGAGTACAATGAACTGTTCTGAATTGTCAAGTCAGGGCAACATCATGTGTATTTTGCTACTCAGTGGTTACTTGCTCACTTATTGCTATATTTATGTTAGCATTCTCCATCAGTAATAGATTTATTTATTTAATTTTAAAAAGATGGTTTTTATCCCACCTTTATAAGTAACTCAAAGCAGTAAACATATCTAATACTTCTTCCTTCTCTTCCTATTTTCCACACAACAACAACCCTGTGAGGTGAGTTGGGCTGAGAAAGAGTGACTGGCAGAAAGCCACTCAACTCGTAGGGCTAAAACTCACAGTCTCCTGGTTCCTAGGCCAGCACCTCAATCTCTACACCAGACTGATTCTGATCCCAGCTACATATTTCAAAAGCTATAATCCTTAAATAAGATGTTCTGCGTGATCATGGCCTGATCAGATTCTGCAGGATCAAGTGCCACAAGAACACATACAAATCACCATGAATGATTGAAGAGCTGGGAGAGAAAAGGGGAAAGAAAGAAAAAGTGGAATTTTAACTGAAGGAAAAAATAATTATAGCATAATTCTCTTCATATATCCCCAGTAAAATATTTATTGTACTTCTTCTGGTTGTATCCCAATAATATATGCAATTTCTGTAAAATGTCCTGCAACTCTGACGTTCTTTTCAAATGTCCTCTTCGTTTAGGATAGAACATATGCTGACCAAGCACTGAAACAGGCAGATCTGGAATATGATTTTCCAGGAATGTGTCTTGCTGTTCAGTCTTCCAATCCACTGTCATTCTTGGCAAAAGAAAGAGGGATGATTAATGTCTTCCTTGTGGGGTTCTTGACTAGCCCAGAGATCTATTTTAAGTTAATTTTTGAAGGGGCAGTCACATTCTTGGTTTCCTTCAACTGTTTTGTTTCTAAAGCAACATCTTCATAGTATTAATCAGATTCCTACTTATAATCATTTCTGGTATACTAGAGTTCTTTTCAGAGTGTGTGAAAAAAGTAGAAACTTGAATAAATGTTTATTACACCTAACACTAGCCTACAGTAATTCAGAGTCACTTGAAAATTAAATCTTAATCTGGGCCAAGCTTCTGTTCCAATTAACCCAATAATATAACATTTGGACTATAGCAACTCTTCAGAGTCTGAGACCATCAGATCTGGGATCTCTTAAAAGGCAGAACAAGAAAAGGCCAGAAGCTTTTATTGCTGTAGGTGTATGAAAAGTTCAGGTCCTTATGTAGGTCAGACTGAGAAAACTTTTCAGACTCTCCATCCAAGTCTTTCTGATTCCTGAAGTGGTTTGTGAATATAGGTAGGAACGTTTTTCAACTATGACCCGGTATGTCTGAATTGCCACCCCAATTGTAAGGCTTACTTGGACAAGAACCTGATGTCTTTTTTTGGTTTAAATTGTTTGATCTTTCATTGTATTATGTGCCCATCTTTAACCCAAAGTCTTTAATTTTATTTTAAGATATCTTTGCCATTGTGACTACTGTTTTTAGGATGTATTTCTGATTCACATCCTTTTCCTTAGTAGTTTTACAACTGGCATAGGTTATTCTCTTAGTTTTTAAATAGAACATGCAAAATGTAAATGTTTTCATGGAGAAAATGTGCGTTCCTGTAGATATATAGCCCCTAACAATCCTTTTCTCTCTACCACACTGAAAACACTCACAACTTAAAAAATACATATAGTGGGAACACAGTCATTCTTTCACATATTTATTTTTCAAGTTTTATATCACAGCTTTTCTTTGCAGAAATTAGGATAGTAAAGTTTGGTCCTTTGATGCTAGTACACTGAGTACACTCAGTACACTGAGAGACACAGATTTGCCCAAAGTTATATTTAGGAAGTTCCTAGAAAGAATTATTTAAACTCTTATTCTGGTTAAAAATCAACAGTCTAAGACAAAGAAAAAGTAGATAATACTGATACCAAAGCTAGATTGAGATGAACATAGTCAATTTCACATTTTTATGGGAATATCTCAAATGTGGATGGACTATCATTTTTATTTATTTATTTATTTATTTATTTATTTATTTATTTATTTATTTATTTATTTATTTATTTATTTATTTATTGGATAGATGTGTAAGCAGAACTCTGGACTCAAGATCTCATATTGGATTTTATATGCTGCACAGAATTTGGCTACGATGTAGGCAATCTGTAAACTTTAATACAATTATTATAAATTTAAAAAGAAATACTTAGTAGATAGGAATTTTTTTTTACAATCTGGCAGTAGAATATGATAGAATCCTTATGTATCGATCTTTACTCTAACCATCATTTATTCATAAATAATCTTTGTTATGTTCCAGCCTCCTGATTTTGTTCTTTTTCAATATTTTTTCTCCCTCCCTCCCTGCCTCCTTCCTTCCCTCCCTCCCTCCCTCCCTCCCTCCCTCCCTCCCATTTCTTTCTTTCTTTCTTTCTTTCTTTCTTTCTTTCTTTCTTTCTTTCTTTCTTTCTTTCTTTCTTTCTTTCTTTCCTTTTTTCTTCTCTTTCCCACTTGGATCCCATTCAATAATCCAAGCATGGCTGCATCACATTTTTTTTTGCAAAAGATTTTTAATATTGACAGTTTTATTTTTGACCCCTTTCTTAATGGTCCCTAACCTGAAAGAGACTAACAAGTTTATAAATAATTAATAGGTGGAGCATCACTTCCATGTGTTCCAATCCTATCCTCTAGAAATATTCCAAGATTAGGGCACTTAATTGTTGAAAGCAGTTGCTGAATCCTGCTCAGTCATCATCCTTTTTTTGATACAAAAATAGTAGTCAGTACTATTTTTTTAAGGAAATAAAAAGAACAGACGGTTTCCTTCCTCTCTGAATCACAAACTGTCAAACATGGGGACAATTCATTGATACGATCTCATTGAAGTTCCTGGTCTTATTCCTCCCTATAAAATATATGTACTGGCTTGGCAGTCACATAGATAGATAATTCATTAGCTTATAATATGCTTGTTTATATGACCTGATTAGACTCAAAACACAGGACTTCACTATACTTAAGTTACTGGAGCGACGAATAACTTCAAGAGTAGCAACATCAAGTTAGAAAGGAAATACTCATAGATTAGATAGATAGATGAGGGGGAGAGAGAGAGAGAGAGAGAGGGAGAGAGAGAGAGAGAGAGAAATGGTAAAGGTTTCCCCTTCCAGTCGGGTCTGACTCTAGGGCATGGTGCTTATCTATTTCTTGACCAAGGAAGCCAGCATGGTCTGAAGATATTTTCCATTGTCATGTGGCCAAAGGCACATGGAATGCTGTTATCTTCCATTGTGAGGTGCGTGTGTGTGTTTGTAGATAGAGATATATAAAATATTCCAACATTTGGGAAACTATTCAACTAATAATAAAACAAATCCAGAAAACAGTTTTCTTCCAAATTGTTAAAAAGCGGGAGCATAGTTCCTGCTGTCTAACTATCTCAAATGGACAGGATAAAATAATTATAAAGTTGTTGACATATCCTAGCACAATCAACCATTCAAACGTTCCCGCCTAATTTTTTTTTAAATTTTCTGATAAGATGGGATGGACATTTATTTATTTTTATGATGTCTAGAACCACCCATCTTCCAACAGTGATTCTGGACAGCGTGCAAATGTTAAAACTGTAGAATAAGCTATCTGGTTAAACAGTAACCCCTAAAACAATAAGCAATAATACCTAATTTCCTAGCCCAGACGCCTGGGGAAACCAACCTTTAAAAAAGGCTAACAGAGTCAGGTGTTCCCCATCACTGGGATCCACAAGATATGACTTTGGAGTCCAAGAAGTTGGCATGATTTGCTGGATGGGATTTGCAGCATGGCCTTCCTGATAGACCCAGTGTGGTATATAAAAATAAGGGTGGACAGACAATCCCACAAATAGTCTGGTCCTGTACCATGTGGGGTGGTAAACAACACCATGTATTGGACCTGTCAGACTACTCGGAAGCCACAATTCTCAAACAAAAGCATACAGATTACTAGTTTTAATGAATGAAAGAAAGAAGACAACAGAAAATAACTCTAGGATGAATCAAATAGGTCACTCAGTTTATACTCTGGAACAGGAAGTGAAGCAAGCAATGAGGCTAAATATACATACCCCTTCTATTCTGACTCTTGTTTGTTGGAATGCAACAAAACTTATTTTCAGGTCAATATAAACACATTCTGATTAAGTGTTTCCGTTAGCTGTCCTGTTGACCTAGTGCATTTCCTTTGCTAAAGCTTTATTCAACAGAAATAAAAGCAGCATGTCCTAGATAAGATGCTCCTTACCTGCTTTTCTATGAAGAACGAGATCTCCTGTATGGAAATCAGTTTGGAATTTCAGGAAAATCAAACAGCAAAAATCAAGCAATAAAAATCATGGTTTAAGGCTTTGTTACCTTGTATTGTAACATAGACCGAACTTTTCACCATTCCTTTCAGATTAGTGGCTATACATTGATAAGATCCAGCATCACTTTCTTGCACTCTTTCAATCAACAGACTCTGATTTCCTGGCCCCAATATTATACCTGCAAATTGGAAAAATTCAAAATGAGTAGGTCATAAACATAAAAAAAAATCCTATTATCATGGATGTTGGAGTTATAAACCAGTCTCGAAGTTGTGATATGCCCTGCAAAACAAAGACATTGTAATGTTTTCTTGTGATATGGAAGTAATTGATGTTATCACAGGCAATTATATGAGCTGGAAAGGACAATTGGGATTAATGTGGGCCCCTCTTTTCAAAACAAAAAGCGATGGGATTCCTTCCCTTTTTTCTACAAAGGAAATACATGGCTGACAAGTGTGAAGCTCTGAATCTAAAAGATGATCTTCCATGGAGGGTATTTCTGAACTAGAAAACAACCATCAGTCCATTTATGTGTGAGGACTTTGACATCATCCCTGCCAACAATTATTTCTATCCATTGAATATAATTTTAGAGAAATCAGCACAAATACATTTCCCAGGATGAGAAGCAGATGTCTCCTGATAAATGTTCTTGGATGCTTGAAATGTAAATATTATAGGTTTGACATAGGCTTGTCCTTAAGGTAATAATGGTACTCTATCCCTTGTACTGAGTTCTAATCAGGTTGAATTAGTTATTATCCCTTATCTCCGGTGCATGTCCAAGTGTGGGTCTTTACACAGTGAAGTATAAAACCAGATTGATCATAATGTTAAATATGCATGCAAATATTAATGCGAATCGTGTTCTTTGGTATAATTAATAATGAAATATGTGTATTCCATGAACAATAATGAAAGTAGTTGATGACTTTTGATGGCAGGTGGCTATTAAGTAGATTTTGGGCACCTGATTGAGAGTTATGAAAAATGGCATTGGGGAAAGACTTTAGCCAACAAAATTATTTGGAAGTGGATTCCAAGCATTTATTTAGAGTTTATGATTGATTTTTTTCTCCTCTAGGTATGTTTCTATGCAAAAACATGTTTAACAAACATGATTGAAGTGACAAAGGTTTTGCACTCTTTTCTTTCTTGGGCTATGTTCTAAGAACTTTACATTATATTGGAGCAAAGCCATGAATATTTATGTGAATATTCCAGCACAAGGATACAATTTAAGAAGGGTTCAAGTTAGTAAATACTTGAAATATATATTATGTTGGCATATTATCTCCCTCCATTTCCCTCTCCCTCTCCCTCTCTCACATACACACATCCAGGAAAACTAGAATCTGA
This sequence comes from Vipera ursinii, assembly GCF_947247035.1. Classification (NCBI taxonomy): domain Eukaryota; kingdom Metazoa; phylum Chordata; class Lepidosauria; order Squamata; family Viperidae; genus Vipera; species Vipera ursinii. Next base: position 22,816,619 of record NC_139514.1, read on the forward strand.
AAAAAAAGACTAAGCTAAACTTTGAGTCAAGGATAGGCTAATGAAGAAGAGGTTTCTGAATTGATTTAGAAGCAGTTCCACTTGTAATCTATAGCTCAATATTGCAGGAAATGTTAGTTATACTATTTCATGTGAGGCAAAAAAAAATGCAAGGAGTCTTATGTAGAAACAGAAATCAATGGGTGCTGCACTCACCTGATTCTTGATGTATCTGTTTGTTGTTTTTATACCATGATACCTGGGGCTCTGGCACACCATGTACAGAACACTGCAGTTTAAGAGAGTGGCTGGTGTTGACCACCTGATCAGTGACATTCCGAAGGAGATATGGGGCTTCCTGAGCTACAAAACATATTAACAAATCAATTAGTACATTCCTAGTGCCATGGCATCATGTTCTTTTTATTCCAATTGCCTGTTCTACATTGTGGCTGTTTTCCAGTTTGCCTTCTACATGCTTATACAAGTATCTCAGATTTTTTGTAGAAAAGCACCATTCCCATATCAGTAGAAGAAAATGAGAAGTATAGAATGGGAATGCAAGTGTAATCAAACTGCATGCTCATGCTAGATTCAATATTTTTCCATGACCACATAATATATTCCACTGAAAGATACGATATTATCTCTAAATATTCATGCATAGGTTAGGATTGTATTTTTAGGATAGGATAGGATAGGATAGGATAGGATAGGATAGGATAGGATAGGATAGGATAGGATAGGATAGGATAGGATAGGATGCCTAAATGCATTTTCTTTCACTTTTAATCATTTATTAATAGGAATAAAAAGCACTAGACAAATGAGCATAGCTGTAAGATTTGGCAAGTGTTTTTACACCAATTTAACAGTAAATTCTCCAGAAAAAATAGAAGATTAATAATGGAAGTGAAAGAAATGCATAATAATAATCGGAAATGCAACACTATACTATTAATACTGTCAGTGCAATCATATTGCTAATTACTGTGTAACACATTTGTATGCCAAGTGAAGTGTGATGATCTTATAAAGGGTTGTGAATGATTTTTATAAGTTGTGGATTGTACAACTGATCCAATAATAATACTAAAATCAGCTTTACATGGAATAGCTAACACCCTGGGATGATACCTTTAACAGCATCAAACAATATCTGCCTATCTTGGGAAAGACTTGATAGGTGGATAAAAAAACCTATCATATGTTTCTATGCATGCATGTGGCATGTGGTTTCTATGTGTGCATGTGGCATATAATTCAAGTTTATATATATATATATATATATATATATATATATATATATATATATATATATGTAGATCTAGAGTCTCGGGTTTCTTCCCGCGTTTCTTTCGTCGCCAGAACTTTCTGAAGATGAAAGGAACGCGGGAAGAAACCCGAGACTCTAGATCTACACATACAGACACCCGCGAGAATCTACGAAAACAAATATATATATATATATATATATATATATATATATATATATATATATATATATATATATATATATATATGTATATATATATATATATGTATATATATATATATATATATATATATATATATATGTATATATATATATATACACACACATATATATATATATACACATATATATACCTTTATCAAATATAATACCTGATATATGCAGAATAACAATAACAGAATTGGAAGGACCATGGAGGTCTTCTAGTCCAACCCCCTGCTCAAGCAGGAAAACCATTTCAAACAGATGGCTGTCCGATGCTAATATAATCTCTATAGAGTTAAATTTGCTTCTTTGAATGAATTGTCATTGATCACCATATAGGATGTTTTAACCAGCAGCCACACTTAAATCAGGCATGTCAAACGCATGACATCACATGACATGACTTTTTCCCCATTGTCAGCAATGGGGTGATGCATCCGGCTTGCAGGCTGGCAGTTTGACATGCCTGCACTAAATGATTCAACATTTCAATTATCATGTAGTTTCAGGCAGCTTTGGATATTCTTGTTCTGACACAAAACCATAAAACTCGGAAACCCTATTCCTATTCTTCGTCTTTGTATGATCCTGCATACTCTTTGCATACAAGTAGATCATTTCTGAAAAATGCAACAGAAAAATAAAAAAATAAGAAATGCTCTGAAGTGTCATTTTGGCTACCTCTACAAATGCTCCTGTTACAAAACTTTCAAATAGAGTTTTTAGTGTAACAATGAAGAATGCTTGTTGGTAGACTAAAATGTTTCTCAGACTGTTGAGAATGTTGACAATGTTATGTTCCAATGTGATGGGATCAAGGTCAGTATCTGAGCTGTTCTTACAATGGATACTTCCTCTTTTTGTAGGAGATTCAGACTCCTACCAAGAGCCGATAGGTTATTCTGTCACTAATTACAGCAAACCAAGTATTTATGAGAATCATATCTGTATACTCTCTTAAAAGTTTTATTTACTACTTATTCACAAAAACGTTGAAAACATATATTAAACATGTGGCTTCTTAAAATGACCTCTGTTACTTGAACAAGATCTCTATTTCTCTACAGAGGATCCATTAAACTATGAACTGATTGTTGCTATGTAACCAGCCAGCAGTTTCTTTAAACATACAATAGTTTGTTTGCATAGCATATCTTTAAATGCTGAAGACCTTCTGAACAGTATAGTAAAAATACTGAATGGTATCTTCTATTTTTATTTCTATGAAAGGTGATTGGTGTACAAGCTATTGAATTATTTTGTTATACTAGTTAAATATGAAAAAATAAAGGAGTTTGCATTTTATCTATTGTCTCCTAATTACCAGTGATGCACCTGGAAATATTTTCAATTATTATATTTTTATTTATTTATTCCATTAACTGTATATAAAATCATGTTTTGAAAATATGTCCATTACAAAAGGATATGAATTTTGCCACATATATGAATTTTGTATTCCATAGGATTACTATACAGAACAGTGCAATAGGGGCAAGTAGCATGAGTTAGAAAAAAGAGTCACACAATCTAGATACTTTTTTGATTAAGTTTAATTTGTTTGTAGCCATACACATATCAAGAAACAATTCTTTAAATTAGGTTGCATCACTCTTCATATTACTTTTAGTAAGGATGTTTCCATAACTAGCTAGTTTTTGAATAATTGGTTAAAGCAAGAATTTGGTGTTTTCCTGATTGTTACATGTACATTTTCTGATTTTAAGTTTAGGAATTTTCCAAAAGATCTTTAGAATAGCCTAGCTATTTTCCCTTGACTTTAGCACCAATCTTTCTTTGATTTCAATTGCAACCAATCTGGCTATTCTATACACAGTCAAAAATGAACTTCTTCTTCACTAAAGAAATTACTAGTAAACTATAGCTTCTTTGATCCCAGAAACATGAAGGGAACTCAGGCATGGTACAAAGTCCTCTGTTACAATAGTACGGTTGATCCCATGACTTCAGTAGCCAGACAGAGAAAAAATAATTAACCCTGACACAAGAAAGAAATTCTCTCCCCGTAAACATGGTCAACAAATAAAATGCTATTTTATGTTAAAAATTTCTGCCCTCCCATCTTTTTTGTATTTTTTAAAATTATTTTTTAATATTGCATTATGAAGTGACATATGATCAGCTCCATTTTAAATAAGTAAAAAACACATTTGAAGTTTAACATGCAGAGTTTGCCCAATCATATATGCAATGCTAAATCATTCAGAGAAGACAAAATTTGTATGTTCCAGTACACGTGCATGATTTAGTACTGATCGTGGGGAGTGGGGGGAATTTAAAAGAGGCTTGTCTAAACCCTTTGCCTTCGGTGGCATCACTGTGGAATACAGAGATTGTACTGTATCATAAACTTCAACATAAACAACAATGCAGGAAAAATATGTAGCTACCATTGTAATTCATAGCTATTTTTATAAATTTCCCATCTCCAAAAAAGAAGAAACAGTATCCCTTCCTATGTCTATGATGTTCTATGGAGCATTTTTGAATTCATAGCTTAAGTCGGTATTAAGTATTAAGCTCTAACCTTAATAGCACTTTATAAAATAAGCTTATGTGCCTGCTTTTCAATTCATCTTGTTAACTGGTCTAAAATCAGTTTTTTTGGTGGATTGAATCTTACTCTCTGCACTTATTCTCTACTCTATTCTTTAGCTCTGCTAGAGCTAAAGATGTTCTTTATGCAATCCCCTAAACTCTAATTTTCAGGTTTCTGCAAATTTGTCTTTGAGGACCCCCATCTAAAAAAATTCACAATCCTGTTAGGGCTGCTCTTTCTTTTTTTCGTTTTTCCTCCTCTAGAATGCAGTAAAATAAGCTGTCATGCAGTTACCAGGAATAAGATTGGCTTTCATCATAGTAAAAATAGATACCAAGTCCTCTTTTACAGGAACATAAATAGTTTCTGGATAATGCTGAAAAAATGGCTTTATAAAAGGTAGGATATAGGCAAAATTTCAAAAGAGGAACCACTATTCTTTCCTTCACTCTGACAACTTCCAGGTAGCTAATTGTTTTCATCCCGTTTTGGACTTTACAAAACTGGTATGATGGGGAAATGCTATTGTTTACCCCAACCACTTGACAAAAGCAATTCCCACGTGAACGGCCAGCTTGGCTGTGAGACACGGTCCTGCTACCTTAAAGAAGGAAATGGGTGGGTGAGTTCTCAGGCATAAGAAACCATCATGTTGACAGCCCCCCTCCCTCCATTTTCATTGCAAAGGCAGGTTTGTTTCCATTTTTGCTCTTGCTATTGTCATTCCCACATGTTTGGCTAAAATTTCTATATAATAATTAATCATAAACGAACACCCATCCAAAACATACTAGGTACACATTGTAAAAAAATAAAATTATCAGATCTATTCAAAATAGTAGACTCTTTCTTATACAGATTTTATATTACAAAGGAAATCTTGAAATAAAATCACAAAAGAGACTGACAAGAAACATTTAAAAGTAACGATAGATTGTTTTTAATTCTCTATCAGTAGTTTAGTCATTTTAGAAATCTTATTACCATTTGAAAATGAAAAAGAAATGATGTGTGTGTGTGTGTCTGTGTGTCTGTGTCAATACGTACGTGTGTGTGTTTCATACACATACATACTGTACATACACAGATACATACATATACTAGTAGCCTTAACTTTAAATACATTAAATATTTGCTGTGATGATTGAAACCTTATTAGTAAGGGTAAATGTGGTAGTTCTCTTTATTAAGTTAGTTTTAACAGTTACATATTTCTTCATTATAATGTCAATGAAGATTTTTCCCATTCATGTCAACACATGTTTAACATAGTATTGTGATTTATTTGAAAGGAAAGCAAAGGGAGACCCAATGGAAATCTCCCACAATCTATTTACTCAAAGAAAATGGGTCCAATTTTGATGGATTTAAATAGTTTAATTGATGCAAACCATGCCTAATTTCAACATGTTATTTTTCATTTTAGATCCTCCTCAGAGCTTTCCCTGAGAAAAGTTATTTTTTAAAAAATGAGTGTATTTAATGTAGAAAAATGAATTCAAATAAATAAGCATAAGAACTTGCTCAGCAGGCAATATTTATAAATCCACAAAGAGCAGATTAAAGTAAATAATACCATAGTCCAGTCAATCTCTCAAACTGAGCTGTGCTTATTCTGCACCAAAGTTAACTTATAAAGCGTCCAATGTTGACCAAAGGCAGCAGTCTTTCTATTTTTTTTTAAAAAAAAGTTTTCAGTTTATGCAGCTTTGACACTTGGGAGGAGGTTGAATATCAAAGCCGAAGAAAAGCTGGTTCCAAAGTTTTTCATTAGCACTTGGTGGGAGACTGCAAAGAACAATACAACATAACACACAAAATGCAATGCAGGGGGTGGGGAACTCTCCCAAATTCCAACTTCCACATCTTTGTCAAAGTAGAATAGGACTTTCTGAGCCAAATTGGAAGCCCAGGCTTAGGGACAGGTTTTTTTTGTTTACTTTGGGGTGGAGGCCTTTCTCTTTTCTTTCTTTTTTTTTGGCATTGTTATTCCTCCTCCATATTTGGAAGTGTACAGTAGTGGTCAATCAAGATTATATCAGTGAAGTGTCACTTTTTAGTTAGTCCTTTATTGGCTTACATTGTGTTGTGTTGTACAATCATTCCTTGCGCTCTTAAATTTGTGGATCCGTGAGAAAACAGCCTTTTTGTTACAGCGCTCACCTCTGATGGTAACGTTTTTCTCTTGAAGCACGTCTTTGCCAGTATATAGGTTTCTTGCTCGGCAGACGTAGGTGCCTGAATGTTCAAGCGAAATGTTCTTGATGATGAGAGGGAGCTCCATGGAATATTCCTTCACAATGGCTTTTTTAATTCTTGTTTGGTTGTTAGCTGTCCTTGGTAAAAGCCATGTGAGGTCTTTGTATAGGTATTTGTTGGCTAGACATGACAACACTAGTGTTTGTCCTTCAACAGGTGCTTTCTTCAAGTTAACAGAGAATCCATTTGGTATATCTGTCAAAAACCAAAGCACTCTTTTAGTTCATAGGAAATCTGAAAAAAGATACAATTTCTAGGACATAGTCCAAGTATCCTTCCTGGAGCTGAAATTAAATGGTGGTGGGTGTGGTTATTGAGTGAATGGAGGACATAATTGGAAATTTTTTTTATGATGCATGGAATATTTTCACAGAAATAAACTGGATGAAACACAGAGTGATATTTGGTGAGTATTCATTTGCACATTATGCAAATTTGCACATTATGCAAATTGATAATGCAATTTTTGAAATGATATATTACATCATTTAAAATGCTGAATACGAAATAGGCACAATAAACAATTTAATTTTGTGAGAAAGAAAGGAGAAAAAATGCATTTTAATATGCGTTTACTAAAAAAAAATACTTTTTTTAGCACCTCACAGTAATAAAATCTGAGACTAGTTGAATAGTGAGTGGCTGGAATAATGTAAAAAAGTTATATTTACTTTAGTGATTTGAAACTTCCTGTGGAAATTGCTCCCAGGTTTCCTGATGGAAGATTTTGTTTATCTTTGCCAAGCACCATCAGGAATCTCAAAATGCATTTAGTGACACTGGTCTGCCGGGAGATAAGGCTACACTGTTCCTGTCTCACCCTCAGTAATTGCAAACCCACCCAGGGCCCTGCTGCGTGCCAGCAAAACAGCCCAACAAATAGGGGAAGGATCAGAGTGATCGGGTGGAGTCTGTGGAAGATAGAGAATGAGCCATTCGACATTCAGAGATAGCTAAGAAAGCCATGGTGATTTTGATTATTATGAAGTCCCTAAAGTGAAATCTGCTTAAAACAAAGGCTTCAGATTCATGAAGGCTAATTTGAGCAGACAACCGGGGGTGGGGTGGGGACCCCCTAATCACAGAAAAAAATATTAAAACAGCACTAAGTTGTGGTCAATTGATGTCTTTTTCTATTTTGTCTGCTCCTTTGAATAGTTCTGTTTCTTTCTAGAGGAGATAATTAATGGAATTAATAAAGAAGATTTTTCTACATCAAATTCATAATCAAACTAGTTAAAAGAGTAATTCAGGGATCCACACTGATCTATAATCAGCCCTCATCAGGTGGAGCCTATCATCTTGGTTAGATACCCTGCATTTTGACTAATAGCTAGCCAAAAAAACAAACCTCTCCACATTTTTTTTCTACAACTATAATTTCTTGTTCATTCTGCTGAAAGAGGATTTGCTTTCGATATACCCTGAAAGAAGAAAGGAATTTGGAGAACTTCTTATCAATAGCGCATAGTGTCTTTGCCTCTACTTAATTACAAAGCGGCCAAACGATTGGCTCAATATCTTGTCTTTCATACATTGCACAATATTTCTCCAGCAAATGGAAATCTTGGATTTTTGCTTTCCATTAAATCCTAGGGGCCCCTCTGTGTTTTATTATAGCAAAACAACTGCTATCAACCAAGAAGAACTCCATCTTTTAAAAAGTTAAGGGACAATAGAAAATATAGAATATGGATAGAAAATATTCACCCAGCATTTCTCCTCACAAATGTGGTGCAAAATTGGGAAAGGCCAATTGTGCCCTATCTTTGAGTTCAATTAGATTTCAATCTAATTAATTGACAGTACACGGTAGCAAAGTCTCAAAAGAGAATGGCCTTTTTAACTGCTCCCCCCTATGTTCCTGTCCCCACCTTAGCATTCTCTCTGGTTTTGCCAGACTTAAAATGAAAACAAACTTAAAAGTTGTTGAAAAGCTAACAGACCTCTAGCAATCAGTCTAGCCCCAAAATATCTATTTTGAATACACTGAAAGGAAATCCTTTTTAGCATCCTGGCCTTTTGTTCACAGCCATCAGCATTTTGAATTGGCATTAGTTTAAAGATATTTTTTTGTTGTTGTTCTTCTTGTTCCCTAGTAAATCTGAACATTTAGTTGTTGGTTTTTTTCCCTTCAGCTGATTGGGAGGAGAAAATGCTAGCTAATTGCACTAGCTTAAGCTTGAACAATTTCACACAGATGCTTTTCTCATACCATACTTTTTTTAAGCCCATAGCAAGACCTACTTGAGTCTGAAACTGATTTAAAAAGCTTTCCTTTCTTGGCAGGACCAGAGGGTCCCATGGCTTACTTTTCCTCCATTCAAAGCAACTTCTTTGATAATTACATTTAAGAGGGATGCCTGATTATATTAGCTGTTGATTAGATTTACAAGCCAAAACATTAGCACTTAAATAATATTAAATTTAGTTGTCACATCTGTCATAACAATTCATTAATCACAAAATGGCAAAAAAACCAACCCAATATACTAAATGTCATACGAATTATTGGAGCATGAAATGTACTTCACCTGTTATAAAATAACTGATGTCTCTTTTGTCCTTTCCCGCTTTATTGGATGCTATGCAGCTGTAGATTCCAGATGTTCTGGATTCAGCCACAACCAAGATGCTAGCAGTCTGTGAAAGAACAATAATTTTATACTTATACATTTGAACTGTTTTTCACAGATCCAGCTAAACAATATCTCTAATGTAATTCATTTTTTTTAAATAATGTTATTAAAGCTTACAAATAGTGTACAAAGATAAAAGTAATGAAATAGTGCACAATGATAAAAAGTAAACAAAAAATAAGATATATAAAATGTGATTTTCTCCCCTCTCTTCAGAAGAGTGTAAACAATTTCAGCACTTGGTTCAATTACAACACATTCAATCAAATGCAAATTTCATTGCAGAAAAAGCCTATGGTAGTAATTGGACAATTAAGAGGAAAGCAGTTTTCCCAAGAGAGTTTTATTTTATCATAGTAATTGCATTTTGAATATATAAAATTAGGATGTTTGTTTTATCTCATGCTTAAGAGGCTGCAGCAAATGAGGTCTGGTACAACGAAGGCCCTGAGTCAGAGAGAAAAATTGACCACGAAATTTCCAGGAAAATCTGGCTTCCATTTGGAGAATGAAGAAGCAGCTAAGACAAAGAAGAGATTCTTGCCTTTCTTACTTACATAAAAACTTAAATACTAAATACAGTTGCAAGGCAATTACTTTGCCTGTGACAAGTTAAAAAATAACAATAAGAAGTTTGGCATTGAGATTATTTTATAAGCAAAATAGAATCTATTTTTGGCACACATATCCATGTTGAAAATTATGTCCAATGCTTACAATTAGTGCATGTTCAGAGATAAAGAAGATTCTGGAGAAGAAACACATGTCTGAAAAATGAAGCCACTGAGGGTAAACGGTTCTTGGAAAATAAATCATGGTGTGATTTTGATAATTTGCAAAGACTAAAATGCACTAAAGTGTACGAAATACACTTCATACTGATGATCTAGATATTCCCTTAATGAGTTGTCTCACTTTTGCTCTGAAGATCTGCTTACAAAGCAAATTTTAACTTTGCTGTGATTAATAAGAGGGAAACAGCCAACAATGGAAGCTGTCATTGTTTTACCCAAACATCACATTCATAAACAAACCACACTTTTGTCTGATGCTTTAGCCTTCTTCCCTACCATCATCAACAGCAGCCTGCCGACATTTTACAATACATCCTAAAAAAATATTTCATTAGTCACCAATATTTTCCAACTGGCGTTTGGATGCCAAAGATAATAGATAATCTCTATGTAACCACTCTCTTTCCTCTGATTTTTTTAATAACACCTTTTGTATAAAGAAAAGCTGATAATTAAACAAAGACAGGTTTCAACTGCATAGTATTCATATGCATAGTATTCTTTGACCCAAGAAGACAAAGTATTCACAGCCATCCAAGTAACACATATATAAATAACACTGATTCTTGCCTACACAAGTGTAATAACAATGTGGGAAGATTTTTATAATAAACAAATAAAGAATAGAATAGAATAGAATAGAATAGAATAGAATAGAATAGAATAGAATAGAATAGAATAGAATAGAATAGAATAGAATAGAATAGAATAGAATCTGGAAGGGACCTTGGAGATCTTCTAGTCCAGCCCCCTGCTCAAGCAGGAGAACCTATTCCATCTCAGATAAGTGACTGTCTACTCTCTTCTTAAAAACCTCCAGTGATGGAGCCCCCCCCCATTTCAGGAGGCAAGGTGTTCCACTGGTTAATTGTCCCCACTATCAGGATGTTTCTCCTTAATTCTAGGTTGCTTCCTCTCACAGTTACTGTTTTTAAGCCAGGTCTCACCTAATCTGTACTTATACCTTTGATTTTCCCTGCCTAAATGTAAAACTTTGCTTTTCTCCACATTGAAACTCATTTTGTTGGATAGAGCCCATTGTTCAAGTTTGTTGAGATCTTTTTGGAATCCTGAGTTTGTCTTCTGGGTGCTGGCTACTCCTGTCAGTTTGGTGTCATATGCAAATTTGATGAGTTCCCCTTCAATTCCCTCATCTAAGTCATTTATGAAGATAAGATGGAAACTTGTGGTACCCCACTGCTTTCTTCTCTCCATGTGGATGTGGTGTCATTGAGGACTACTTGTTTAGTTTGGTTTGCCAGCCAGCTATAGATCCATCTGGTGGTGATGTTGTCTATTCCACCTTTTTCTAGCTTACCAAGGAGTAGGCTGTGGTCTACTTTAACAATGCCTTACTGAAATCTAAGTATACTATGTCCACAGCATTTCTCTGGTCTACTAGTTTAGTCACTTTATCGAAGAATGAAATAAGATTGGTTTGGCATGATCTCTTTTTAATGAACCCGTACTGGCTACTAGTTACAAATTTATTTGCTTCTAGTTGTTTGCAGATCTGTTTTTTTATTATCTTTCCTAGGATCTTCCCAGGTATTGATGTTAAACTGATTGGTCTAGATTTTTTTATTGATTTGCACCAAATTTATTAGCAATTTAACCGAATCTCAACAACCTGGGACAAATGGCTAGTACTGCTACATTTTCAGTTCTTTGTACTTTTCAAACCATTTTCAAGATCTCCCCCACAAACAGTACATTTCAGTAATCCAGCACTGAAGATTACGCTTCACCAATGTCAGACTTCTGTCCAAAGGAGAGGGCAATACATTATCATTTTCTTGCCCCATCAAAAAGGATTCCCATGCTGTGAAAGCAATTCTTAAACGGAAGTTCAGTCTCTCCAGATCAGACATATCTCTCAAATCTTGAAATCCAGTCCCTAGTTATCTAGGAAATCACTATCATTAAAAGCATCACTTTTTTCTAATTAACTTGCCTGGTTGCTTGTATAAACTCATTTAAAATGGACAGGGAAGAAGAACTCATGTTGATTTATGTTGTTCTCTGTACAAGCTCTACAAGGGCAAAATATCTGTCTGTCTTTCTTCCAGCTTCCCAGCTTCCATTCATCCAGCAAGTCATAAACACACACTCATTTCTCATCTACTTGCTTGTTAATCCTCACTGTACTTCTGTGTAAAATCATGAAATATATTTTTTTTTCACAATTGCTTCACCCTGGAAAAAATTTCATGTTTTATTTACATCATTTTCCACGCTTTTTCTTTTGTTAAATGTCTTGCAAACATTTTCCTTAGCTACCAGAACCAGACATTGGGTGAAGGCCACTAAAAAATATCATATTCCTTAATACTTTATTCAGTAAACAAGGGAATTATACATTGGCTTCAGAGGTTGTGGCTTGGAATTTACATTTATTAGAAAAGATTACAGTGGTAAATGGATTTTTGATCATTTATTCTATTTACTACATAACATTCTGTCTGGCTTAATCTTAAAAGTATATAAAAATGAGAATTTAAACATTCCCAAAGCTCTCCTCTTCATTGTGAACAGTCACGTAATACAAGCAAAAGTTTAGTTGTGACTGGAGAAGGTTTATTGCCATACATGTAATCCCCAATTTACAACTGTAATGGAGCCTGCCCATTACAGTCAAAAGTCCTGATGGTTGTAGAGCCGGTTATCAGAAAACCTTGTAGATTGTGGTCATGTGATCACAAGATGCTGCAAACAACTATAAGTGAGGTTGGTTGCAGAGCACCTGAAACAGGACCACAGTGGGGAGGGAAGTCTATCAGAACTTTAGAATCAGGTTATAAAATACCTTGCCGCGGGGGGGGGGGGCAGGCTGTCATAACTTTAAAGTAAGCAACCAGTCATAAGTCAAGGACTACCTGTTTACCCAACAAAGGATGTTGCATCAGTTATGTATTGTTATCACAATACACACAGAGATACTGAGGGCCTGATTTTGAACAAGTGTGATTCATGTTCTGTACTGAGCTGGATGCTATGGCAGCATGACAGTGTTATCAGTCAGATTTACTTCATAAAAGTAATTATATTATAATTATAAAGGTTAGAATTTGGCAGTGGCTTTCACCATTATAGTCTAATAAACAACCATTCAACCTTAGCAGGAACTTAACCGCCCTGAGTCCTTCGGGAAAGGGCGGTATATAAATCTAAATAAATAAATAAATAAATAAATAAATAAATAAATAAATAAATAAATAAATAAATAAATAAATAAATAAATAAAAAGATGCCCAAAGTTTAATTTCCCCCTCCAAAGTGCCTTACCTTGTTCTTCCCCTCTATTAAATCTGTTCTTTGTGTAATGCTTTGGATTCTGTTTCCTGTAGTGCTTTCAGATGTCAAAACTAGCGGATTTTCTGAACTGGAGCAAAAGTCATACCTATGACAGGATAAATAAAAATGAAGCAACAGTTTAATAAAACAGCACCAAAAATAGTAAGGCATTCCCATTAACAAAACGCTGTTTCAAATTTAAATCAAGCTTTCATTACTAAGTTTCCGACGGTAAGTCTGTACCCTCTGTCTTGAAATGGAAACTTGAATAAAGTTAGTTATTTCAAAGTAAATTCATGGTTTTACATTAATTATAGGTAGTAAATTAAAGTAAAACATTTTATAAAAACATGTGAAGGTAAAGGACAAAATGCCCTGTGGAAATCATATAGACAAAAATATAAAAACTATAGTTTGTAATCAAGTAATTCCTAAATTTTTAAACTGATCCGAACAAAACTTATTACAAAAGTAATTTTTATCCACTTAGTACAAATACTATTTTTCAGACATTTTTATAATATTTTATTTTTTGAAATTATTTCAAACTTCAAAATCTAGGTTTCAAGCTTCAGGTTTTAGGAAGGTTTTAGCTTTTCAGATGGAATCTTTCAATATTAAAAACTAAGTTTCATTTATAAAAAGTAAATTTTGAAACATCTATTCTATATTGTATCCCATTACACACACTTTGCAGAAATTTTTCTTAATATAGAAAATATATTTAACCATCAAAATATAATTTGTTCTTTAATTTGGTATTTGAAGGTACATAATCAATCAATTGAAAGTCAATTAATAGCTTGATAATGTATTCCATGTAGTTTACAAAATTTAGGAAAAAATCTCCCAAATAATAAAAATATGGAAATTAAAATGAAACATTCTTTTTCTTTAATATTGCAGGTATCACAGAAAATGCAAATGTTATAATGTTGTATCAGATGAAATTCTTGAAGTTCTTTTATTTTATAATTAATTAACTTGTAATCAAAACATTCAAGTGTAGCTTTGATGGAAATAATTTTCCAAACCTAATCTTACACTTATGGAAATAAATTTGGAGAAATATTCATTATCTCATACATATTGCTTCATATTTCTTTTGGAAAGTATTCTTGTGTCTATTCCACATTTCTACATTTAGTCCCTCATAGAGTTTGAGCTCTTGTCAAACTTTTTTATTTTTCATGACTAGTTTGTTAATATTTATCAACATTCTCTTTAAAGCAAACATCATTTTCCTTTGTAAATTATTGTCTTTAGCAAAGTGAAATTTTAAATTAAATGTTTGTTATTTTCATTGACAGTGATCTGTGATCAGAAAGCATCAAAATGTCCCATAATTTTCTCAATCGTTTATATTAGTGTTTTTCATGCTGGCTGGGGAATTCTGGGATTTGAAGTCCACACAAAGTTGCCAAGCTTGAAAAACACTGGCTTATGCCATTGAAAAAACAACAACTTCTCATTGTTATGGATTATTGGAAATATAAATATTATGGAAAACACAATAAACCTGATTCCACCAGGTTTATTCCAGAAGGCCTGAACCTTCTGGATTAAACTTGGGCGATATCAGAGGGAAATACAGCTAAGAAAAATGTGTGAATTGATTGCAGTAATGTGTACAGCTGAATTGTGTGGGGTTTTTTTTCCTACTTATACTTCACAATCTATTTCACTGCATATGACTGTTAACAGCATTGCCCAGAAGCTTTAGTGTGGTTAACTGTTTCCAGGATCAGTAAAAAGACTGACAAATGGATGGACTGACAGTTTGATGAACAATCTTATTTTTCATAATAAATAAAGTATCTTTGCAATAGTGGTGAATATCTGTAACTTGGATGTAGTATGAGGGTGAAGCTTCATTCTCCGAGCTTGTGGGTTGGTTTCCAAATGTTTAGTTACCAGGCTAGGTAACATCTTCAGCAGAATTTAGGGGATGTCACTATTGGTGTTCTTCTGTTTAGAAGGGCTTCAGGTGTGGGTGTGTTGCATGAGGGTCTTGTGTGATGGGTCTTATGACCTAATATAACCTTCCCATCACAAGATCCATCAAAAGACTCACTGAAGACTCACACCTGACCCATCACAAGACCCATCACAAGGCCCTCACTCGACACACCCACACCTGAAGCCCTTATAAGCAGAAGAACATTGACATCCCCCTAAACTATCCTGAAGATGTTATTGTACCTAGCCTGGTAATGAAACATTTGGAAACCAGTCCACAAGCTCAGAGAGTGAACCTTCACCCTCAAATAAAGTATCTTACCAAATTATTGTCAAAATTGAAATGACTGGAAAGGATTTTTTAAAAAATAATATTGTGTTATGTTATAATATTATAACTTGATAGTTCAAAGCTGATAGTACTATAGCTTTAGAAATAATGTGAAAATGCTTAAAAACCTGTGTGGAGTCACAAAATACTGCATACTTAAAATGATAAATTTCAAATGATGCCATATGAATGCCATATTCATAAAAGCACAGAAAATCAATTGCAATTTGGCATATAATTTACTGTGAGTGAACAGTGTTGTTTAGCATAAGACTGGATCTTCTCCAAACTCTGAATGATCAGACTCAATGAAAAGGCATCTTAATATATATAAATAAGCCAATATTCCATACAAAGCATCCTTAGCATGTTATACTGAAATCAAAGAAAACTCGATAAATTATGAAAAGCACCTGGGAATGTCATATAAAGATATATGTTCACTGAACAGTACTGTATCCATTCAGCTTTTATATACTGTATTATACATTCTATCCACAACAAGACAAGCAGGATGTTGCATAAAAATTGTGTGGGTGGTGTTTAGCATCTTGACCTAGAGATGATTCAACACTAGGTCCAGATACTGAGAATTGTCCACTTTTTAAAAAAATAATAATAATTGTATGCTTTCCTTATCTATAATATTGGTGGGGTCATGAATCAGGTGAAAGAAAGCTAGCCTGCTATTTCAAAGTATACAGCAAACAGTAATCTAAAAATTATTTGAAATTGCCAGGAGATTAGGCATTTCTGGAACGGTTGTTATTGCTTTCCTTTCATTTACTTGAGCAACGACTGTGCAAACTATTTCTAAATCTCCCTTCAGTTTCTATAAAATGGAAAACCAGCATATTAGAATGTCCAAAGTCCTGCTAGGCAGATATTGCTAACAAGATAAAAAGAAATAAACTGGCATACATAAAATAAAGCAAAACAACTGCACTCCCAAACAAAAATATCAATCAGTAACCCATTAAGACTTAAATCCCTATATATCAATCTATGTCTGTGATGCTCAATTGGTTTGCCGATCTGACCAGTTCCTCATCTGTAACACCCTATAGCAGTGTTTCTCAATGCTGTCAACCTTAACATGTGTGGACGTCAACTCCCAGAATCCCCCAGCCAGCATGCTGTATTCTGAGAACTGAAGTCCACACATGTTAAAAGTTTCAAGGCTGAGAAACATTGCCATATAGCAAATATGTTCCTGGAATATCTAAGATAGTTACTATATAGGCTTAGAGAAATAACTTTACACTGCGGCAGTTGATTGCTAGCATATTTCTTTGCCATTGTTTGAATTGATTCTTTTTCAAAAAGAGGTAAGGAAGAAGATTTCAAACAGTCTGGTTGGTTGTTTATTTACTGTCCTATCTAGGACAATAATTCGATGTTCTTCTTTCTCTGCTTTTAAAAATATTACTTATGGTGTCAGTTTCCAATCAGTTTAAAGCAGCTGATTTTTTTAAAAAACCTGTGCAATGCTGAATCTTATATAATACTTACAGTAATAATGCAAAACGTCAACTACAATCTCAACAAGCTACCAAAATTTTTGAGTGCTAAAATGGAATGGCACCATCAGTGAGAGTTTCTTGACAAACTGCCATGGCACAGAGCTCTACATGTGTAGATTCTTCCCATTGTCCAATCTTCTTACTGTCCTCCTCACCCTAAAAACTACAAAACTACAAACTACAAACTGGACTCTGTGCATTTAGATACTACATAAGGAGTGAATTTTGTTTTGCATACTTTCTTTATTCCTTCATAAATGGAAGAAAAGAATTGGAAGAATTTGATGTTAAGAACACAGGAGAAAGCAAAATAGCTTTCTGGAGAATTCTAGGAGTTGATGTCTACACATCTTTATATTACTGAGGTTTAGAAATGCTGGTCTAACCCCAACTGTATGGCTACCTATTAAAACCTAAGATTCCTTTTACTATTCTTTATGATAGGTATGATAGGTGAATTATTGTTATGTCTTTTGTTGGGAATGCAGTGTTGGCACTTCACTGCAAACCTAAAACTATGAACAAAATCACCACTCGTATGTTCCAGATATGGGATACCAGCAAATATATAGGATACCAGTGCAACTTAGAGTAACAAGGTTTTATTTACTTTAGCAATTGAGCTAAAATGGAAGCTAGTTTAGGAGGAAAGCAAGAAAACCAGAAGCACAATGATTTGGCTCAATGGTTGTAATCAAGATATGCTTGTCTTCCAGAAAGTCTGAATATGTTGGTCATTCCATAGATTCCTTCAATGCCTATAATCAGGCTCCAGCAAAACAGGATCAGAAGGAGAAAAGAAAGAACTGAGAAGAAATTGAGGGAGAGAGAGAGAGAGAGAGAGAGAGAGAGAGAGAGAGAGAGAGAGAGAGAGAGAGAGATCCAACCTAAGTAGCATAGGGTTGTGGCAAATTAAATTAGGTTTACCATGCTGAATTTCTTGCAAGTTGATAAGTTTGATAAGTTAATCAGTTTGGTCTGGTGATTAAGACACCAGGCCATGAAAGCCAGCTGGGTGAACTTGGGCCAGTCTTTCTCAGCCCAACTCACCTCACAGGGTTGTTGTTGTGGGGAAAATAGAAGAAGGAGGAAGGTGCAGGGAAAACAGGAGGAGAAAGATGTATTGCATGTGTTCACAAATAAACAAATAAAAGATATGAACCCAGAATTTTCTTGTTCACAGCTTAGTTGTTTATCAATGTTATTTGTTCAAATTTCATCTTGTTACTTTCTTTAAAAATTGTGTTGGGATTTATCCATAATATAAATAGCAATAGGAATCTATTTTTCATAAGGTGAAATCCTGTCATATGAAAAAGACCAACATCAAAAAAGATGCAAAATCCATTGTAGACTTGACTGTATTCCAGTTTCACTGTGAATCATCTAGTAGTTTCAATAATGCAAACTCAGTGGGATATAACCCACTCAGCAATGTCTCCAGTGACTCATTCTCCATGTAGTGCAAATGAGCTATTCTGTTCAGAATTGTAATTGTAATCATGAAGATAGCTAATATTTGGAATGTATACAGGGCTTAATGTTTATTTTAGATAGTAAATATTCAGAAGCCTTGATTTCTGCCCCCAGAATTTCCCAAATTCTCAGATATCTGTTACTGATAAATAGGGGACTTACTATATATGCCACTCCAGTCATTAATGAACTTGAACAGCTTGCATAGCCTGCTAAGGCAAATGAGATTAAAACAACGATGGAAATAAAAGAAGGAAAAACCCATAAAACCTATTTTATCTACCCAGAAAATGATCTTCCTGATTAGCCATGGGCAATATCAATCCATCCACAAGAAAGACATTCCAACTGAAGAAGTTATAGCCTCATAATGTATCTATTCCCAAAGTCCTAAAAGCCTTCCTAAAAACCAACATGGTTAAGTCTAATTATGGAGGAATGCTGTTTCAGGAAGAATTGGAAAGTCATTCCTTCATGGACATTACTGATGGCGTTTCTGAAGAAAGGGAAGTCCTCTCTTCCTGATCTTATTGGATAGGCAGATGCAGTCAAGAGTGAGTGTTCCTGGGGACACTAATGTTTTCCTTATGCAACTTGGAAATAAAACTATAGCTTTATTATACCCCCAACTCAAGAGCACATGGTTCAATCAGTGATGAAAATGTCATTTTACCAGTAAATATTTCATAATTCATCTACCTATTACTTTACCTATCTATCACATATCCGTGTTTAAAGATCCAGTTAATTTGTGTTTGGGAAAGCATCATTCAGCTTTGGAAACCAGAAGTCATCAATTTTAGTTTCAATTTCCACAGAAATGAGGAAAGAGGAAGAAGCAGTCAAAGCTGTAAATCTAATAATCCTACATTCAAGAACACCAGCTCTGTAAAAAAAAGTGCACTTTCCCAAACAGTATCTGTGATGTACTGGATTCTTTGCTTCAGTGATGAGGCGAGGCAAGTGAGCTCAGCAAAGATCATTGTTTATTGCTTGCAGGATCTGAACTGAGAAACAGGGCTGCGAATGCAGCAATTTATACCCTGGCCTCTAGGCGGCGGCCAATAGGTTTAAAGCAAACTATTGCCGCTCTAGAGGGAGCCAATGGCGGTGCTGGGGACGGATTGTCTGAGGAGCTGGGAGCCGTTAGCCAGCTTCCCTGCTTAAGCAACCTTCCAGCAATTAACCCACGTGGTGTTCCCTTAACAAGACAAAGCCCAATACATTACAGTATCCAATCCTCAGGAGGCACATTTTGTATGCTTTGGCCTTTACAGATCATATATTGCTAAGTTTTAAAAGGCACATATGCCTAGGACATCAACCAGCAAGCTCTTGAGAAGGAATCTAGGACAGAGGGGGAGATGGGGAAAAAAAAAGACATGACTCTTAAGGATACATCAAACTCTTAAGGAAGTAAATTGTGCCATGTTTGAAGATGCAAAGATAATCACTGTGCTGGGAACCGTCTTATATGCAGGAGGAAGCCAAACAACAAGAGGAAAGCAGCATATGCTCCTAATTTCGCACAGGAAGCTTCCAGCACCTCCTGCCTAAGTAAGATAAGAAAACTCCCATGGCCTATTCTAGACAAGGCCACTGTTATCACCCTTAGCTTCACACTATCCTCTCCCTATTCCACAGTTTGCTGTCTTAATGAGATCCTACCTCCAATTGCTTGCAGCTTGCCAAGTACAATAGAATGAAATATTTATAACTCTGGATAGGGAAGCTTTCCAGGCTGAAAGCTGACCGCATGTCACCTTGATATTTGTCCATGTATTTAAAGTATAAACCAGTTTATTGATTACAAGGACTGCTGATATAAAATCAAGTAACAGGGCTGCATTATGAGTGCTCAGTTCACTCATAAAAGCACAACTGTTACTGTGATCATCTGAATACATTATTTGCATTGTAATTTACAAGTCTGTAAAATACAAACTTGTATTTTACCAGTTTAACATTTCAGATAAAGAATGCTCTGATCCATAGAATATTACTGAATAATAGGTTTTGAATATAACTGTTGCCTGTAAAAAGATTACAGTCTTAAGACTTTTTAAAAACCTGCTAGGGAAAAAAAAAACCAGAATTCACAGCAAGATAAGATATGGATTTTGTCTTTTAAAAAGAATTTATAGCAATGTTTTGAAACATACACAGCACACATTTTAGTGCATATAGAATCCAATAAAAGGAACTGTAAAATGTGACACAAGTTACTATTAAAAACAATCATATGCAACTTTGCAAATCCTTTCTGAAATATTCATTATAAGAAGTATTTAGGCAAATGTTGCTTGTTTATGACACATCCTGAAATTATGGATGATTTTCAAAAGGACATTCCAGTGTCATTTGGGGGAAAAATACAGACCCTTAAATACAAAGATAAGTATTAATGACTTTCAGTGTATGAAAGGCATAAAAATGATGTCATCTTTTTTAAAAAATAAAAATAAAAGGCACAACAGCTTCTTTCAACCACACCTAGTCATTCACATTCCACGTTGTAGCTGAATTTATTCCAAAATTATATCACCTTTCTTCAAGTGTTACCATTGTGAAGCCATTTGCTTTCCCTTCCCCTTCCCTTGAAAAAATTCTACCAAGTGTCTGGAAAAAAATAGCCATGCTATTTCCAGCAATATCATTGATTACATCTTCCATTCCCTGAAAAATTATTCACTACTTTTCTGCCTTTGATGTCCAGAATCCATAGGGAAGTAAAACTATGATCTCAGAAACATAACTAAACAGGTTGAGAGGTGGGGAATCTTGTTCACAAATGTACCAGCAAAATGCCAGAATTACTCAATGAAAGCTGTACAATACAGATTCCAAAACACAAACTGATGTCTACATGGTTCATACAGAAGGAACAACTAGAATCTAACCAATGACAACTATACATTGGTGTTGTCTGTTTCTTTTCCATTTATTTCCTTCATTATTTGTGCTGGATTAAGACTAATAGGAATCAGACAATAAGTCCATATATAATTAAAGGCCCAAGTTCACATGAACAATGTAACATAAGAGACATCCACAAAAGGTCACTAGGTTGCCTGTTTTGACATTTATTACAGGGAGTTAACTAGACATTTATTAATACCTACTTGTCATCTGAACCAATTCTAACATGACAGAGAGTGAAACAGAACAATCCTGGCAGTATTCCAAGGAAGGAATCTTCCTTATTAAACCCACAACTTTTCTAGGCTCATTGTGGGTGTTATATGCCTTTGCTTCCTGAATGAATCAGTGACCTAATGTTTCTGAATGCAATACGATGGCATTTTCTAGGGATTACTCAACTTCCTATCTCCAATGAGTTGTGTTACACCAGGCAGATAAATATTGTCTTTTTATAGTTTCCAAGCAGTTTTATAGTCTCTACATGTGTGTATTCTATGAATAGGAATGCATGCGTTTGCTGCACAGATCAGCACACTGTGCAGATAGCTAAAAGCAACAATGGGTCTAACAGAAAAGAAATATATTAGGAAAGAAAGGGGATCTGAGGAAGTTACTAAGCAAGGACTCTCTCTATATCTATTTATGAACATGTAAAGTTAAGTTTTTCAGTTATTTGCAGCTGTTTGGCTAGAAAGGGTCCATCTGTATCACATGCATTGACTAACCATCTTCATACTATTACTGTTTCTGTGCTATTAAGACCACAGAACCTTGACCTAGGCTATAGTTTGTAATAAATTCCTTTAATGTGATTAATCTACTTTTAACAAGCAGCCTCACACTCAGATTGGCACACTGTATAAAACTAAACAGTCCTTGAATTACATAGTTGTGCCATCAAAGTTACTCATTAGTAATGACACCATGTTTAGTTCCAGTTCTTTAGCTGTGTTAGCCTTTATTCACAAATAATTTAAAAAACAGGAAAGAGCAAAAATTGAAGAGGTAAGGATAAGGACAAGCCTAATAAAAAATGGTTTAACACTAGAAAAAAATGAAGAAGCTTTAAACAAAGCAACAAATATCAGAATAGCTGGGAAAATTGAATGCTACGAGACATAAATTACCCAATTTTTCAATCAGACCACAGGTAATTCTACCAAACTATAAATGGCAATAGGAATTTTGAAAATGGAAAACCAAACAAAAAGGAAACAATCCAGCTTTGAAAAACTCTATGGGAAACCAAGAAGACATGAGAAAGGAAAAGAAAATTCTGGATGAATAGAAAGAATCTGAAGATGAATTTATTAAAAATCAAATGGAAAAACTTTAATAATAACAATGTTGTGGTTAGTTGCGAAGTCGTGTCCGACCCACTGCGACCCCATGGACAATGTTCCTCCAGGCCTTCCTGTCCTCTACCATCTTCTGGAGTCCATTTAGGCTCATGCCTACTGTGACTCCATCCAGCTAACTCATTCTCTGTCGTCCCCTTCTTCTCTTGCCCTCAACCTTTCCCAGCATTAGGCTCTTCTCCAGTGAGTCCTTCCTTCTCATAAGGTGGCCAAAGTATTTGAGTTTCAACTTCAGGATCTGGCCTTCTAAAGAGCAGTCAGGGTTGATCTCCTTTAGGACTGACCGGTTTGATCGCCTTGCAGGCCAAGGAACTCGCAGGAGTCTTCTCCAGCACCATAGTTCAAAGGCTTCAATTCTTTGGCGCTCAGCCTTTCTTATGGTCCAAATTTTACAGCCATACATTGCAACTGGGAAGACTATAGCCTTGACTATAGGCACTTTTGTTGGCAGGGTAATGTCTCTGCTTTTTAGTGTGCTGTCTAAGTTTGCCATGGCTTTCCTCCTCAGGAACAAGCATCTTTTAATTTCTTGGCTGCAGTCCCCGTCTGCGGTGATCTTGGAGCCCAGGAAAATAAAATCTGTCACTACCTCCATTTCTTCCCCATCTATTTGCCAGGAATTGAGAGGGCCGGATGCCATGATCTTAGTTTTCTTAATGTTCAGTTTCAACCCAACTTTTGCACTCTCCTTCTTCACTCGCAACAAGAGTCTCTTTAGTTCCTCTTCACTTTCTGCCATTAGAGTGGTATCATCTGCATATCTTAGGTTGTTGATATTTCTCCCGGCAATCTTAATTCCAACTTTTGATTCATCTAGCCCTGCCTTTCTCATGATGTCCTCTGCATATAGGTTAAACAGGCAGGGTGACAGTATACAGCCTTGCTGGACTAATAATAACAATAAAACACAATAATAACTAATAATAACAATAGAAATGGTTAAAAATTGAACAAAAAGAATTAAAAACAGGACATCTCCTCAAAGTGATCAAGTGCATGGCTTTTGGTTCAAATATCTGCCTAAGTTACATCCAATTATAGCTAAACATCTTAATGAAGTAATGCATAAAGGGGACATCAGCAAATAGCTGGCAAAATATATCTGATTCAAAAAGACCCAGAAAATGTAGGCCCTATAACGTACTTGCTTGTATGCTTAAATACTTGCTTGTTTAAATTACTCACAGGCATAATAGCAGACAACATCCAAGATTAGTTAGAAGAAAATAATATCCTCCCCATTGAACAGAAAGGGGGGGGAGGAAAAACATAGGCACCAAATATCAACTTTTGACTGATAAAATGGTTCTGGAGAAAAACCATTTTGAATATGGTCTAAATTGTTATAAAAAGGTATTTGATTCATTACCATATAGCTGGATCATCAGATGTTTGGAAACACAGGTATCAGAATGTTAGAGTGTTAATAGAAAAACTAACAAAGTGGTAGAAGACATAACTGGTGGTTGGAAATGAAAAATATGAGCTTAACCTTCGGGGAGGAATCTTCCAGGATGACATTATCTTTTTTATTATTTGTCATTGTCATGATACCACCTTCAGTGATTTGCAAGAAAATAAATCTTGGCTGTCAAACAGCAAAACATGTTAATAAAATCCCAACTTTGTTTTCTATGGAAGATCTGAAGCTTTATGAAAAATCAGAAATCAAAATCCAGTCATTGCCAAATTGACAGTCATTGACAGAATTTTTAGCACAGCTATAGCAATGGAATTCAACTGAGGAAATGTTCTTCAGTAGCAACATAGAAGCATAAAATCACGAACAATTAATGGAATTAAAATACCAAATGACCAACCATCCAAGGCTATCATGATGAGGCCTGCAAGTATCTGGCCATTTTATAGTTAGATAACATCAAGTATGGAGAACTTAAAAATGTGATTATTAAAGAGTATGTCCAAAGATGAGAAAATTGCTAAAGACACCATCCAAGCCATCAATTCCTAGGCCATACCCGTGATACAATATATTGCTGGAATTATTAACTGGACCCAAGAAGACAGATGACTATTCACTATGCATTACATCCCCATAATGATTTTGATAAATTATATATGCCCGACAGAAATGGAAGCAGAGGTTTACTTCTGTTAAACAGAAGTAACTCAGCAAGTTATTTTTAGTCTAGTCCCTGTTCCAAGCATATTTAGATGAGCACAGATCCAGAGGTTTACTTCTGTTAAACAAAGCATAGAATGGCTGATTATTTTAAAAACCAGCAAGAACTGATGAAAGTTAAAAACTGGAACTTACTAAAAGTATAGGAAACAAAAAGTGAATATCGAAATAATGTAATAAGAATACAAACAGAATGCTGGCAAGGAAAAGCATCACATGGTCAATGTCTATAAAACATTGAGGAGGAAGCAGATAAAGATAAATTCTGGCAATGGCACACAAGAGGAAAATTTGAAAAAGAAACTAAACCCTTGATTTTGTCTGTGCAAGAGCAAACTATTTGAACTAATGCAATCAAGGCCAGAATTGAAAAGTTAGCAAATGATTCAAAGAGCAGATTATGCAAAGAAGCAAAACAAAAAAACAAAAACAAAAAACCCCAGTAGATCCCATTCTCAGCTCGTGCAAGAGGATTCCACAAATTGATTATAAACAATAGCATAATATAGCGGCCATAATGATTCCCTGGAACATCTGGAAAAATTATCAAGTAACAGTAATGAAAAATTGGTAGGAACAAAGAGTTGAAAATGTAGCCAAATATGAGCAGATTAAAATATTGTGGGATTTCTAAATACAGATTGATAAAGTCATGGCTAACAACATATATAACAGATATAACTGTGATTGAAAAGAAGAATGTGTGGATAATTGATGTGGCAATACCAAGATAGTAAAATAGGAAACAAAGAATTGGAGAAGATCACAAAGTATCAATATCTGAAAATCAAAACTCAAAGATCATGGCATAAAGTGACCATGGTTATCCACATATATACTATGTCAATATATTACAACATCCTAGGTTCTTGGGAAGGTTGATGTGTATGAAGGCCAACACTAGCTAATGACCTGGCAACTGTGAGTTCACAATATTTTGAACAGAGTAATAATTATTATAAATATGTATGCTTATCAGATTGAATTCTGGAGAATACGGATAGGCAAATAATACAATAACTAGAAAAATTGTACAATAATCTATAAACTGGTTGGAGTTATAGAGGCCTAAGATTTAATGCCAGTTCACCCACTGGATTACCTTGTGAAACCAATTATCTCTGGTTTTTACATCTCCTGAATAAAATCTATCTGGTACAAAATGCATTGATTAGTAACATGTAGTGATAAATAAATATTTGAACATGGCTTATTAAAGACCCCAAAATCATCTGCTGATGAGGTCAAAGAACCACCAAGAGACTGTGTCCTCTATGTCCCATAAAGAACATTATGGCAAGATGGAGACCAACCTGGCCCCTCAAGTAAGCATGAGAATGTCAGCTACAGAGAATTTGAACTCCTGAATTAAAGACAGAATACAGAATTAACAACAGATGAATTTGCTTTGTAGATAGAGCCTTTGACATCTTCTGCTTCATTTTCAGGAGGTTTCCACTGAGAAACTAATTCAGTAATTCATTCTGGAGAATGAATTTTTTAAAAAGAAAACAAAAGGAATAATTCAACCACAAGCACTTAGATCCAATCTATCTATTGTGCATGATGTGCCTACACTGAAATCAGCAAGTTATTTTTAGTCTAGTCCCTGTTCCAAGCATATTTAGATGAGCACAGATCCAGAGCTGACTCACCAAAATAGATTGGATGTTTTGAATTGTTTCAGAACGATTTAATGCTGGGAAATACAGTATATTCTCCAGTTGGATGAATGCCAAAAGGCAGAATACTCTTGGCTAATGAGCAATTATGAGCAATGGGCAATAACTCTCTCAAATTTTTAGAAGATGGTCTACAGTGGAGAAACATTTCAAGTCACTGGGGACTGATTAGTAATTTCACCTGACCTTTAACTTTATTATTTTAAAATTCCAAATATGTATTGTTCTTAGAACAGTTTTGGATATATGAATTAGGTAGCCATTTCATCTGGTCAAATTTTGGAAGCATTGGTTAAAACAAAAGGAAAAATAAAACAAAAACATGGAACTTTTGACACGGATGTGTGAATATCCGTGTTAATCCATATTTTTCTTTTTTGCTCCAATGTTTCTCCTTACATCTGAACAATCAACTAATAACCTCTTTCACTGAGCATTTTCAATTTCTTTATTAAGATTTTTTGTGGGGAGTGTCATTCTGCATGCACTTTATTTATTTATCTATTTATTTAATTTATTTAATTCAATAATACGCTGCCCATGTCATATTTTGAGCTGACTGTGCAACTCACAATATTCTTACATGTTTCATTTTAGCAATCACTTTTGCACATCACAAATAGAGATGCATCCATTTTTATCCCATCAAACATCAAATTAAGTTTGTTGGGTTAAATTGGGTTTGTTGTCTTTCAGTAGAATAAGGATTTTCATATTCCAACATAATTTCCATGAGGATTCGCTGTACAATTGATTCTTCCACACAGTCTTCTTTCACATCAATATCAGAATTACCCAGGAAGGGCTATGTGAAAATGTACGTCAGGATACCACAATAATGATGGATATTCTAGGTAATAACTTGATTGTTAACCTAGTAATAATACTATTAAATATTTAAAAATGGCTAGTTTGAATTTTGGAAACATAAGATTTCCTGAGAATGAACACAGGAAGAGTAATTTATAGAATTGCTAACTTAGCAGCATGAGAGGTCACGTATAAAATGTCATGAAGGAACAGTCAATCTTTCCCAGCCTAAGGGAATCAGGTCTAAGGATAGTTCCAACTAACTACACTCTCTGACAGCTGAAGTGGCCAATTTGAACAGTCTTCTCCATAAATGGGATTACAACTCATCTGATTACAGACACATGGTGACTGTGGCATTCAGAGAGTCAAGAGCCAATACATGTTGAAGACATCTGGTTCTGAAACAGTGCTTTACAGAAATAACTGTTCCTAACTCCATAATAATTTTGTTGGGCAAAAAAAGTTATTTTGAGGGGAAAAACTTTCTTCTCTTTGACTTGAAACTGTCCTAGTAGTTTTGTCTTTCGGTCTTTGTTCATCTATGTCTATCTAGAGCACAAGCATACCACAGCAATCTTTCAGAACAATGTCTTTGTCTGATCTCAAGCCCATAAGTCAGCATGAAGTCATCCTTATCTATGTCAGTGTTAAAGTCATGATTCACCTTAATGCAACATAGTTTTGCTGTAGATATTATCTAAGGCATTTTACTGACCATTCTGTTAGCAGTACAGCCAGCTTAACATCAATTGCTCACTTTAGCTGATGCAGGCCTGTCTTTTTTCTTCAGTCTCTGGCCAATATCTTTTGCTTTGGACAGTATCTTTCAAACCAAGCTCTCATCTTTACCTGCTAGTTCTCAGACCCAATCCTTGGCTGAGGAACCTGGATCAGCCTGAATAACAGCTGTCCAATGGTGAGGAGAAATTGCGGATAAAGCTTACATGGTGAAGAAATGGGAGAGTGATTTCTTTCTCTGCTACTGATACTGTTGAAAGAACTTTCCTTCCTTTGGTCAGCTACTATTTAGGCTGCTTTTGAAGACAGATTTAATGTTCTTTTGGAATAGCATTCTTTTGGTGTAAGCTGCTGAGTGACAACTGGACTGCAGCCACATACAAAAATGTTAAATAAATAAACAGCTGATATAAATTGTTCTTCAATCTCTTTCTTTTGAAGTTAATAGTGCCAGATAACTGAACTCAAATCCATTTACTTTATGTCCTAGCTACATTAATGAATATATGTTCAGTGCATATTTATCCTCTGACAAGTAATGTTTGATGAGAAGGCAGAAAAACAAAGTGAGAGGATTCTGCCAATCCCTGTTCTTAATGCCTTATATGTGGTAGACATAAAGACAGTAGCATTTACTACCATGGTACCTTTGCAGGATAGGCTTTTCCAGAGAAGATAGCAAGGTTTATACCAATATATTTACTTGGATAGCACTTCTACTCAGGTGTAAGGAAGTGTTTTGAGTTCTCATTCAAGAGTGAAACAAATGTGAGTCCATGTATTAAATGAATGTCTTTGAGTTCATGTATTAAATGAAACTGTTTAACGCATTGCTACCTTAAAAATAAGACCCAGTCAAAGGATGTCTTCTCCCACTCAGAAGAGTATGAGTGTGTGAATATAGAGATCTCATTGTCTCAGAGACTGTACACTGTCTTATGAATTCTTCAACAGTAGAGCAAATTTCAAAGAATTAGTTGGGTTGGACTTCTTTCAGTCTCTTGCATAACCAACTTTCTTCACTTCCACAATGCAACCACATGTTTCCAGCCATATATCTGTCATTGCTCAATTCTCCTTCATTAATGTTTTTTCTGTTGACATCTGGTCCATCTCCTTGGTACTCGTTACTTCTACCTCTGGCCTGGTCTTTCCTTTTTTGATTTCTGTTGCTTATAGAAATGAATGGCACCATACTTTTCTTATTGGGAAGTACAGCAGTATATTTTAGTCACAGTGGGTAAGTGGAAGTTTGTGGCACATTTCCAAGCTAATTCTTTTTCCCTCTAATTCTATCAATAGAAAGGAAGAGGAGAATAACCATAGCTCTGTGAGCACGTTCTTTTCTTTAAAAGATCCCGGGTTCAATCTTTGGGTATGGTTAAGAACTTAGCTCTTAACTGCCAATCAATGTAAGGGAGAATGGCCTGATTCACAGTGATACTCATGGCTGATCCATAACACTAAAAGGCTAGAATTTATTTGTGAATAACAAATCCAAGAAAAAAAGGTAAGTAGGTAGATGACAGAAAGACAGACGGATAAACCAGTCTTTTCAAATGACGTGCAACAGAGGATTTAAATAATCCTGACATCTTCTGGGAATCTAACGCTGCCAAGGCTCAGAGATCCAAAACATTCTGATCCTCTCTTCCTGACAACTCCATTTCTCAAAAGGTGAAAGAAGCGGGGTCTCCTATCCTATGCTTAATCCCCACCAACAGGCAAGAATCAGATGAAGAATTAAAGACGGCATCTTGAGGGAAAGTG
Organism: Vipera ursinii; assembly: GCF_947247035.1. Taxonomy (NCBI): domain Eukaryota; kingdom Metazoa; phylum Chordata; class Lepidosauria; order Squamata; family Viperidae; genus Vipera; species Vipera ursinii. The sequence goes on from NC_139514.1 coordinate 22,846,339, forward strand.
ATCATGCTATACTTGAATATATGCTCTCTGAAGGAAGAGGAACTAAAGCTTGCCTACTGAACTTCAGATAGTGATGAACTTCAAAGGTTTTTCAGATTCCAGATCCATCAGTCTGGCATGTATGTAAGGCAAGATATTCAAACTCATAATCAAGCAGCATATTTCTAAGCATTGTATAGGCCATGCTGCAATTTCAGGTAAAAATCAGTGGTTGTTTAATTTCTTTTCATCCCAACAATGTCTTTAGATAACCTGCCTGAGGAACAAAACCAGTGACACTGATGAAGTTACTTAATGGGTAACAAAACATCAACAAGCAAACAACAAAGCTCAGAGAGCACCAAGAACCCCACAGTAAAACCAGCTTTTGCATCATCAAGGCATCCCACCTACTCCTCTGTGACTCGTAATACCAACATAATTAATTTAAAACATTTTAAATATTAAGCGTAAATAGCTTAAGCTGAGTTGCACATTGCATGAAGAAGATGTTTAATGACAACATAGAAGGGCAATGATAGAGTATTGGAAGCAAGGATAAAAAATGATCTACCTTGGTCTGGAATGGTTCTGTTGACATGGCTGCCAGGTCCATTTTATCACAGGTTGAGGAATACCATAAACAATGCATGTTAAAATTTGCTTAGTTCCTAGCTGATAGAGATTAGGACCAGGAATTGATGACACTTTTTCATAAATCTGAGGTTTCACTGTTAACAAACAAGAACAGGAGTAAACTGAAATTTTATTCTAAAGTAAAATGGAAAGAATTACTGTTTCTGAAGAAAAACTAAGATTTTGGCCCCTTCCACATACAGTGTTTGTTGATCTGACACCACTGCTGCCTATATGTGTCTCTACCATGCAACTTCCTAGAACCTTGGAAAATCAGAAACAGTTTGTCCTCTGCTTCAGAAGTGCTGCAATAGCAGTTTTGCAATGCTTGTTTTGAAGCTACAGTTCTAGGAACTTCCAACCTTTCCTAACTAGTTTCTCTAGAATTCCCTCCTTCTCTCCAGAATCCAACTGGTGTGCTCCTTCTGCCCTATCTTTCTCCAGTGGACAATTACACTCTTCATTTGACAGTGACTAGCCTATTTTTTCCCTTCTTTTTGAGATGAAGAGGGAAGATGAAGAGAGGGCATTGGCTGCAGGCTCAAACAACCCATTTGCACGGACCCTTGCATGGTAGTGCAGCACATAAGCTAATCAGCTGGTGACAGAAAAGCTGAGCATGGAAATGCCATTTTTTAAAAGACACTAATACCTTTGTCAGAATGATTTTAGCATAACAAGGTGATCTCTGATAATGAAAACATTTTTAAATATTTATGTTTAGTCAGAATTCAAGATAACTTAATTTTCTATAGGATTGCAGCTTACTGTCACTGATAGTAATGTGGACTCACCATTTATTTTGAGTGTTATTGTTAAATTTTTTTGTAGGTTCCATTGCCGGGTGGTCAACATTATAGTGTAGTTTCCTGCATCTTCTTCAGAAACATGTTTTATAATGAGTGAGAAACCTTTAATTTTATATCTGGCACACATTTCAGCAGCAGGTAACCCATCCTTCAACCTGTGAAAAGACAATCAAATCCATAATTGCTTGTGATGTTGCTACATATGTTACCTATGTGATATGTAAACATTTATAGGAAATAAGCAGAGCACATTTTTATGGATCAAGAACCATACTTATTCTTTTAGTAGCACACTAGAGGCATACTTTATAGTTAAGACCAGTAGGAAGAAATAGGAACAGCAGGTATAAAAACTGAAATTTTTTTGTAATTCACTGGAATTACATTAATGTGGTTAATATGATTACTCTTCGATTGTGTATTTACTAATTTTCCACTTACATCCATGGAAAAATAATAATCTTTAAAGACAGGCTTTGAATAATGTCTAGGAGACACATATCTAAGTCTTCTGTGGACCAGACTCAGCCCTGCTGTGCAGCTCTGATGTAAGACATTGAGGGTTTGAGGAACAAATTATATTACAAGACTTTACAAATGTTTAAAAGCTAATTAATGGTAAATTTAGTGGATTTATTCAAAATCCATATTAATGGGTAGCTGCAAATAATCTTCATTTTTATTCATTTACTCACTATACGCCTACTCAAATACTAGTTGTTAAAAGGAATGTGAAGTGTTTGAAGTATTCATGAAATGAAATGTTGGACATTACTTTTATTAAATATTATTAGGGAATACATGGATACAGAAAAGTGACAGGAGTTAACTACAACCACAGTCTCTGGAGTGTGTGGAATTCCTCCTGTTTTAGTTCTTTATTAAAAAACATTCCAAACTTAAAATTTCTAGGGAACATCAGAATATTTGAACATATAACCCAGAAAAACTTCTCCTATTTTAATACTATCTTAAATCTACAAAGCTAATAATTTAACTGGCAATAATTTGAAACTGAAAATAACTCCCAAGTGTTTGAAATGTCATTCTTAAAATCAGCATGACATTTAAATGATTCTGTATTACGTCTCTTCTCAATGATGATGGAGCTTTATTATATTGGATGTAGTTTTTTGGACTAAATCAGGGGTGTCAAACTGCCAGTCCACAGGCTGGATGCGTTACATGCCCACCCCAGCTCCGGCAAGGGGAAAAAAAGTTGCGATACATTGCGCTACATCAGGTGACACGGTGAGTTTGACACCCTTGGACTAAATGATCACCCAGAATCAACAACTAGTTCTTTTGAAAGTCAGTCTAAATCAGGGGTGTCAAACTGCCAGTCCATCGGCTAGACATGTCATGAGGAAACCGCTCCCACCCCATTGCCGGCAATGGGGGAAAATCTCAGATACGAGTTTGACATGTCTGGTCTAAATTATTAAACTCCTTGACAGATCACTCTGATATCGTTCAGAAGAAGAAGAAGAAGAAAGTTGCACCCTTAGCCCCATGCAAACCAGTCATAGAAGATGAGGTGGATATAACCAAGTGTGATATTTGGGGATCTGATGCCACATCTCAAGTGTATGCACAAGGAAGCACACAATTAAAATGCTAATAATTGCTGATTTGCTTACATTTCCAACAATTTTTTTTTAAATATATGATTTAATTTTAGATCTTATAAAAAATTAATTAAAATGTTTATTATAGCAATGCTAATGTCTGCTCATTATTTTACTTTAATAAACATTATTTTATTATTTGTGGCATTTCCTGCATTTCTGTTTAATCTATTCAATTAGCTAATAAACCCAACATAAAAAGAGAGGTGAGGAAACAAAAATAATAGTACACAAAAATTGAGAATTGACCATTGCAATTGACCATGTCTATAGATTTGACCATGAAGCTATGGTCAAGGACTGGAGGCTTGGTTGCTCTCAGAGGTCTATCTGGAGTGAAATGTGTCTTCTAAAGGCAGAGATTCCACAGGGGTGGGTCTTTTCCAAGTGCTAGAAACACAGACCTTTTCCTGGCAATTTTAAAACATAATAACAGGCTAATGACAGTGAAATAGTCTTATTCAAAACTGAAGTCATTTAATATGTTAAATTGAATCTGATGAACAATTGGCAATTAATGCTGGTTCTTCAGTCAAGGAATCATTGCACATCTTACAATACACCAGTTAGCAGCCTAGTGGCTACTTTCAACATTTTTTCCCCCAGACTGGATCTAGGAAGAAAAAATTGTAGTGGTCAAAATAACAGGCAATTGCCAGATTGAATTAGGCCAGGAAAAGGCATAGCAAACCACTAGCTGTGATTAAGCAAATGTACTCTTTCTAACAGCTGCCTCCTTTAAATCCAATGGTAAATAGCATTCCCAGGCTGTGGGCCTGCATCCAACTCTTTTCCAGCTTCTGTTTTTTATTTAGAAATGTGATTGTTTCAAAGGTGGAAATCCAAGCTTTAGAGCACACATTAAATTTGGCTGCAAGTATGGTGAACTAATGCCACACATGCATGTAGGGAACTGTTCTCCTAATCAGTCTTGTAGGACTGCTTTTGTGAAACACTAATGAATTCAGGAATAGCTACTGCCATTTAGAATGATTTGAATGAAAACAAAGGCAAAAATGAGATCAAAATTGATACCATTGTTTCACAGGCAAGTAACACAAAACCACTCCTTAAATAGTATGTTCATGACCCAAGAAAATCTCAGGTCAATTAGAACTATAGAAGTTGTATGAAATGTGTAGAAAAACAGTGGGTTTTCAGAAAACACGCATTTCCCTGTTTGGGCCAAATTATAAGGCATCTTACTGTGATGGAGTAGGAGTGGCGGGGGAGGGGGCAAGCCTTCCTCTCTGTATCACTTTTTAAGAGCACATCTGCTCAAGATGTTTACCTCTAATAATACTTCAACAGTAAGGCCAATAACATGACTGAAGTGCCTTGACACTCTAAACAAACTTGTTTCAGAGAAATATTTTCTTTACCTCATGAATCTATATGCATATTTGTGGGTAATTCTAAGATTTATGAAATGCACCTTCTGTTAAATTATATACCAGTACTCCACTAAATTAAAGTTTCTAAAATGTTTGAGACAAACATAATTTCTGGTACCCTCAAGGACTGCAACAAGTTGTTCTAATAGTAAGAACATATTAAATATTGGCTTTTTTCTATTTCCAGGAGGTTTTGCAACTTCCAAATCCTATAGGCCTAGTATTTTATCATGAAGTGTTAAGATCATTTCATAGCTCTAATAGAGAGAAAAAAATGCAAAGCTATTCTTTGCTGAAATAATATATAGATTAATAAATTGGGGAAATTCCTTTGCATGCAAATACTATGGCTTTAAGTTATTGGCACATAATTTTAAAGTTGTCATTAGCAAAAGAAGCCATATATTGAGAGATCTCGGGTACAAGACACAAAAAGAAAAATATGATTTTATATATTTTTTAAAAAATCTAGTATAAGAACTTGGTATTTTACAGGTCTGTGTGAGCGAGTGCACAAGTGTTTCATATTTTGACTTCAGGTAGTTTCATTGACGTAATGAACATGAATTTGGGCAAACTCCGGGAGACAGTGGAGGACAGGAGGAGCAGGCATTGCTATGGTCCATGGGGTCATGAAGAGTCAGACATGACTTAGAGACTGAACAACAATATAGGCATATTTGCCTTCCTGTCTCCTGCTGTGCACTGAAATATTCATTCCTCAATGCCTTACGATTAAGGGCTGTTTAAGTACAGTAACTGATTATTTTAACACAATGATTCAGAGCAACTGCTGATCAACTGAGCAGGAAGCAAATAAAAGCGTAGGCAGGTGGAGTCATACAGTGCAATAAAATCAGAAAGTTTGTGACCTCAACAAGAAACAAAGAAAGACAAAACATGGAAGCCTGATTCAGAACCTTTTTAAGACTGTAAACGTCCATGGGCAGAATATTCACCTGAGATTGTATTTATACTTTTTCTCATGCTGTCGATATGTCAATGTAATATTTCTTTCCAGAAGTCAGAGAAGAAACATTGCTATAAATGCTATGGTTGTATTTTAATTGAATATTTTTTATTGCTCTGAATGAATTACTATGTTGTGTCATGTTCAGTACTTTGTGCTTGCCAAGACAATTGCCTTCATTGGCACACCCTCGCCAGGAGGGGGGAAAAAATCAGCAAACAGACATTCGGAGAGCTGTTACTGGAATCTTCCCAACTTTAATTTGGTATGACTACTGTTATCCTTTTATCACTAGTTAAAACTGCAGGTTGATAAATGACTATATTATATCCACTTGGAAAATATGGGCACTTCTAAACATAAACTTAAAAAATGTAGTAACAGAATAAAGCTTAAAATATGTATTATGGGGAACTCACTACACACAGAGAGACACATGGGCTAATTTTCTCACTGACAGGGAAAAGAGAGGAAGTTTCTATTGTATCACAAGAGAGTAACACCCTTTTTATCTTGCTAACGAATGGATCTGAACCAAAGACCATAAGCATTTGTCATTTAGCTACTGCAAGTATAATTTATATAACTTAAGCATCTCAGAATTAGGCACCAATTAAAACAACTTCCTTTCTCGCAGGACAGCACATACCCTTTAAAATGTTCACATTTTATTATGAAGAAAGTAAGTGTCAAAATGAAAATGCCAGTGACAAAACTTAGAACTCATTTCTATATTACATTTATCAACAGCAAACCCACACACCACAGCTATCCCATTTCTTCTATATAAAAGTCTTTCTTTGTGAATATTGTATGTGTAGGAAATAATTAAACATTTTAACTATTAGTACTTAAAAAAATATTAACATTTATTTTTCATTCTTTCTCTGTATTATGTCCCACTACAGACATATTTTAAAAAATATTTTACATAGTTCCAAACTTGTATGCAATGTGACTTCCAATGTACTATTCAAACATTAGTGTAGTTCTTGACCCAATAAAAATTGTGCAGTATTTTTCTTCTTCGAATTCTTCCAACAACATTTTATTTTCACGAAGAGTTTAAATACAAGATAAAACTATTGACTCAGTTTGAAAATGGATCTATAAAATTTGTAATATTTCCTCCTTGAATATTAAATATGTGACAGAATGCTGAAGTATTCTTTCTGATCAAATATGCTGAATTTCATTTACTGCAAGACATTAATCCCAATAAAATGAACACAGTCATCTGACAGATTCTTAAATAGTGAAAATTAAAGGAGATATTTCAAGTCCATTTCAGGACATCTTTATTTAATATTTTTTTACTTAGAGGTGAAATATTTAATCCTGGGCAAATAGGTTATCTTGTCAAATATAAATGGCTTCTTTCTCTAGGTAGAAGTAACTGTAATCCTACCATACAACCTCTGGTGTAGGAAATGCTTTCACTTTCATAGAAAGTCGATAGGACTTCTTGCCAGACATAACATCCAGCATGTTTTTTTGTCGATGTTGCAAGGTAATAAATGCTTTATCTTTAAAGACAAGAAAAAAAGAAAGAGGAAAAAATTATGTTCTAAAGATATTGATTAATAACTCAAACATAATATAGGCAATTTAATTTGTACACAAAAGACTATATGTCAATACTGGTAGGAATACTTTTGCATGTAAAGAACAATGTAAGAAGCCCTCAAAGATGCCCTCACTAATCATCCAATAAAATCAGAGTTCTCCTGAGTTCCAATATCACTTTCAACATAAAAACAATGCAAACCATAAAACACAGTAATAAGTAGCCTGAATATACTACTTCTAAGGAGAACTTATGAAAGTCATCCCCTTGTGGACTTGAAATTAAAGCTACATTTAAAGTACTGAGGATGCTGCTACCATAGTAAGTATGAAAAATGGTCATAGGCAGGGCTTTTATTGTCATAGAACGCTCAGAACGGAGTTCCGGCACCTTTTTTGGATGGAACCTTGTAGGGTAGGCAAGGCGGGTTGTATGACGTGTGAGTTCTGGCCCCTTTTTCTTTTACAAAAAAAGCACTGGTCATAAGTCACTTTTTTCAGTGCTGTTAGAAGTTTGAATGGTCACTAAATGAACTGCTTGTAAGTCAAGGACTACCTGTAATACCTTAAGCAGCTGCTTTTAAGCTACATGGAAAAATATTTTGGAATTGGCTATGCCCTTATTTAGTCAATTTGTTACAACTACCTATTTCACAATTGTGACAGTGTGAAATACAGCACAACTGAGTGGCACATGGAAAAACCATTCTAAAAAGCACAAAATCATAACAATGGTCTCATCTAACCTCTAAATCGCAATCCTTGCCAGTGGAATATGTATAACTGACATTTAATATACACAAATTATGACTTACCATAAATAAAAACTGTTACGCTATCTGATTTGAGTGATGGTCCGCTCTTAACATTGCAAATGTATTGGCCTTTATCTATATCGTGGACTTTATCAACAACAAGGATGCTATAGAATAGGTTGGGCCCATCTTTTCCTTGTTGAATGCTTCTACTAATGGTGCCTCTTTTGCTTGCCTAGATAGAAGAAAAAAGTAACACAGGACTTATTACTATCAACGCTTGTTATTTGGAATTTAGACAGTGGTCACAATTTAACATGCAACTCCAGATTAGAGATAATTTACTATCCTTAATTAGATATGGAAACTTTCCACTAATTTATCTTGAAAGATAATTCTTCAAACAAACACACAAATCTACACAGGCAAAAATGTCACTTGTGATCTATGTTGAGACTTACTTTCCTATTGTATTCACGTAATAACCATTCCCAGTCTTTGTGAAATGGTTAATACTCTTCTCCTTTTGGAAAATATTCCTTGAAAAATGACAAACATACAATATCGACCTTTTTCACAGCCACTGCCCCTCAAGATATAAAAGGATTAATTGTTTGGGTCTTGTTGGAGCAAAATGGTGATGTTAGATAAAGTACATATCTTGTTGGATGAAAATTGTCCATATTTATCTGAAGGAGAATTAGCATCTAATTCTAATAAAGATCAAGTGAGTTAACGGAATATGAACATAATTTAAATGAGACTTTATTCAAATACACTGTACCTATTTAATTGGGTTTATCCCTTTAGAGCAGTGTTTCTCAGCCTCATAAACTTTAAGATGTGCGGACTTCAATTCCCAGAATTCCCCAGCCAGCCACGTTGAGGAATTGTGGAGAATTCTGAGAGTTCGTTAGGGAGTCAAAGTACACACATCTTACAGTTGCTAAGATTGAGAATCACTGTTATAGCTATTTAAAAGATCCACTACTTCACACTGCCCCCAACTTTTAATTTCTCCCTAATATCTTAATGCATGGCTTTGGATAAGCTTTAACTTTATTCTCATTCTGTTTTGTTATGCAATTACTAGATATATGGTCATAAAAACACTGTATTGGAAAGAACTAAATATCATCTAGAACCTGCTGTTTTAGAATTATTTTATAGGGATCATAAACCAGATTTTTCTATGAATATAGAAATGCTTATATAGACATTATATTATATAATTGTGTTTAATATATACCACTATGAATTTTATGATACAAATGTCTCTGTTAAAAGTTACTAACCATCCTTCAGCATGTAATCAGGCACATTATTTTGGATTGAATTCTGCATTCAGATTTATATGGTACACTCAAAAATGTGTAGAACCAAGAAAAATGGGAGGAGATCTGCTAGTAATACTGTATCCATTACCCTTCTTTATGTAAGCAGATGAAAAGTGGAAGTTCTATCAGAGAAGGGAAATGATTAGTGGACCTTATGCAATATACTCTTAAGTATTGGTTGACTAGGCCAAACCTCAACTAGGTTTGAATTTCCCCATACATTAACCTTATTAAAAACCATTGGCAAATTGACAAGCTTTTCGTGGAAATCTGGCAGATATTTGTACATGGCTGAATATGCAAAAATGTGGTGAACAAAAGTTGTGTAACCATATTTTCTCATTGATGAAGTGCTTTGCTCAGAGACCAACTGAAATTTTGAACTAGTATCTTTCTGAAACTAAGTTGGAAGCCTACTTTGAGGAAGTCTATTATAAAATAAAACCCTTTGACGTTGTGTTATAAGTATTACTAATCACGACACCTAAGAAATTTCCAAGTTTGAAACTTTTAAAAATAAATTTATTATGAAATATGCACACTGCATTTATGCAACTATATTATGTAGTCTTCCTCCTTCAGTGATGCAATATGAAAAGTATATTTTCCAACCCACATGGAAAATAAAATGAATCATATAAGAAAATTCAGCAGAAGGACAACAAATTAGTACACTTAATTTAGTTAATATTTTATTAGGCTGTTCATTAGTGTTTTAAAAAGAAAAGGAAAGAGTACACACCTCGCCAGGATAAGTCCATGTGATTTGCACTCTGGTGTTCCACGCTGTAGTGATACTACAGTTGAGAACAAGACTTTGTCCTTTGAATAGCTTCACTGGTTTTGAGTCATTTACCTGGACACTAATGATTTCATTGTCTATGTAATATAAAAAAAGCAAAATTGAACTGGATGGATGATTAAACAGAAAGAAAGAAAAACTGAGATGAATAGAAAAAGTACTTACTTAGCCTATATGTCAGGTATTTGGTGCTATACTCATGACCATCAATAATAGTTTCACAGCTAAGAAGCCCTATGAATTTATATGTTGCTTTTGGAATTATGAAGCCTTTTGTGTTGTCCCAGATGACTGTCTTCCCATCAGGAATGATGGTTTCTCCTGGTATCTAAAATGAAATTAATGCATTATTTCCCTCACAATTTTCTTAAGTATTTATTAATCCTAGAAGTAATGAATGATCAATTTAATAACATTTTATGACAAAGAACCTCAGGGAGTTATAGAACATGCCTTATCTATTGCACACAACTGCATTTCTGCGGTTTATGAAAACTGCACTTGAATGGGGACATCTGGTATTTGTATTTTCTTCATACAGCTCCATTTCATTCGCCCCAGGTTAGAGAGAAATCCAAAACACAAGTTTGCTGATTTGCCAGACTCTGAATTAGTTGAGATAATGCAATTAATAGAGCTTGATAGACCATGCCAGATAAACTGAGGATGTTTTCTATTTGTTTCACCAATAATAAAATAAAATGAAATGGAAGCTTTGGGTAGCGGCAGATGTAAATTTAGTGACTGATTTCAAGCAGAGAGAGAGAGTGCACCGATTGGCTTGTAGTATAGCTTTTGACTAGCATAGCCAGGGGTAGGCAACCTCGGCACTTTTATGACTCATGGACTTCAACTCCCAGAATTCCTGAGTCAGCATAGCATAGCTGACTCAGGAATTCTGGGAGTTGAAGTCCATGAGTCATAAAAGAGCCGAGGTTGCCTACCCTTGGCATAGATAAAACAATGATTGACAACAGGTGGTCAGTTACAAAGCCATGGTCAACCCATTGGGGGGCTATGAATGACAAGAATGACTTGGGGGCTGCAGCTGGGAATGATTTGCAATTGTTGATTTGCAAATATATTAGAATGACTTGCAATTGGCATGGACTGTGATATTGCAATGGTTAGTAAATCATCTAATTATAATACAGAAGATATCTGAAAACCTTTTGGTCCCTTAGTATCGGAAAATCTTGGTTTAAAAATTGACTATTTCATGTTCCACCACACCAAATTTTGTTATTTGTCATAGTGCAAAAGTCCATGGGACTTTCCAAGCAAAACTACCCTGCTCTTAATTTCCTATTGACAAATATGGATTGTGTTATTTAATAAGAAGTGGTTTTCTTTTTACTAGCAAACACATCACATACTGTACATAATGGCAAATTTGCTTCTGAGTGAGGTGTTGAGGTATTTCCTAATGCAATGGCAGACCCTTCCAAGAAAGACAAAAGAAACAAATGGGTGTTTGGATCAAAAATGTTTTTCATTTGAAAGGCAATTTTCTAAGTGGGATACATACCATAGATTAGAGCCACACTGGAAAAACCCCATGATGACTACAATTAGACATTTGGCAATAAATAAAATAAAATATAGCAGCAGTACATACTTTAGTGCTCAAGGGCTGCACTTAATGGCCCTGTGGGAAGGGAGAGGCAACCAGACAGTGTGATGGGACAACACCACAAATATGTCTATGATTTTGTTTTTTATTCCTTCCAAACAAACAGAAGAAAAAACTTATGTAAAGGGATCAGGTTTCTGCCATCTGTTTATTAGCCCATCAACATGAATAATCTTTGAAAACTGAACAAAACAGAATAACATACAGCACTGAAGACAAGCTGGCAAAAGAAAGATCAAGTCCAAAAGAGGCTAGATCAGGCTGGAAGTTGTGGAGAAAAAGATCCTTTTATACCCCCAGTGCAATGCTCTGGGAGAGGTAGCTGGACAGCAGCTTGCAGTACTGCAGGTTGTTTCAATCTAAACCATGGGTGTCAAATTCGCCACGTCACGTGACGTGGCGCGACATATCGTGACTTTTTTTGCATTCATTGCTGGTGTTGGAGTGGGTGGAGCCTCTGTATGATTAAACCAGCCCGCAGGCCGGCAGTTTGATACCCCTGTTCTAAACCAATGTTTCTCAACCTTGGCAACTTTAAAGATGTATGGACTAACTCCCAGAATTCCTCGGCCAATTTGTTGGCTGGAGAATTCTGGGAATTGAAGCCCACACATCTTAGAGTTGAGAAGGTTGAGAAACATTGTTCTAAACCCTCTTCTCATAATCTGTTGACCCAGAGCAGATAATATTCATGTTGCCCTGTCCTTGCAACATAAGAGGAAAGCAGGGAACAGGGATATATGCAACACTTTATTCTATCACACAAGAAAATTTAAAGGGGCTGGAAAGAATTCCAGAAGCCACACATTCTTGTTACTTTTTCCTAGCTTTTTTCTGTTGGTATCTACATTATACTATTTTTTAAAAAAAACTATATAGTCACTAAGAGTTGACTTGAGGAATCACACCACTAAAAATGACCGTAACTGGAAAAGGACCTGAGGCTTCTGTAAGAAGTTCACATGCTATTGGGAACAAAAATTCTGCATTCCTTAGGAATCCCTCAAAGCAATTTCAGGAAGTTCTTAAGAAAGCATGAAGCCTAAACTCTTTAAAGCAACAAAATCTTTTTTTTTTTGTATCATGCAATTATTCTCATCCACTTCATATAGAAGTGAGGGCAGCTGCACAGCCATTTCAAAGTTCAGCTGTTTAAAGAATTAATGTGAGCATCTACCTTCATTCACCCTCATATTCCAAATCACCTTTTGGAATCAGATGCAAAGTCTTTTCAGGCTTCTTATATATAGAAATAAACTATTAATCAGGTAATTTCAGAGAAAACACATGGCTTATGCATCAGCTAAGAATCCAGTAAATCTAATATCCTCTAAAACAGTGTGGAACAGAAAATCATAATTCTATTCATCCATTCTCTATCTTTTCTGTTATGACAGAAGAATCATCATTGTCAATTGCATGAAAAAATGCTGAAACAACAGAGAATCAACTGGATTAATGTGTCATCCATTCTTTGATCTGGCTGTTTTTCAACTGTACTTGTGGAAATAAATTCTAACATTTGCCACAATATTCCAAAGCTACAAAACAAAACAAAATCAGAATTGTTGACCCTTTCATCATACGACCACATTCATGATGGCTAAACCCTATGGTATACATATATGTGCCATACATAATGTTCTACATCCAAACCACAATTTTTCATATTCTATGAGCGCAGATACATTTTAGATACATTTTAAATTGAGCCCATCTACTTAGAGAATTCAGTAATAGAAACTGTCAGTCCACCCTTTTAATTATTGATGTTTAAGATTATGGCAGGTCCACCTTCCCCACCAAATACGTGTTCAAAGCAATTGTGAGAAGAATTATCGCCAACAATTTCTCAAAAGCAAGGCTCTCCGTTAGTTGCGATAGTAGCATAGCTACTGGAAATGAGGGGTATTTCATCTTGCCTGGGAAATCTGTGTAGGAAGCTAGGGACTCTGCAGACTCCTGAACAGATTGTGTAATAAACACATGAATCCACCCTTCACTAACAGTGTATGTACACAAACTATTTTGTTTTTCTGACCCTAAGATGCATGCTTTCTAGAAGGGGTTACTAATCCTTGTCCTTTACACAATCTTCTTTCTCTTTGGTTCTGTGCTTTCAAATGCCTACTTCCTGACTGACTTATTATTAAACTTCCAAGTGGCCTCAATGATTCTCAGAGAGAGTGCTAATGACCAGATGACTGCAAGGAATATAAATCTTTCCTCCACCATTCAGTCAGAAATGGAGAAGCTTCTTGGATGAGAAGCAAAACATCATCAAGGAAAAATAAGAAAGTGCAGTTGCCTTTTGAAAAAGCCCCTTTGGGAAAACTAATGGGATGGAGTACTGCTCTTGTATTAAACAAGAGCAGTACTTGTATTTAACAAGAGCAGTCTTTAGCATTAACTTTGATCTAGTGATTAAGGTGCTGTTCTAGAAGCCAGGAGACGGTGAATCCACCTAAGGCATGAAAGCCAGCTGGAAGACGTTGGGCCAGTCCCTTTCTCTCAGTCCAGCTCTCCTCACATCTCCTTCACAGACTGACCGATGCTTCAAAGTATCAGTATCAGCCTCCATTCTGCCTGGATTCTATTATCTTAGATTACATGGACTGAACTGCACAGGAAGGGCCCTCCCTTCACTCTCTGCTCAGACAATAAGATGTTTTAACAGAACGAACAGCAGTCACCGCTCATATCACAGTAGCATATACTCCTTTATCTTTGCAGAATCTGCTAGGAAGCCATAATAACTATTGAAATAATGGGAGGAGTGTGCCTTACAATACATACTGCCTGTTGTTTTATAACCTGCTGGCTGAGATTCTGGAGCGCCTTGAATGCTAGAGATTACCGTATATTGTGGTTCCTGCTGCCAAATAGAAGCAAGTCTCTTTTGTTTTCTGAACTGATTTATCATTTCATATATAGTTGCTCACAATAAGCAGTATGCCCATTGGTTCAGGAGATCCTGTCAGCCATAAACTAAGTTTATGAGTAACTTACAAAAAGCAAAGGAATAAAGGAGTAAGTCTTTATTTTGTAATGCCTTTGCTGGCAACTTTTGTTCTGTACCAGCCTGCTACCGGCCCTGCAGAAAAGGCAGGGACAACCCCTTTTACAAGAAGGCAGGAGGCTGGAATTACGCCTGCCAAATTTATTACTACAAAAACAAATGGAACAAGACAAACCAAGAAACAGGAGCTTTAAGAAACATGAACTATCCGAGCGGTTGCCTTCAGCAAACCAGCCCTCCCCACACATTCCCCTTATATAGAGTTCAGGGTGTGGCTTCTCTCTGCCTCCTTCCGAGAAGCCCCATTGCCTTCCTCTGTTTACTCCTAATTGACTGCCTCCTGTGTCGGGCGTCCTTGAACAGGGCCAGCTGTGGGTCATCTTCATCCACGCTGTCAGGCTCACACAGCTGGGTCTCCGTGGTGACCAAGTGGGAGGGGCCTGGCTGAGGGCTCTCATCAGCAAGATCTTCAACCCCCTCAGCAAGGTCTTCAACACCCCCCTCCTCCTCCTCTGAGTCATCCGACCCAACTGCCGAACCCACAGGCTGACCCTGAATCACAACAACTTTGACTATAGACCTATGTTGGGTTTTGGTAGTGAAAAAAAAATCAGGAGGAGTTTTCTGGTAGCAGCTTTTCAAACTAACAATATTAAAGAGCATACTCTTCTGCAAGCTACAGCTGACTTCGTCAGATGCATGAAGTGGGGGGGGGGGAAGAGAGGGAAAGACAGGTTGGTATGTCCTTCCATCCCTTCTTCCCTTTCCAGTTCAACCTAATTTGTATCCTACCTCCATATAGTCACTTTAAGCAGCTCACAAAGTGAGCTCCAGATCAAGAAAGCTTTTGTGGATGTGCTGTGTGTGTCTTCCAATCAATTTTTGCCTCCTGGGAATTACCTGGATTAGTCCTTTCAGTTTTCTTGGCATTGTTTTTCAGAGGTCATTTGCCCTTCCCTTCTTCCTAGGACTGAGACAGAGTGACTGGCCCAAAGTCTCTCAGCTGGCCTTTGTTTCTAAGACAGGACTAGAATTCATAGTCCTAGGTTGCTACACCACTATGCCAAACTGGTTGTTTCTGAAAGTTTATGCTTTTTAATAAAATATGTCAGTTGGAAAAAGTGATACCAGATTCATCTAAATGTTTTATCTGTCCTGTAAGACTAATTGTCTTTCTTCAGTCCTAGTCATCTTTTGCACAAATAATAAAAAAAATCCAACAGCATACTGCCACCCCCTCATCCTTCACCATCAGCAGTGTCTTTGTAAATATTCTCTAGGTTAATAAAACAGTGACAGCCTGCTTTTCCTACACTGATTGGCTATGAACTACAAGGAAAAGGAAGAGATGAGGCAGCTTGCAGACTGTATCTAGGCTCTGAATCCATTTTGTGGGCACCCCAAGGTCCCAGTAGCAAGTCAATGAACATTCAGCAATGCAATTTTTCACCAAATGTCATGCAAGATAACAAATAAAGTGAGTTGGAAGGCACTCCAGTGGCAATTAGGAAGAAATATAAAATATCATCAACAGACAAATCAGAACATGTGATTTTTAGTTGAACCAGTTAACACAGGGTTTGTGTGTGTTTGAGTTATGCAACCCAAGTTACAGTATTATGCAAGTCTCGCCTCTTTTGTACATGCCTTGTGATTGTGCATGCACACCCAAGAGAACCAGAACTTGTGACACACAGCTGTGATGCTACTGTGTCATTTATGAAACCAGCAATAGTCTGCAGACACTGCTGAATGTGTTTATGGATAAAATGTAATATAAATTGAGCAAGTGTCCCATAGTTCTGTCCCAGGTGTTACTTCTTCTCTACAGCAATAAATATATAATTAGTCACTTGACTACAGATGCTTTTGTCATTATAATGCCTTCATACTGCCTTTCAGAAAATTTCCCATCCACTCTGAGCAACGTATGAGAAAGCTGAAACATGCCAATGACTTCGTCTAACTTTAATACCAACGCATCCAACAATGGTTGATGCATTAACTCTCATTTATCTGAATCAAACAATTTTAATTAAATAAATAATGAGCAATGCATACAGCAAGCAGTTAAAAAAAAAGTATACCATTCTTAATTTAACATGGATATCAGGTGCTGTAACTCTGCAGGGGATAATCAACTCCTTTCCAACAGTTGTGCGTATCATTTCTGGTACATTTGTGTGTAGCTTGATAAATGGGTTTTGTGTGTCTGCAAGGAAGAGGAGAAGAAAATCACAGTAAATGACATAAGAAAAAAATGCAACCAAAGCCATTACCCGATGAATTACATTCCCCATTTAATTAGGCCACATGGTGATTTATCTCAGTTATACGCAATAATCACCAAAGTAATGGAGAAAGGTGTTTATTAGGAATGCAAACCCTTTCCTGGCTTATTGATGTATTCATCTTGAATTTATTCATCAAAAAAAATGTGGAAAGACTTCAAGCAAGACAGATATAATAAAGTGAAACAGTATTTCAAAAATACATTTGAATTGAAAAATATTGCACACTGGTTAAAATGAGGAGGAGAGAAAGGTGGGGGGTGGGAGACCCTAAGTATCAAAACAACCTAAGGTTTCCTTTTTTGAATATCATCCAAGGAAAAAGCTGATTTTTTTCTTAAACAAAAATAACTTCTGCTTTGTTTTGCAGGAGCTACAGTTATAAAAGCGGGTCAACCAAGATTTTGTACCTCCAGTGAAATGTTGCTTGTTACTACTCCCTTAAGGCTCATTCATCCTTGTCACGAAATTAAAAGCTATTTTCCAAAAGCAGCAAATGTTGCAAAGCAGCTTCCTGTATGTATAACCTGCAGGCCATTTTAAATACAAGGAAGAGCTGCCTTAAGTCTCTAGACTTTATGTCACCAGTTGTTGCTGCTGCCCATAGTGTGCTAGTGTGGGTCACTGTCATCTTCTGAGGAAATGACAGGAAAGAGATCCAGGATACAAAAAAAAAACATTTTCAGTCTAAGAGTTACATCCATGGTCTAGTTGCAACCAAAGGTGACAGTCATAGATTACACAACAGTCTTTCCTTTTTTAGAAGAATACTAACAAATGTATATACCTTCCATAGTGTGGTTTCCTTCTCTTTAGAAATCAGAAATACATTTTTAAACACAAAGATCTACTTTCCAGATATTTTATGTGAATGTCTCAGTGTTATCCAAATGATCTATCAAACATAAGGTCAAATCTTCAGGGATTTCAGGGATACAATTCATTCATGAGTCCCTTTGGGAGAAGGGCGGTATAAAAATCTCAATAAATCTAAATCTAAATCTAAATTTTAGATTTTCTCAATGGGTTTCAAAACACTTTTGGGAGATGGAAGCATATCAGTGGCCAAAGTTTTTGTCCAATTTTCTTTTCATTCTTGTTGGGGGTTAAAAAGGAGAGTATGGGACAGGGACCTTGGTCAATTATCTTTCCCAGCCTTCTCCAAAGCCCTTCCCAAACCATCCAAAGTTGTCATTGGGGATCTTATTTTAGACTGTTCGGTGGGTTAAAGCTAGAGATAATTTAGTTTCCAGAAATCTCCCACTTCTATTCCCATATTTAGCCGTTCCTGTCCAAAATAGCTCACTTTAGCCAATATCCTACAATTAATTTTTGGAGATCTTTTTTTTTGAAATTTTTCTTTTGTAGAAAAAGAAAAGAACCATTCAAATTCAAATATTTTGCCCCCAAATTGTAGTGGCAGGATCTGGGATGCTAGGAAGCTATTCTTGTTCTAGCTAAAAACTATATTTTCAGTGTTAATTTAAAAGGCCAGAAGCAAAGTATTTATTTAAGAACTGCCAACTTCTCTAGGCAAAGATCTTTCAGGACCCCTTATATTAATTAGTTTATCATATTTCTTTCCCAATAAAATTAATGGTCAAGTAAATGGGAACTGAGGAAAAGCAAAAATCTTAGAGTTAGATTTTAACTGAATTGTTTTCAAAGGTTGAAAGGAATATATTAACCCACCCAATCATTTTAAACATTACAATATACAGGAAGGTTCTTTTATATTTGCAGTCCAAGGTAAGAATCTTCCCTGAAAACGCTGCACTACAAAGACATAACAGTTGTTTTTGAACAATTGCAAGACGAGGGAGTCCTGGTTGGCTTAAAGGGGAGCTATGAAGCCATTTCTAAGGGAGACCTCTCTGCATCCTGATTAGTTTTCACAATATTGGTGTAATGCAGGGGTGGAGAACGATGGCCTCTTTATGATCTGTGAAGTCCACCAATCATAATGTTTAATGAAGAGAAGGACAAGAGGGGACATGATAGAAGTGTTCCAATATCTCAGGGGCTGCCACAAGGAAGAGGAAGTCAAGCTATTCTCCAAAGCGCCCGAAGGCAGAACAAGAAGCAATGGATGGAAACTAATCAAGGGGAGAAGCAACCTAAAACTGACTGTTAGAACAATTAACCAGTGGAACAACCTGCCTCCAGAAGTGGTGAATGCTCCAACACTGGAAGTTTTTAAGAAGAGACTGGACAGCCATTTGTCTGAAATGGTGTAGGGTTTCCTGCCTGAGCAGGGGGTTGGACTAGATGACCTCCAAGGTGCCTTCCAACTTTACTATTATGATTATGATTATAAAGGAGCCATTGCTCCCCACCTCTGGTGTAAATGTATTTGAGAATGATCTTGGAAGACAGGAGGAAAGCGGCAAACTCGACAATGGTCAAGTAAGAGGCAGCAGAGCCCACACAAGAAATGAGAGTGTGGCAAATGTCTTAGAAGGGATCCTCCCTAGTTTTTTCAATTATAAAGGGAGTAGGGAATGATGTACTTTCAGGCTTGGGAGGTTGATGTCAGTCTTGTGAGGTAGTCCAGACAAGAAGCACACCCCCAGAAGTACTAGCACTGTGTGATCTATAATCTATAATTGAAGCAGCCAACACTGGTGATTTCTTTAAAAACACATTTTACTGAAGCAACCTTAACCTTGTTAAACCATCAGTGATGTTTCTAATTCTCACACATGACAATAAGCCACACCAGACTAACTACATCATTAAACTGATGTGGGACAGTGAATTTTTCCAGTTTTTATCACCTTTCTCATCTACCACTGCTATATTTTCCCCCTGGTTTTTAACATTTTTAGCTGTAACTGCCCAGAGTTGTTGGACGCTATATGTGTTTTTTTAAAAAAACGAGGCAAAATGAGTGGACCTAATGAGATTTTTCCATTTATCTCTGGGTTTTAGGGGCCTTTCTCTGAAAAAAAAATATTAAACCAATTTTAGGATTTTCAATAAAGTTGCTGCATACTTCCCATCCATGTTTGGCAGCTTTTCTGCTGAAATTTGGTGGTGCAACTATAGGTAGTTCCAGAGGCCTCGGAGATGGTATTTGGTCTGGACACAGTACTAAATCATTAACTACAATTTACAAATTGCAATGGCTCACTTCACAATAACATGTTGAGCCAAAAACCACATTCCAGCTTACCGTGATGCATATATTTGGCTACTGCTACAGTTATAAGTTGAAAACATTCAGGAGTACATTTATTCACTAGTATTTCTTTTGAAATAGATTGTCCTTTTCTGTCCTTATTTGGTTCATTGTCTCTATTGATCAAACTACAGGAAGTGTTAAGTGTTTAAGCCAAGGAGATCATTCTTCCTCTCCTGCCAGATCCTACAGTAGTTCTGCATTTGGAAACAGTTGTTCTGCATTTCTAAATACTGCCAAAATGCTGGAAAAGGTACTTCTGAGTAACACAAATTGTCACCATAGGAAACAATCCAAGGATAGTCACAATCTTATTTTTAAATACGTGGTCTGCCAGGAAATAATAATTTCAGTGTTCTTCATGGCTCTTTTATCTATTTCTATTTTTTTTTCACTCTACGAGCAACTATGCCATATTTTTCCTACATTACTATGGGCTGATTTAGTCATATGACAGCTGATACTGCAAACAAACCCTGGCATAATTTACTTTACTCTGGTACAGGCTGAAAATGATAATAAAATATGAAGTTGATTATTTGGGGAAAATTGTATCCATTTCTCTATCACATAGATCAGACATGTCAAACACAAGGCCCGGGGGCTGGATCCGGCCCGCGAAGTGGTTTCATGTGGCCCGCGAAGCCATCCTGGAAACAGTGAGGGAACAGCCCCCACTGCCTTGGCCCTGGCCCAGAGACCCTCCTTCTGCCAGAGACCCTCAGATCTGTCCCACTCCTGCCCAGGCCCCCATAGGCACTCTTGATGCAAATTATGTAGAGCTGGCCACGCCCACCCAGTAGGCCATACACACTCTAGCCACGCGCACCCAGTAGGCCACGCCCACCCTGGCCATACCCACCCGGCCCCCTGAGGGCAACTGCAATGCTGATGCGGCCCTCAATGAAATTGAGTTTGACACCCCTGACATAGATAAAGAAAAGAACTTCCTATGGTGGTATTGAAACTTTTTCTACCAATAAAAGGTTTATATACTTTTCTGAATGTAAAAATCTATTCTTATTTATGCTACAATCAATATCAAGCAAGTGAATATTTGGCATAGAAAACCTCTTAATCAACATTGTTTTTTTCAGAAAAATAACCATATAAAAATGTACATGTTACAAGCTCAAGTCTAAGAAAGTAAATCCCAGGACCTGAGAACTTTCACCCATCCCGTTTCCATCTGAAGCAAACTTTCTACCAAGGCAAAAAAAAGAGCATCATTTAGTACATATTCTATTTCAGAGTATTTTGAGCCATTCTTTCTAAAATAAATCCATAGACTTTGCTGGGATTCTTTCTACATCAAGTTCCTGTTATATAAATATACATTACTCAGGACTGAAATGACCTGGGGCCTCAAAACTGGACTTACTGTAACTATCACTCACCAGTCATGGAGAATTTCAGTTTTCAGATACAATTGCTGCTTCTAGAGTCGAAAGGCCACATCTCTCTCATTTCTCGTGGTCAAATGGCTTGTTTTTGTATCCTACTGTTCTTATAATTAACCATTTGTTCCTCATTTACATGTCAGTTTAAAACATGTTACTTACTTACAAAGAATTCTGTCACATGGGCTGTATCAGAAATTTAGTTTCGGAGAATTTGAAACAATTGTGCTTTTGAGTTAGGTATTCTATGAGTTTTCAGATGCACCTACTGTCTAAGAGAAGTTTTTTTATATATATATTTTGACTTTCAATATTTTGAATTACAGCTCCCATAAAGCTTAGCTGGGACTGCCCTGCAGAAAAAGTAAATAACAAGCTGTATTTTTTGCCAGCTGAACTGACTGTCATCTATATGTGCTCTAACCTGAATATAGGGACTATCACCCACATGATTTTTCCAATATTTTCTAGTATTTTGCCTTATGAAACTAGACTCCAAAAGATTTGGTGGAAAATTGATGACAGGTTTTGGCAAAATATTAACATTGATAGAACCAAGATTTGTAGATTTGGTATCTTGAAAAAAGGAATTTGGGAATGACTAAAGCCACAATAAATATCTTAATATTGCATATTAAATATACATATTATAATGCAATAACAGTATAACATGATTATTAAAAATTCTTTTGCATCCTTCATTAATTCCTTGTAGCCTGGAATATGTGTGCTTAGACCGATCTAGAGGTAGAGATTGCCTTGGAGTGAACTACTAGACAAAAAATGAACTGGAAATTACAGCAATTTCCCAACAATTATGAGGTAATCATAAATGTCTGTGAATATTCAGTTTTCACTGTACAGTCATTTCTCTAGAAATCTTCAGCCTTCCAACGCTTTAAATGTCAGTGGAAGCTATCATGAGGGAACTGACCTTTTTCAATGAGCAGGAAGGGTTTAGAGTGACAGAAAGAGTGTAACAGAAAAGCATCCTTGTCTCCACCATGAAATTGCAAAATGTCCTCAAGAGAAAATTTAAACTCTCAGCATCCTGATAATAAGGTAGAAACCTGACATTTTAAGAAGTTGCAAAATAGCATTAATCAATCATAGAGTTGAAATTTAAAGGTGCACAGATCTTTAAAGAGTGCTTCATTGCAATAGAGTAAATTGTTCCTTTATAGCACTTTACTTAGCAACGCAAGGAGGGAAAGATGGTACAGTGGTTAAGGCACTGGGGACAACCAAATCCTAGTGCATTTGATCTATGGAAACTCTCTGGATCAGTGTTTCTCAGCCTCATCAACTTGAAGTTGGTAGACTTCAACTGTGCGAATTCCCCATTCAGTCATACATGTCTTAAAGTTGATGAGGATAAGAAACACTGACTTAGGTAATTTGTTCTCACTTACTCCTTCAGCCTGTCCTATCACAGAGTTGTTGTGGGGAAAAATAGGCAAAGAAAAAAGATTGTATCTTTTACTTTGCTTTGATGACAATGGAAAAACCACATGGTCAAGATTATCAAGATTGTATTCTAGAGTAGAGTTGATTAATGGATGTGAGTCAAGTATCAACAAAGTAAATAATAAAACATTAATTTCCTATACATCCATTATATTGCTTCATGACATTCTGGTGTTTTTTTCTGTTGGCAACGATTTGATATTTCACACCTTTTGGTTGAGACACAGGTACAGCATTATCCTAGCAAGGACATTACCAGCTGTGTATTTAATACTGTGGACATGGCTTAGATAATATTTTAATCATACTCTAAAACAGTTTTGGTATTCTTCCTTTCAGATAAGGCTAATGAATAATTTTAATATTGCATTTTGAACCAACACCCCAGTAGTATGACTACTGCAAGAGGTATCTGACCACCTCCCAATCCTTATTAAAAATTCTAAAGAGAGCACGGTTACTGGTGGGACAATATTGGAAGAAGGATAGTTTGCCCACTGTAGAAGAATGGGTGTTTAAAGTTTCGAATCTTACAGAAATGTCTAAGATTTCTGCTTATCTGAAGGATCATTCACAGGAAAGATATATTTCAGTTTGGAGGAGACGGATAAATTATAAATTATATTCAAAACAAATATGGGACTAAAAAGTACCATTTGGCTTATGAGTAGATTTTAGTGGGATATTGTTATTGGTACGTTGTTGGTAGTTATGTTAAAAGAGAGTTAAAGCGCATTATGAATTTGGTTAATTGTATATTATGTATAATTTTTATTTAGAATATGATTATTGTAACTATAATCCTGTATTTAGCTCTGGGAAGTGGGGGGGGGGGAAGTGAGTGGGTTTGGGGTGGGAGGGATTTGGGGATATATTGTAAAATTTTGTTTTTGTAAAACTCTTTAATAAAAAAAAATTCTAAAGAGAGCCAAATTGGGTTGGTAAATTAAACTATGAGGCAAAAGACTTAACCAAGGATCAGAATGCCTGCAGGTCTAACACAATTGTCCTGGCTTCTATGACTACAAAAATATGCTCCTGAAAAAAGAAGGTACATTATCAAGTTTCAGCAGAATATTTTCTTTGTCTTCAAAATAAAAATTCCAATTGGTTTAACTAACTTCTTTTTCAAAAACCTATCAAATTGCCTCCAAAATTCAAAAAATTCCCTCCCTCATAATTACTAATTTTGTCACTGCGGTATTGGTTGGATCACTTAGTTTAATCCTTATTCTCAGATAGTTTTACTGCAAACAAAACCTCATACCCAAGTAATGACCTATTGCAGCTAAATACTGTATGTAACAGGCATCAAATGATTTTATTGCACTGGCTGTTTTATTGCACTGGCTGTTAGAAAATACAGTTGAAGGTCTTCTACACCAGGGCTTTTCAACCAGTGGTATGGGTACCACCTGTGGTACATTGGCACCTGGCAGGTGGTACACGACCATCCTAGAAAAGTGGTAGTGGGGGAGGAGAATGAGCTGAACCGGTGGCAGCACCGCACAAGCCTGAGTGAGAGATGGCTGGAGCTGCAGGGCTGTCAGGGCTCAGCGGAAGCCCCAGGATCAGTGCTTCTTCGGGGCTATCAGGGCTCCGTGGAAGAGCCAGGATCAGCACCAGGCTCCAGCTGGAGCTCTGCGCTGATCCTGGCGCTTCTGAGCCCAGAAAAAGCACCTATCAGATGGAATGTTACAGCATCTCCAGGGTCTTGTGATTTACATTCAGATGCTTGGCAACTGATTCATATTTATGACGGCCACAGTGTCCCAGGGTCATGTGAAGTGACCAAAATTTGCTGCAACCACCCAGCAGATGGGGGGAATAAAAAACAAACACACCCCACCCCTGCTGCCAATCCTCAACAGAAATGCTCACAATAATGAAAACCTCGGACAAGAGGAAGAGCGCCGCCAGGCGGGCAGGCAGGTGTCTTGCTCGGCTGTGGCTTGGGGGGGCACTTTTTTCAGTGCCATTGTAACTTTGAACAGTCACTAAGCGAACTGTTGTAAGTCGAGGACTACCTGTACTTCATCACTTTTTTCCTTTTTTTTTTGGTCATCAAGTTTTTGACACCTTGCTAGGTGACTGGTGGTACTCGGATGTTGCCATATCCTAAAAGTGGTACAAAGTGTGAAAAGGTTGAAAAGCCCTGTTCTACACCACTTTAGTTTTGGCCCTAAGTGTCCAAGCAGAGAGTGAGTGAACAAAATCTTCAGCTAGTTTTTCTGATGTTATAGCAAATGGGTTGCAATTCATGTATAAATACAGCGGTACCTCAGTATTTGTTGTTAATTGGTTCCAAGAAGTGCGACAAGTACTAAAAATGACAAGTGTCAAACAAACCACATGACTTACCACATGATCCTTTTTTTTGCCCAGGAAAGACTTCCAATGTCAGTTACTTTCCAAGCATGACCAACCTCCTGTCTGTCCTCTGCAGCCATCCCTTGCTTTAACAAACTTTTTGCAGTGACCTTCCCAGCCTGGCCTACTTCCAATCCGCAGCCATCTCCCTTTTCCTATCTCAGTACATCAAGTACCAAAGAAACAACAAGTACCCAGACAACATTTTTGTGTCAAAATAGGTTGAGTACCACATTTGATGACTTTTGAAGCAGTCAAGTCTGAGGTACCACTGTATGTCTTTTCCCCTTAGCTATTGTGGAAATGCAGCAATCTGTAAAAATCATTATAAAAATAATCGGATCTTACCATTAATAAATACATATATTTTAGATACGGTCTTCTTTTTTACATCACTTGAGGCTGGATATTTGCAGCTGTAATATCCTGTGTCAGTTGCTTGAGCAATGTTCAAAGTCAGGCTGCTGCAGAACTGCTTGTTGTGCCTTCCACAAGCATAAGTCATTATATTCAATCGGTTGTCGTCCCTACTTAGAGTTTCAGGCAGAAACCAAGAATGGGGCACATTTCCGCTGCAAATCCAGATTAAGAAAAAGACGAAAATTAGAATTAACTTTCTAGCTTTCCTTTTTATTACAATTAGCTATTTAGCTGTTATATTCTACAAAAGCAAAAACAACACAAAAGATTAAGAAGTTGCCCTTTTTATCCTTTCAAGGAAGGGTCTATTTCCCACCCAAGGTGTGCCAAATCATGGGTATATGATGACTCTATGTCACACTGAGTGAGGACATCACTTCCCTCTGATGCCAAGATTTGAATTTTCAGAATGATTTGAAAGAAGGGGCAGTGTTAGCACCCCTTAAACTTTGGTGCCCCAGGGCAGTGTCTACTTAGGCTTAGCCTAAAGCTACTCTGCATGCAAAATTGAAACCAGGGCTTTTTTTGTCATAGAACGCTCAGAACGGAGTTCCGGCACCTTTTTTGGATGGAACCTTGTAGGATAGGCAAGGCGGGTTGTATGACATGTGTGAGTTCTGGCACCTTTTTCTTTTACAAAAAAAGCACTGATTGAAACTATAGAAACCAAAGGACAACTGCAAAGGTCAGTTCAGCCAAGCTAATTACCTGCACAAGATGTTTAAAGTATCTCCTTCTTGTATGACATGATGCGCTCCGGTTATGTTTAACTTGGGGCCTTTCCATTTGAACCCTGAAATAGATCCTAGAAACAAAAGAATTATTAAAATCTAATTATCTTTGTATTGTTTCACAAATGCAATTAAGAAGAACTAGATTTTCCAAGTAAAAAAACCCTCAAGGAATTAAAATTATCCTCTGAATGAAAAAAGTTTTGTTAAATGTAACTTGATGATACTTTATTTAAAATGTAAGAAAAAAACAGAAATTATAAAATCATCGTAGAGATGAACAAATGATAGTTCTTGTAAATTATAATCTAGATTGGCTTTAGAATGGGTTTTCACACATTGATTTCTTTAAATATGTTGTACTGAACTAAATTCAATGGTAAGGTTCACTTATCTTGTTAGACCATCAACTGTGATCCTAATTTTCAGTGAAAGAGTTCACACATGACAATAGTCTCACAACACACTCTGTCATTAACCTGATGTGTGACTCCAATTATTCTTTAACAATGGAACATTGCCAATATCTAATGTAAAACCATAATTAGTTTTGTTTCCAATAATGCAGACTATAAAAAAATATACTAAACAGTTTTCCTTATAGCAGCAATTATTATGGTTGGTTGCAGTCAGCCAGATGTTCAGACAGGATTTAGCATTTTTATCCACCTATTGAGTCCTTCCCAAAGGCCTGGGATACACAGATATTATTTGTCGATAGTGTTAAAGGTATTACTTGAAATATAAGCTATTCTAAGTAAATTTATTATTATGTATAGATTAAATTCACAATCTAAGACTAGTGGAAACTTAATAATGCAAGTCCTTACCAAGCACCTAAGAATTAGTAAGTTAGCATCTAAGAATATAGGCAGTTCCAAGTAGATTGGAGGTATTTAAAAAAATATATTGGGATGTTCAGGGCTGATAAATTCAATATTTCCAGCTATCAAGGAAGTCCTTTAGGTATCACTCCAAAGGTCCCAATCCCAATTCATACAACAATGGGGTTTTTTTGTCCATAAGCATACAACTTCAGTCTCCGAGTCACAATATTTTGTTACTTTTTCCAATTGTTTTTCCTCAGTCCTAGCATCATCCAGAATAGCAACATCGATGAACCAGACATTCTTCTTTTCAATAAATGTTATATAATACATATTATGAGCAAGATGCCTATCTGTTTGGATCTTAAAGTTCCATGAAGTCTTAAGCCACTCATTTTCCAAAACCTTCTCAACTTGATGATCCCAGTAGCTTTTACTATATTCGCATCCAAATCCCTAGCAAAGTTTCCAATGATTAATTCTGGCAACTCAGTCATAATGCTGTTTGCAGTAATTATTATTCTGAAATATTTCTGATTCACCCTGCACAGAGAATCTTGTGGTCAAGCAAGGGAAAACAGAGCAATTTTTTTTTCGCTTTCTTCTAGCACTACAACCAAGTTTACTAGAAAGGAAATCAGAACAAAAGAATTTCATCACTCAGAACATAATTAAACTGTAATTTAATATTCAAAACTGAATGTGATGTCAATGTGAAAGTAACTTCATGGTATAATAAATGTTACTTTTTTTTACCTCAAACTATGCTGGCTCAGAAATTCTGGAAGCTGACCTCTACTCATCTTAGAGTTGCTAAGGTTGAGAAATAAATGTTAGTGGGCTGACATTCAAATTTCCCTGTATCAGAAGCAATATTTCCGCAAGAGAGCTCTTTTCTTGTGATAAGCCTGTATGTCCCATAAGAATAAGTCATGTTGAAGGTGATTACTGGATTAAGATAAGACCCCACTTTCTCCCTGGATGAATCTTGCTCCCTTCCTCCCCAACTTTGTCAATTTTAATTCATATATAATATTACTATTTATTCTTTTAATGCTTTATATTGGCATTTTTATTGATTGATTGCAATTCTCATTGAGTCATCTTTAGTGAGATGGGCAGCATATAAATTTAATGAATAAACGAATAAAACATTTTCTCAGCATTGGAAATTTTTGTAGGGGGAGACATTATAACTACTTTCTGGCATCCTGGTTATCTGTAATGTAATGAAAGTCTCTACTTGGATGGCAAATTCACTTTTGTATACTTTTATGTTAAAGTTCTCAAGATTATTCCTACTAGAAAAGCCAACTGATTCCTGAAAACAAAGGCTATAAGTATTAGTCACTATACGTCCTGCTGCCCTTTAATGGATAGGATGTCAGTTTTAATATGACCATTTCTGATGCCTTGCTAAAATTCCAGCAGCAGACCATATTAAGTAGCCAAGAAAATGCTGTATAACATGGTGCCATGTACATTTTATTAAATGGCAAGTCTTTGCGTAAACAAAATAAGGTCTCAAAAATAGACATATTTTAAAGTAATTCTCTTCTGAGTTTCTGCAGTCTTATATTAAGCAAGCCCTATGTATGCCATCTTGAGTCCTAAATTGTTCTGATCCAGCCTACTACCGGCCCTGCAGAAAAGGCAGGGACAACCCCTTTACAAAAGGCAAAAGGCTGGAAGTAAGCCCACCAAATTTATTTACACAAAACAGATCCAAAACAGAGCAAACTGAGCAAAACAAAATTCGAACCACTAAAACAGAAGCTATTCAAACGGTTGCCTTCAGCAACCAGTCCTCCCACACATTCCCCTTTTAAACAGTTTCAAGGTGTGGCTTCTCTTTGCCTCCTTCCGAGGTGCCCCATTGCCTTCCTCTGTTTACTCCTACTTGACTGCCTCCTGCTTTGGGCATCCTTGAACAAGGCCAGCTGTGGGTCATCTTCCTCCAAGCTGTCAGGCTCACACAGCTGGGTCTGAGTAGTAAACAGATGGGAGGGGCATGGCTGAGAGCTCTGCGATGCCTCAGAACTGTCCTCTGCAGGCTCTCCAAACACCTCCTCCTGCTCCTCCTCTGAATCATCCGACCCAACTGCCAAACCCACAGGCTGACCCTGAATCACAACATAAATGAAAAGTGAGATACTGTAGGAAGCTACAGAGATGACCTTTAAAGAGACTATGCAGAGATGGTTACAACATGTGCAAAACATGTGTTGAGCCCAGGAAACAGGGAAACCATTAGGAAGTCTGGCCCCTCCTTGGGGTATTAGTGGGAGTGAAGAGAATGCATAGTCAGACTAACAAGACTGATACCAGCCCTTTGAAGATTATCAGATTAGGAAACTGACTATACAAATGGCTAGAACCAAATCTTATTTGTTCTATAGACTACTGTAAGGCAATCTTGCAAACCTAACCATGTTCCTTCCCCTCTCTTTTGCATCCCAGGGAATCAAGAAGGTGTCAATCTGAATCTCATCTCTAACCCATAACATGTTCTTCAACTTTCAAATGTGCCCACTAAACTTGGGCAGGGCAGATTTTATTTATCTTGACAGGTACTATGCAAGATATCTACTTCTCAAGGAACTACAAACTACAACTAAAGAGGAACTACATATCATACATACCCAGAGTGCAAAAATCTAGATAATTACTAGATGGCAGCCAGCCAGAAGGATCTATCATTGTATCTACTGTAGTGGTTGCCTGGATTTTTTAGGCAAGATATTGTATGTCAACTTATAAATGAATGCATGAAGATTAAGGCAGTCGGCACAAAACAGGCAAAATGTTATGATTACTTTTGAGGGAGTGCTTCACTTGACCTTTAATCAGAGAGAATTCCATCTTGAAAATCTTTACAGCCCTTTTAGCTACCTGCCCAAAAGATTTGTATGCCCCCTAAGCTAGGACAAGAAATAAAGCAATTTCACAATGACAATGACTGTTTTCATGTTTGCACTATGTCCCTATATGTGGAACATACCATGCTTGCTGATTCATCTCTCATCCTAAATAAAATCAAACAAATCATATTATAGTTTATTGATATGAGTTCCCATCAATTTAAGCTCTCCAGCCTATTTATCAGCTTTCCTCGATATATAATGAATATTCCATTACATTATTGTCATAAATATCCACATCTTTGTATAAGCTCCTGTCCATAAACTTAAATAAAGCTTTATTTTTCCTATGAATATAATTCCTATGGATTAGCACATACAGTATGGAATTAGCACATAAGAAATGGAATATCTTAAGTTTTCTTCTAGTCCAAGCATATTAGTCACATGTTTGTATCACATCACACAAGTGAGTTTTGTATTGAATATTGACCAATTAAACTTATATTGCATAATTACATCATTTGATCATGGTATCCATAATGCACATGCTATTCCTCCCATTCACCACCCCTGTGGTTGTAATACTGAGTGGGGCTTTTAATCTTTCACTACTACAGTATCCCAAACTGTTATTAATGACTTTGATGGACAGAAAGGATGCTTACCCAACTTGCACATGCTGCAAAACCAAGTGGATAATATGACAGAAAGAAAAAAACATCAGAAATAGAAGGAAGGATACCTGCATTAATGATACTATTTGTTGCAAAAGATCTTGAAATAGTTAATCATTTTTCTCTCTTGCTCCAGAATGCCAATACAAACTAATTAATTTCAACTATGTATAGGCAGCTTTCAAAGGAACACCAGTAAACAAAAAACCTTCATAACAAAAACAATTCAAAGTAGAAGCTGTAACCATGAAAAGCGGTGGACTTCCCTTCATTACAGATGTTCAACAAACCTTCCTTTGGAAAAGGAGAGGCTGGGAGGTATCTGAACAGTAGCCTAGGGAGAAATGAGTGTAAAGATTACAAAGGGACACAAAATCACACCGTTTCAATGAGAAACACATGAGGAAACATTCTCATACCTATTAAGATTATGATCCTATCATACTGATACCCATATAATTTATGTGCTTTGTTTCCTCAAGAGAAAGTCAAACAAGTCTTGCTTAATGAAATTCACATTCCTCCCAGCCTCTCCTTTTCCAAAGAAAGGTTTGCTGAATATTTATTATGAAGGGAAATCCATCACTTTCTCTTAAGTTGTGATCCACCCATTGGTAACAGAAAATAAAACCAGCATAAAATCCCCTATCCCAATTCTGCCTCAACGGCCTCAATACCCAATTAATGATCTGACTTCCTTCCAACCTAATAGACTTGATAGGTCTGAGACTGTCCTTGGGAGAGAAAAAAACCTCACTGCTTTCAACTAGCAACAACGTAATGCTGTTTTTCTCATGAACAAGATCAATGCAGCTCCTGTAGGAACCAACATGAAACTTGCTGTTGTCTTTCATGGTTAAGAGCAAGTGAAGATGTGACCTACAATTCTAAACCTGTCTTCATTCCCCTTCAATTCCAGAGTTTCTTTCATTTCAAACTGCAACAGGTATGAGGGCCAAACAAGAATTACTACAAACACATTTTTTAAGTCAGTGAGCTTTGTCCCATAAAGCTTTAAAAACAAATTATAATGATTATTTCAAGGGAAAGAAGGGTAAAAAAAAATCTTCTCACTCATACACTCCTCATGCTCTCTAGCCTCTCTGCCAGGCATTTTAGCCACAATGACAAAAGTTCCATTGTCTTGTATCACTCCCATTTCCTTTCCTTTTTATATTTTAAGGACAACAAACCATGCATTACACCCCAGGGATAAATGCTTCAATCTTACTTGCTTCCTTTGCTCTATCAGTCTCTGTGGAAAGATGTTCATCAATTCAAGGAATGCCCATAAAACCATAAAGAAAATTTGATACAGAAGATACATGAAAATCATTTTTCCCAAGTACGAATTGGTTTCTATTTCCTTGGGTCTATTGTATACTATTATGCAACAATCACATCCTGATAATGGCAGTTTCTCCTTAGCTTTATAAGATTGCCTTCATCTCTTCCATTTAAGTCCATGAAAGATACAACCTTAAATTGACATAGTACCAAATATGTTGATGTATTATTTTGTTGGACTTTTTCAAGTTTGGAGAACTCAAGCTGTACAGTTATTTTTTATTAGTAAACACAATGAGAGTAATAAAAACAGGATAGGCTCAATGTGTATAAGCTTTGTCTTAGATGTGATGTCAGTTGATAAATGATGTATGTGCCTGAAAGGTATTTTGGATGTTTTATCATGATTGGAATGCACCTCCTCTGTGGTCCCCAGGAAACTTTAACACAGACATTTCTCTCCCGCTATGGTAGCTTTATAGCTGTACTCATTAGCTTTACAAGCTCTCGTGTGTTGACTCCAACTTCTCTCAAGACTTCCAACAAGGTAAAGAAGAGAAAGACCTCTACAATTCTATTTAGGAAAGAGTTGGTGGTGTTTCTTGCACTATTCCCACTTTACCATATTTTGTACATATGCATTTCAGCTCTACCTTTTTGTTGCTACTGTAAATCCAGAAAGTAATTAAGGATGTGACAGGGTACTTTTGATGCTTATTTGCCAGTTTCCTTATTTTTGTTTCTTGCAATCACCCCATCTCATGATGTTAGAGACACAAAATCATTTTTCCCTCATTCTGGAATGTGGAAGAAAAGGTAAGACAACAAGCCTGAAGAAGCCCAGAAGAGTTCTGAAGCCTGATCCTCTTAATTAGTATCACAATGCCCATTTAATAGATACTATCCACAGTATCTGAAGATACAGTATATAGCAAGAAAAGCAGAAACAACACCCTACTCCTCCTAGTGAGATGGATGGTCTCTAAATAAATAAATCTCAAATTATTACTGTACCATGTAAATTATCAGTTGATGCTACACCACATGTATACATAGCTTATTTTCAAAAATTGCCAAAGGATGTTGCTCTTGTATTGGAAAACAACTTTGGTTATCCCCTTTATTTCCCCATATCTACTTTTGCACTTCGTTTGGCCTTGAATGGCTTCCTCAAAATCCATTATGCATGGAACTCTTTTTTCAGAATAGAAAATGAAATAAACATCTTCCTTGTCCATACAATGCTCCTGTTCTACATTGCCTTTAGCACAACTCTTTATTCCTTGCATTGAGTTAAAATCAGCGCAAGAATGCAATTCTGTTCCAACTTATATTGAAACAAGGGCCTCTGTATTCAAATTCAGAAATTACCATTGAGTGAGCTTGTATAGAATTTACATGATAATTTAATGTAACCGAAATCCATGTTATCTTTTCTCTGCGTCTCTTTATTCTCCTAATCTTCACTGTGTTCAGTTGAAAGTATCTGTGACAGAGACACTATTTAGAAGTAGAGAGTTGGCAGGAGCTCTTGACAGCATTGAGTCCAATCTTCTTCTCATGAGCAAGAATCCAGATTAAAGCAATCTTGAAAACTGTCAATCCATTTTCTGTGGGGAAATTTCTAGCAAAGGAAAGCTTAGTAATTAGTTTCACTGTCAAGTAGCTTTGATCACTAGGACATTCTTTTTAACATTCCACCAGAATCTCTCTGGTTGATCCTCTCTAAAATCCTCAACATAAATCAAATATGTAAACAAAAATAATTTCAGATACATTAAGGAGATCCCCAGCAGTTCATTCTTGTATTAGTGGAGAGATACATTCAATTTTTCCCATCTGTTGGGAAGCAAATACTTATGGTTCATTTCTACCCAGTTTCTTTTGCTTCAGAAACACATAGTTGGTGGTGATGCACTAAGATTAGATTGTTGCTTAAAAAAATGCTCAGACATTTGAGTCTTGCAGTGGAAAAAAAAGATAACATATATAGATCCTTAAATAAGTCTTGATTTCTGCAAAGATTCAATGATACTGTGCGGTATTTTAATGGACAAAAAAGAAAATTTAAAATTCATTTAGACCTAACTATTTCAGTCCAGGTTATCTATTAGAATTGGTTTCAGATTCTCTGTATCACTGGAAAATACGTACAGTTTCATACATATCTATGCTCAATAATAATTTCATTCAATTGTTCTCAAATGTTAAGCAACCCTTTGGAGTCTGCTCAGACATCTCTGTGCAGTCTGAATACAAGAAAGCAATGACAAAGTATTCAAGAGTTTTCTGAACGCAGGCCTGTCCCAAGCAGCTATGCAAGTTGTGGGCTACACAAAGGCATCATTGGGGGGCGGGGGGGGGGAGCAAATTAAGTTTTAAAAATCAATTCTCCATTCCAAACACCAACTGTGTGTGCTCACTTATGTCAGATTTTACTTCTTCTGAAACACTATGTATCACACAAACTAAAACTCAGTACCATCAACATCTTCTGGTCTGCATCTTGTTGCAGTATTTAATGGATTACTTACCAAACATAGCTCTCTAAAATTTGAAATTATATAGATGTATGTCATATATTTACTATTGCTCACTATTTGAATAAAACACAGTCTTTCCTTATTGACCATTTGTTCACTGACCATTGAAAGTTGCAACACGTAGGCCAGGCCTTGAAGTTGCAGCCATCACAGTCACATGACTATGTTTCAGGTAACTGGCAACTGGTGTGCTTATATAATGTTTGCAGCATCCTGTGGTCACACATGATGGTCATTTACAACTTCACATCTGGCTTCTGACAAATCAGTGGGGAAGCTAGCAGGAGTCGCAAATTGTGGTCATGTGACATTGCACTTAACAATTCATGGTGATTCGCTTAATGACCACAACTGGAACTAACCAACTGATGTTGTAAATCAGTCACACTCATGTGACATTTCACTTTAGAACTATGCTGCTTAGCAATGGAGTTGTTGCTCCCAATTGTGGCCAGCAAGTGAAGACTACTTGTATTTTGTAAAATAATTTATTCTTTCTAATACTGCATTTCTGACGTTACTTTAATTGATAGATATGTATTAAAGGTAGTCATGCTTATTCCAAACTTCTCATCTAGTCTTAACCATTGTCCTTTTGCCCAGTTTAAAAAATTAGCAAATAAAATTAATGGGAAGAGGCGGTAAAAAAAAACATTTTGCACAAAGATGTCTTAAAGGGCAGCAGGTGCCCTACCTGAACATTTAAGGTGCTAAAATGATATGTTTTGACTTTAACTATCATAACCTGCCTCGCTTTCTGAAAAGCTTCTGATTTGGAAGGTTGGATATGCTATACCTATTTGTTGCATTCAGAGAATATCTAGAAGTCAGCCCACAAAACACAGAATGTACAGTAGTTCATCAGTAAAACAGGACAATACAGATTTACTCAAAAGTAAATAACAATGTAAGGTTGTTCAAAATTGGTTTCAATATATTCAGTTACGGGCCAGGTGGAAAGAAGACCAGAAAAATGGACTTACAATGACTGATGAAAATTTGATAAAGCAAATTAGGAATCAGGGACCAGCACATATCAAACGGATATATCTTGCATTGATAGAGATTGATTCAGAAACAGAGCTTGTTAAGGATTGTATGATAAAATGGGCCCAAAATATCCAGGAAGTCATCACAATGGACACGTGGGAAAAGATTTGGGTGAGGAACGTAAAATTTACACAAGCTCAAAATTTAAGAGAGAATTTTTACAAAATGTTTTATAGATGGCATTTAGATCCTAAAAAGCTTGCAAGTATGTGTCCGAATTATCAGCCTAAATGTTGGAGGTGCGGTGATGAAGACGCAACATATTTTCACATATGGTGGACTTGTAAAAAGGTTAAGGCTTTTTGGATAAAAGTCTGGTGGAACATGCAGAAGATTTTTAAACAGAGGTTAAAGTTTTGTACGCAATTTTTTTTGTTGGGAATAATTACAGATGCCACAGTTGTGGACACCAAGTTGATGTTGAATTTAATTACGGTGGCAAGACTTTTGATAGGCCAATACTGGAAGAAAGAGGAACTGCCGACCATAGAGGAGTGGACTTTAAAGGTTTCCGACCTGGCAGAGATGGCGAAGATTTCGGCTTATTTGAAAGATCATTCGCAAGAACGCTATATTATGGAATGGAGAAAATGGATTGATTTTATCCAGAACAAGTATAGGGTTAAGAAGTTCTATGTAGCATTTGAATAAGTCTTCTTTCGTTTTTTTTCTTTTCTTATCTTAGTTTCTTTTTATATATATTCAATATTATTATTATTTGTTTTATCCTATATAAGCTAGAGAGTGATGGATTTTAGAGTTTATAATTGTTAGTATATGATTGCTTATGATTGCATTTTATATATATACCTTGGATTTAGCTCTGGGAAGTCGGGGGGGGGGGGAGGGGGGGAGGTAGGGAGGGGGGAGGAGGGAGGGGGAGGGGGGATTCTTAAAGGAAAACTGTATTTTAAAACTTTTCAATTAAAAAAAAAGTAAATAACAATGTATTTGATGAGACTTCTCTCAATGAGATTACTCTCTAAGGATAACTTTCAGTGACAACTCTGAATGGCAAATAAACTTTAGGAATATTAGTATGAAAAAGCATAGGATAACTAAGGCTCCCCAGACATGTTCATTCTTTATGACTTTGCCACAGGAATTGCCATAAAAATGACAGCTACTACTATATCTTATTATTTTGGAAGTAAACATGTAAAGCCTAACTTTCCCATTTCACTCCATGTTAAAATATGTATGTTTGCCTAGGCCCTATAGGCTATGTCCCCAACTGCAGTAAATGTTATTTATCTCAAAAAAGAAGAAAGAAAAGAAAAACCCTAGAGATATTGTTTTTCCATCTAATAAAAGGTAAAGGTAAAGGATCCCCCCTGCTCATGCGTCCTAGTTGTTTCCGACTCTAGGGGCCGGTGCTCATCTCCGTTTCAAAGCCGAAGAGCCAGCGCTTGTCCGAGGACGTCTCCGTGGTCATGTGGCCGGCATGACTAGACGCGAAAGGCGCACAGAATGCTGTTACCTTCCCACCTTAGTGGTCCCTATTTTTCTACTTGCATTTTTACATGCTTTTGAACTGCTAGGTTGGCAGAAGCTGAGACGAGTAACAGGCGCTCACTCTGTTACGCGGCACTCGGGATTCGACCTGCCAAACTGACGACCTTCTGATCAACAAGCTCTGCGTCCTAACCCACTGAGCTACCATGTCCCACTTTCCATCTAATAGCTATACCTAATAGCTGAGTTCTCAGTTTGGTGTCAATTATATATTTTCGGTTTGGCTTTTATGAACTTAAATTAATGACTCTGTACTTTACCATGGATTTTATCAATTTTCACTAATCTGCCATTTCTTTGTGTGTGAAGTATACAGTAAATGACTATGATCTACTTCTTTTAGGGGGGAAATCGCTTAGCAGAAAGCTGACCCAAAATTAGTTTTATTTATTTGGTTATTTCTCTAAAAGGAAACTTGAAGGGCTGCTAGCATTCCCAATGTCTTGTGTTAAAATATAAAACAGTAGGCTGACCGTAGAGCTTCTTCAGCCTGTGTGTCTCCAATAGTAACACTTTTTAAAGGATTACATATCCCTGAGAAGTGATGTATAATTTTTTTATGTGCAGTACTAATTGGAAATTAACATTTTTACATTCACATCCCATTCTGACCAAAATAGGTGTTATCCAATAGACAAATAACTTGAATGTCTTTAAACAACACTGTCAAAGAATGTTTCTCTATCAACCTATTTTTACTGTACAAACACTATGAAATTTTAAAAGTGAATTATGCTTAATGCAATCTTGGGATATTTCTTCAGAAGTAAACCGCTATAGTTCCATTCACATATTGCACTAAGGCAAAATTTGGTTTTGATTCACGAGTGTCAAACTCGCCACGTCAAGTGACGTGTCGTGACATATCGCAACTTTTTTTGCATTGCCGGAGCTGGGGTGAGCGTGGCCTCTGTATGATGCAACTGGCCCGCGGGCTGGCAGTTTGACACCCCTGGTTTAGTGTGTCAGGTGAACCCATCTGCTGGTGGCTTATTCAATTAATGATTGGATAATTAAGCAAACCATGTCTAACATGAGATGTGAATTAGTTCCCAAAGAACTAGTACATTGACTACTAGTGCATTCTTTTTCAGCCAAGGTTATATCTGGACTGAAGGTATTTTATGCAATAGAACAACTAGGAACAATTCAGCTGAATGGATCAGAGTACTGGGGGGGGGGAATTACTCTGGTCATAAGCACTAATATGCCGCCTAAGGCCTGAAAACCCCAATTGCTTAAGTCCTTAGCCACTTTCACCCCTTTCCAAAGCATCTCTCTTAAGCTGGCCCTCACAGCTTAAACATGACAAGCATAAAGATGTGCTTCCTCTCATCACTCCTAAATCTCTCAGTATTTGATTTATTTTGACACTGCGGCCGCACGGGTGCTTATGGGAGTATCTCGATACTCCCATGTTACACCACTCCTGCGCAAGCTGCATTGGCTTCCGGTTGCCCTCCGGGTGCAATTCAAGGTGCTGATAATCATCTTTAAAGCCCTGCATGGCTTAGGCCCGGGGTACTTGCGAGACTCAAATACTCTAAAACTCAAATACTTTGGCCACCTAATGAGAAGGAAGGACTCACTGGAGAAGAGCCTAATGCTGGGAAAGATCGAGGGCAATAGAAGAAGGGGACGACAGAGAATGAGGTGGCTGGATGGAGTCACTGAAGCAGTAGGTGTGAGCTTAAATGGACTCCAGAAGATGGTAGAAGACAGGAAGGCCTGGAGGAATGTTGTCCATAGGGTCGCGATGGGTCGGACACGACTTCGCAGCTAACAACAACAACAACTTGCGAGACCACCTGCTGCCAATGTCAACCTCCCATTGCCCGGTTCGCTCCCACAGAGTTGGCCTCCTCAGGGTTCCATCGTCCAGGCAATGCGGGCTGGCGATCCCCAGGTGGAGAGCCTTCTCTGTGGGCACACCGACCCTCTGGAACAAACTGCCCCCGGAGCTGCAGACGGCCCCTGACCTTCGGTCCTTCTACCGTGACCTAAAGACCTGGTTATTCCAACAAGCGGGCCTGGACTGATTCTAGTTTTTAAATTTGGTTTTTTTATTGGTTTAAATTGTTCCTATTTCTTACATTGTTTCATCCTCTTTTAATTTTTGTATTTATATCTTTTAACTTTTTATTGTTGTGAGCCGCCCTGAGTCCTCAGGGAGAAGGGCGGCATATAAATTTAATAAACCAAAAAACCAACCAACTGTGGGGATCATCTCTCATCCACACTGCTCACTTCTCTTGCAGGACGGGTAAATGAGGGTTCTAAGGCAGACCCACTGCTGATGTCGCCCCACCCCACCCCACCCCCACCCAAAGGCTCTCAAGGGAACACATTTGTCCAATACGAGGAGCGCAGCCAACCCAACTGCAGGTCAGTCACGGCCGAAGGTCTCTCTCCTCCTCCACCCCCACCCCGCGCGTTGTCCCAGCAGGTGTCTCCTGTCTCCTCTCGCCCGGTCTTCTCCTCGCCCGGAGAACTGCTAGTGAACTTCAGTCCTCTTATCTTTCCAGCGCTGGTCCCTTCTTCCTCCGCAGTTCAGCATACTGGTGACTTGAACGTTTGTCCCCCGGAGCACCCACGCACGGCCCCTCCCTTGCAAGGTATTTGAAGCTCACCAAGAAAAACACTGCAGCGGGTTGCCGTGTGGATGAAAATAAATCCAGCTTGACCGGAGCATTTAGCAACACCCTTTCCCGGAGGGCGGCGGCTGACTGTCTCTTTTGCGCGGCCAGGCCGGGAGAAAAAGCCGGTAACTCACAGCGTCCTCCTTCTTTCCAAAGGAAAATGAAGCCTCAGATTCTTCTCTAGGCTTTTTTTTTTCTTTTTTCTTTTTTCTTTTGCAGAGATGTTTGGCTTCGTAGCCCAGAGCCAGATTTACGGAGGAGGAGTCGCCGCAAGGATTAGAGTTAGCCGGCCACCCCATCTTGGTTTGTTGAATAAGCCACATCACACACATCATTTGCATCACACTAAACCATGACAAGCAAAGCTTTATGCTCAAGTTAGACGATCCCTGCCAAGCCAGGCGTACAAAGTTATCTGATTTTCTATTGTACCAAACTAAGGTGTCCGTCGTTCATCACCCGTCGCGGTAGATAAGGAAAACCAGGACACTTTCCCTAGGATCCTATTTTCCAATCCCCCGGCCAGTTCTGCTCTCTTTTAGACAATTCTCATAGACCTGTTGTCATTTACCCGTCAGAGCGAAAGCGCCAGGGGCATCCTGAAATAACGACACGCATGTCCCAAGTTTACACATTTGAAAATTCCGGGCATCCCAAGTCCCCGTTCCTAAAACTGATGGTCCAGGTCGTCGGAGGCATGAGCTCATTCAGAGCCCAACCTGTCCCGGGGGTTTCTCCTTCGCCCATTTTAAGCTGGGAGAAAAGCAAGGATCGGCTCAGCGAAATAGCAAAGGGAAGGACCAGCCCGTCTGCATCCGCGCTATGCTGCGGAGCCAGCAATTCCAGCTGTGGGCAGCGTTCAATCTAAGGCGCGCTCCATCTCGTGGCCCTTCTTCGTCCACAGGTGCCTTGGCGGAAAAGCCAGAGGGCGGGCAAGATCCGGGAGGAACCTTCGGGATTAGATTCTCCCGCGCATCCCGCCACCCTCTGGAGCCAGCCCGGGCACGAGCGGTCAGCCAAAGCTGTGCTCGCATCGCCGCCGGAACGTTTCGGTCCTCCGGCTGGGACCAAGACTCGCCCTCGCTTCCGGGCCAAGTCCGAGCTCAAGACACAGCAGCGCCGCGGACGGCACGAGGCTCGGAGGTGACGGTG
This sequence comes from Vipera ursinii, assembly GCF_947247035.1. Lineage (NCBI taxonomy): Eukaryota > Metazoa > Chordata > Lepidosauria > Squamata > Viperidae > Vipera > Vipera ursinii. The sequence goes on from NC_139514.1 coordinate 22,887,278, forward strand.
CCCTCGGCCGAAACCCCCTCCCCGTCCCGCCCTGGAGCCGTCCTGGTCCCGATCCGAGTCGGAGAGCGTCGGGATCGGGGATCCAGGGGAAGCGGAAAGCGAGGACTGACGCGGGGCTGAAGCTTACCTGCTAGAAGAAGGCAGGATCCGAGCAGCCCGCCCAGCACGGTCCCAGGGAGCCCCCAGCTCAACATGCCGCCCTCAGAGCCCCACGGAGCGCCGCCGGGAAGAGAGAGAACGCCCGTCTCTGCCCGAGACCTGCTTCGCTAGCGAGCCCAAGCGTCCGCTCGCCCGGCGCCGCAGGAAGGCTTCTAACCGGCGAGATCCTCACTCGTGCCGGGCTCCGCAGGCAGCTGGGGATCCACACCTCGCGGTAGTATCCGAAGGGTGCTGAACTCACCGGGCTCAGCCCCTTTATAACTTCCCAGCCCGTATCCTCCTTTCCATCACGCCCCCCCCCCACACGTCACTTGGTCTGTTTCTCCCCCCCCCCCACTTCTCCCCTCCCCCTCCCCCCCATTTCCAGCGATGCTTCCTGGCGGGGCAAGGAAAGCGAATGCTCTTTCGGGCACGTTTCCATCTGGGAACCGGGAGCACGATTCTTCCTCTCTGGCACGCTCTGGACCGTCTTGGATCAGGCTGGGGAGGGGGAAGCGAAGCGATCTTCGTTTGGGGGTGGGGGGTGGGGGGGTGGGAGCGCCGCACTGCCAGGCTTGCTATTAAGGACATTCGCTCCCAAGTAGGTGAGCTGCTTTCTCACCCCACCCCACCCCACCCCGCCCGCCTTGGCCGTTAGGAAGGCTCTTTGCCAAGGGAAGGTGGCTCCTGTGAAATGCATAGATCAATACATGTGGGCAGTTTGCACCTTGGGGATCTTCAGTCTCCGGCACAAAATGTTTTCCTTTGCCTTTGACGCAAACGTCCCAACTTCTCCCTGCCGGATGACGGGAGGAAACGGCCACTCCAAGCCTTCTCAACCGAGATGCTCAGAAGTTGATGCGCTAGTTTAGTAACTTGCCTTGCCCAGAACGAGGGAATTGGTTTTGCTGACGACCACGACTTCAAATGGCATCTTTCTCCAATTAGGCTTTTCCAGTTTGGGGATTTTAAGGTTTCCCTGGACTTTTGGGAAATGGCCAACATTTCAGCCCCTTTCCTCGCAGCTTCTTTTTTTCTCCCTGCATCTTATATATATAGCCTGCCCTCTCGCAACTTTTTATCCATTAAAGTTATTTTCGAAATAGCCCTTGGGATGGAACTTTGATCATTCTAACCCCCTGATTAGAAAGGACTGGTTCATCTAATCCAGGTATGGGGCTCCGGGCAAGTGACTCCCTGGCTTCCCCTCCTCTATCCACCAGATCGGGGGGGGGGGGGGGACACCGGCCAAGTCCCTTTCCCTCAGACCAAAGACCTCTCTTAGGCCCCGCACTTGTTTGCCACAACGTGCATTCGCAACCAAGCGACCCTGCCTTCACGCAGGGTTGACTCCTGATACATTGATTCTGAACGTGGAAGTTCCACACGTTACACTCCCGGAAAGTACGTTTGCTAGACCGACGGGGACTGGAATGCAGAAGGATAGCCTATGCCGGCTGAGTAGAGCTTTGTCTTTGCGAGCTGAGACCTCCTCGCCAAGCATGACACCAAACGCGTGACACATTTTAGGAAAGGAAGCGGGGAAGGCACCTATCTCAGGAGCTCCGGCGCTTTCTATCTATCAAGAGCTAAACCTCGCCGTGACACGCTCGCATTGCACCACCCGCTGGTTATCTCCGAATGTTCCTCCCACCCCCTCGGAGGAAATTTCCCCTCCGCGGATATTACTCCAGCCCGGAGCTTTCGCTCGCTCTTTCTCGAGGCGGGCCTTTCAGCCTTCTCGCTTCTGAGATGGAAACTCACGACTCTCTTTCTTCTCCCGTCCCCCCCCTGCTGATAACGCAATCTCCAGATCTGCCCTGATTTCGGCGTGGGGGTCCACCAACGGAGCCCAACGGCCTGATCTGTGGCTGATTCCGGAACCAAAAAATCAAGAGGAATCTGGCAGCCCCATTTCCGATTAACACATTTTATTAAAAGGCCAGAAAATGTCGTGTGTCTTTTAATCCAATTTGCTAATCGGAGAAGGTGATACTAAATCCCCCCCCCCCGGATGTTTTACTACCCTCAATTAAGAGTAGTAAATCATAAGCACTAACAAATTACTCTTCCAGCCAGGTCAGGCCCTGTCTTGCTGCCCCTATCAATTCTCTGGTACTTTGCTGAACGGAAATGTTTAAAATCTGTTCCTGGTATACTTATTTAGATACCAGAGGGACAAATTGCCAGTGCTTTTTTTGTAAAAGAAAAAGGTGCCGGAACTCACACATGTCATACAACCTGCCTTGCCTACCCTACAAGGTTCCATCCAAAAAAGGTGCCGGAACTCCGTCCTGAGTGTTCTATGACAAAAAAAGCCCTGAATATAACTCGTAGAACAGCTCAGTGCACATATTCTGGAGAGAAGTTCCCTGATGGTGGGCTCCAGCACGAGCCCAAAAGCTTGGAAGAATAAACATTTGGTCCCAGTGACAGACTTACATTGGATTCTGCAGCATTATCCTGGGATACATCTATTTACCTCCATTCACTTGAAGGCCATTCTTTTGTGGAAGTCCCTGGCTTCTCACACTTGGTTCAGTTGAAGGAAAGACAGCAATTTCTCCCTCTGGGGCTTTTTCAGGGTGAGATATGGTGACTGCCCTAGACATTTTGAAATAATGGAAAGCCACCGCGATTGTGTACACATTGATCTTTGCAACAATACAGGAAGCTCAAAATCAGCACCTAGAAATAATAATAATAAAAATAAACCACATTCTTAGGAACCTTGAAAATGAAACAAATTGCAGGAAACATGATTTGGTGCAGTCCTATACATCATCAATAGGTAAAGGTAAAGGGCAAAAGAGTATTAGTGACATGGTTAAAAATAATCTTCTTATTTTTGTTCCCTCCTTTGCTTACTATTTAACTGCAGCTTTGGAAGCTTCATTAAAGTTCCATCTATGCCTAGAACTTTATTTTACTGAAGAAATCCATGAACATTTCTAACTGATGTTGCACAGGTAGGTATAATTAAATGAAATGCACTTCTGAGGTGGGGAATAATTAAATATATTTTCAAGGCTAGACATAAAAACTGCATAATATAATTTATAACAGAAATAATAGTGCAGTATTGCCAGAAACATATGAAGTTGCCTTTGGAATTAGATGAATCAATTTTTTTTTACTTGCCCTTGATATGCAACAGTATAAATCAGAGGTCCCCAACCTTTTGGGCACCAGGGACCAATGCCATGGAGAAAGATTTTTCTGAGGACTGGAGGGAGTGTGATTTTGAATACTGCCTGCATCCCAAGGATGGAGCTTTACTTGTTTGTGTGGCTCACTTGCTGGCATACTGTGGACCGGTGCCAGTCCATGGACTGGGGGTTGTGGACCCCTGGTATAAATGATCTTCACCATCACGGTAAAATCTAAGCAGAAAGGAAGGCTATAAATATAATAATAAACAAAAAAACCCAGAGAGATTTCATTTTGAATTGTATTCCATAAGGTTTTGTACAGCTCCCATTCATTTCAAATGGTGTTCCACATGAGATTTTCTGCTGTGCTGCATGTTCTAGTTCAACTGAATGTTTGCCACGCAGTAAAACAAACAAACAAAACTAATCTTTTATAAATTCTTCTGCATTCCTTGAGGAGGACTACACATCAACAGGAGCTCATAAGTCAATTCCATCATACAAGAAAAATCAAAGAAAGCTACAAATGAATGATTCTCCACTTTTGGAGGCTGCCTGAGGTCAATAAATCAGCAGCACATTAAAACAAAAAATCATTTTTAAAAAACACACTCAACTACAAATATAATAACTCATATTCTTTTAAAGACATTTCAAGAATGTCAGGTTTATAACTTTGCCTGAAGAATCTATTGACATGGATAATAATCACTAATTAGTTTCAAAAATTCTGCTGATAGGACACACCCATATTTATTCCAGGGCCGGAGTTTCTGTCCATATGGGCAAAACTATCTACCTATTCATCCTACAACACCAAATATTGAAATGACGTTCAGGCCTATCAAATATTTTCCATCTTCAAAATAGTGGAAAGATGTGTCCGTGATGTGGCTGTGTTTTTGGGAGGCACGTAATATCCACATCCTCACTGAGTGTTGATGCCGAACTGGCACTAATTTGAAAATCTAATGTTTCACCCATGCCTTACAGGAATTATGCCATACAGAGGTGTTTGAATAAGCCAAGCCACAGAAGGCTCTGGAACTCTTTTTTTTATTGAAAAGTTTTACAGTACATTTTAACTTTAACCATCCCCCCCTCCCCCCACCCCTACCTAACCCTCCCTATCCCTCCCCCCCATTCCCCCCTCCCCCCCCCCGACTTCCCAGAGCTAAATACAGGGTATAGGAACAAAGAACAATCATAAGCATCCATATGCTAACAACAATAAACTATTAATTCTATCACCCTCTAGCTCATATAAAATGATTACAAGCAATATTAATATTACATATAAAAAGAAAAGAAAACAGAAAAGGAAACTTACTCAAATGCTAAGTAAAATTTCTTAGTCCCATATTTATTCTGGCTCTGGAACTCTTTTGTCCAGAAAAACCAATAGCATGATTTTGTGCCGGGCCTAGCAGTTCGAAAGCACGTAAAAATGCAAGTAGAAAAATAGGGACCACTACGGTGGGAAGGTAACAGCGTTCCGTGTGCCTTTGGCGTCTAGTCATGCCGGCCACATGACCACGGAGACATCCTCGGACAAGCGCTGGCTCTTCGGCTTTGAAACGGAGATGAGCACCGGCCCCTAGAGTCGGAAACGACTAGCACGCATGCGCAGGGGAACCTTTACCTTTACCTTTTTTATGGTGAAAAAAACATAAAAGTTCTACAAAAGGGTGAATACCATGCTTAAAATTGAAGAATTGTCTCCAGCACCACCCTAACAATGGAAAGAAGGGAAATATAATTTTTGCTCTAAATGTCTAACATCCACTTTGTGTAATTGTCCAAATACTGAAGTGTTCCAAAAAAGTTCCCACCCTTTTGATATACCCTTGTAAGGTTGTAAGTCTTGAATTACAATATACTTAGCTTAATGCTTATCCATAAAAACATATTTTAAAAATATTTTAATGCAATTAACATTGTCTTAATTAACATATGAATAAAAGCTCATTAATGTAAAGTCCCATTCATTATATTTGGTAGATAAGCAAAGATCACGATCCTTAATTTGAAGAAAAGGAAATGGAAATAGAAACTAAGCAATCAGTCCAAAATCTAGTGAAGGAGCCAAGAACACAACCTAGATTTCTTGAGTCCCAAAACCAACTTGTATGTGAGCCAGGACACACACACACACACACAAACACACACGGCTTTTTTTGTCATAGAACACTCAGAATGGAGTTCTGGCACCTTTTTCTTTTACAAAAAAAGCCCTGTGTGTGTGTGTGTTTGTGTATGTGTGTGTGTGTGTGTGTGCTAAAAAGCAGCAGCTCTCATAGAACAAGACTGAGCAATGGACCATATTATTTTACAACTAGGTTTTATGGGGAAAATTACATTTCTTTAAAATCACATCCTCTTTAGCCTTAGAAAACTCACTGACTCCAATCACATAATATAAAATCATTTTCTTATTCTGTAGGAAATGATTTCATTTCCTTAAACTCTGTTCCCAACTTTGGCAACTTTTAGATGTGAGGACTTCAATTTCCAGAAAGTCACAAATGTCATGGCCATTACTGGGAGTCCGCACATCTGGACACACTATCCTGAAAGGATAGCCTCTTTGCTATGTTAAATCTCCCTAGCAATGCTCCTCAGCAGCAGACAATTACAAGAACATGATAAAAAAATCATTATTTGGGAGATACAAAGTTTCCACCCACTTTATTAAGAAAGTGCCTCTAAAAATCAAAATCAACTGTGGTGACTAACTGTAGCAAACTTAATGCTGAGAAAATGAGAAACCAATTCAAACCCAGATGGATGGATTATATTATGTATGCTTCATGACAATTCACATTAGCCGTAAGTAAGTAGACTAGAAGACTCCCTGGACAAAGACATACCAGCTAATTCAAAGTTTGATTTTAATAGGTGTACGTAGAGGAACTGGGTTGTATGTCATTGCAATGCTTGCTTGAATAAAAGTATATGTTGAAGAAAGGTTTCAATTTTTCAACCAGTTCTTCAAGGCATTTGGAAGTGAGCCCTGTTGGTTATTTGTGGGTTTGTTTTTTTTACTGATTGTAAGATGGACTGGTCTATGCCCTTTCAGACATGAGTCATGGAATGATTGTAGTTGTAATTTCTGTTTTTCATTAATTGAATTGTTTTTTGTTTTTTTTTGTTTGCTGCCCAGAATCCCAGCAGTGCAATGGGCAGCTATGTAAACTATTTAAATAAGTAGGTTTAAAAAGACACAGAAACTCATCGCAGCTCTGGCTCATTTAAGATGTTTGCTAAATATTGTCTTTAAGGATGCTTTTATGTTAAAGAGCCAAGTAATTCATTAACTTGATTTTATATTTAAAACTAAAGTAATTATTCTAATCTTGCTTTTCCTTTCCTAACATTTCACTTCCTTTGATTAAAAAAAATAAGAGCAGAAAATTACGATGACAGGAAAAGTTAACTTGATTCAAAGTGGGAAACGGAATTTTACTCTACTGATGCAATCAAGTTACTTCCTCCCACTGAGTCAGAAAGTTCCTTTGTAAGTTTCAACCTAAGAAAACTACAGCCCAAAGAAATAAGGGTCAAGGCAGAAAGAGGTAGATTACAGTTCTAACCTGTTTACCCTTTGTTCTACAAGATGTTTTTATAGTTGAAGAGAATATCTGTCACCTCCTCTCTGAATATATTTATAAACTTATTTTAATATTGTGCCTATAAACTGACTTTGCTCACCCAGTGGGCTGTTGAAGAGAAGCAGAGATCCATAATCTTAAAACAGTATTGAAAAAAAGAAAATGTTGCAACTGCTTCTTTGGGCTGATGTTGCTGAAGTTGGAGTTCCTATCTTGTTTTTCTTAATGCAATAGGATGATTTTAATAATTATAAGCAAAGTTATGAGCAAGAAGATCACACCCACCCTGCCTCAAGGATCATTTTTTTCAGCTCTAAGATCCTTCCTCTAAACTACATCACATTGGTATAATAGAAGTCATCCACCAAATAATGGGTGTGTGTGTGTGTGCGCACACACACACATAATTAACACACACACACACACACACACAACTTTGATAATGAAGAAACAAACTTAAGCAAAAGATTATACTTCAAGATGAGTGTGTGCAACTTCTGTTGGTTTCAGGATATATTGTACATCTTGCTTAAACAAAAGTCATCATGGCCAGAATTTCAGCTTTGGATATTTTCGGGGTTTGGAATGTGCATGAAGTGCCTGCAGATAGAATACGGACATCAGTTGTCTGTTCTTATAATCGGCAAGGCTTGCAGAATATGTGTTATGCTTAATATCCCATTTCCCCCATTTGTGTGTTTCTGTGTGGCTTAATTGGTGACCCCAAAAAGCACAATGGAGCCAACTGCAAATTCCAGAGTGTACTTTTTGTTTTAAGATTACATGCCAGGAGCTCTTCACAATCTGAAGTTTCTATAAAACAGACTGGAAAACAAAGATGATGACAGTTTAACACATCTATTTTGCAGTTCCAGGGAATTAGAACATTTATTAATTACTCCTACTCAGAAGCACCAATACATTCCATCGTCTTACAAGATTGCTTGTCTGTCTCAGTAGGTCACAAAACGTTGTCACAGTACAGAATCTACACTGGGTCATTATATTTGTGATTTTTTTCTAGGCTTATAGAATATAAGACCTTTTTTTTCTTCTTCTTCTTGATCTATGTGGTTGTTAGGAATGAAAAATCACCTGATGGCACATAATCAATCAGAAAGAGTTCAGTGGGGAAAAGAAGGAATGGTGCAGCTTTCCATTTTATCCTTCTGTGTCATTCCTTCTTTGAATAGGCGAATTCTACAATGTTGGCCTATGTTAAAACAAAGATGCCTTGTGTCTAAAACCATGATAAATGAGAAAAGATGCTCTATATCAGGGGTCGGCAACCTCGGCTCTTTTATGACTCATGGACTTCAACTCCCAGAATTCCTGAGCCAGCATAGCTGGCTCAGGAATTCTGGGAGTTGAAGTCCACGAGTCATAAAAGAGCCGAGGTTGCCGACCCCTGCTCTATATCTATATGGCCAGTGTGTTGGGTTTAGTTTTTTTTTCCAAGTAAGCTTCCATCACTGATAAAAAAGGTAGAGTTTCAGGGACAAGAATTCAGAATGGATTCAGATGCTGATTCCCTTCCTTTTTCCAGAACCACAAAGCCAGGTTTCCCCGGGGTGTGTCCTGATTAGCAATAAAAAGGGGAAAGCATGATCCAAGTTAATTTTCCAGTACTAAAAGGAAATGGTGTTTCCTGTATTATACAAAACTGGTGCCAATAAGACTGACACAAGGAGCTATTGTCTTTTTTTAACAAAGACATGGTAAGAAAGGATGCCTGTGAAAATAGACCACTGCAACAGGGAACTTTTGATCTTGAGAATAAAAGTGCATGCACATTGGGAGACAAAACTGGAGGATACACCCATCCAATTTGTAGAACAAGTAGCGACTAACAGTGACTACTTGCTCAATGCATTACAAGAATGATCAACAATGTAACTCTGTGATGTAGCTACAATATTCAGAAATTAAACTATTACGTTCATTGGGTTCACTTCCAGGTAAATGCTTTCTAATTTCACCTGATTTCACATTTTGGAATATTTTCCCATATTTCACCTGATATTCCAGTAAAAGAAAAGAACAGATAAAAGATAAGAAAATCCAAGATTTCTCATACAGTCACTGCTGACATCATTTTCTTGGTTAAATGAACAGAATTTGAACAGATTTCCTGCTTCTGCCAAATACACAATTTTAACTGTATGTCTCAAAAAAAAACCTGCATAAAAATATTTTTTGTTCTTTAAATATTCTTCAAGATTCTTCCAAGATGCTCTCATTGCAATATAATGTTGACTTGGGATAAATATATAAATTAGAATAAAGATTTCAAATAAAATTACATATTGTGCTCTGGAGAGTTTCTGTGAAGTTAGAGGTAGAAAAACATGTCATAGTTATTTGACGCCTAAAATCCCCATTTGGCTTTTTTGGATTCTTAGTTGATGAATTAATGGTGACACACCACCTTTTATCTATTTTGTTCATTCCTCTAGGTTTGCTTTATCTATTGTAATAACAGGAAATAGAAAGGAAAAACTTCAAAATGGTCCTACCTTTTACAATTGTATATTAAATTCTACATTATCTTTTGCAGATCCACAAAAGATACCTAAACAGATTGTCTAATGCTTTAATCATATTATTTAAAGAATTGACTCAGGCAGTTATTTCACTGAGTGGACCCAGGTCATATAAAAGCTGAAACCTTAAATAATAACATAAATAATATATTAAAAAAACCCTATATTATTGGACCATAATAACTGCCCCCAAGCAGTCAATTCTGCATAAAAGTATTTCTTTGTTAGTTTACTACATTTTCAAAAGAAGGGACTATGGTTCAGACTCAGGACTCTGAGCAGTATTTAAGAAGAGAAAAGAAATTGAAGAGGGTGAATACATGAGAAGAAAGAATGTCTCCTAAACTGCCTTTTGAAACACCACGGCTCTTCTTCAGATGTTACTTATCTTTTCCTGTTAAGAAATGTCTAATGCTTGTGTCTGTTAGAGTGTTATGCATCCTGTGGTGTGATCACCAATCCAGGCCATATTTCTTCACAGATGCACTGGAATTCCACTCATTCTTTTAAACTGTACAGATAATATAGGAAAATATGAGTATGTAAGTGCAGGACATATAGTACCCATAGAGATAATTGGTCTTTCCATGGTAGATCCAGATAGCACATACTCTAAACTTACCATGTTGATTCTAATATTCAGCTAAACTTATGATGTCACAATTAATTACAAAAGGAATAAAAAAAATGTATAGCACATATTAGCATGTACTGTTATTTCATTTAAGTGAAGATTTTCCTAGAATGCACGTTCTCTGGTACTAATAAATATTAAATTACTGTAGGTAAAAATAGGATCTTTTTAAAGACCCAGGTATATAATTAGAAGGGAAATAATAATACTGAATAGGTAACATATCAAGACAAAAATTAATATGTAAGAAACTATTGGAAAACATGAGGGCTTTGAGCGGAAACAGTTCATCCTGGATAAGATATATCTATGCAGTCACTAAGAGTCAACACAAGCTTGATGGCATATAATCAAATCAACCCTTTTTTATTACTGCTGTTGTATTAACTAGAGAGCTAGTTTTGTGTAATGGTTCATTAACTGGACTAGGAATTTTAGTCCCCTCTTAGGAATGGAAGGAATCATGGGTAATGTGGTGCCAGTCATTCACCCTCAGCCTTAGGAAGAAAACAATAGAAAAACGTTACCAAAAGTGTTGCCAAGAAAATCACAGATGTCAAGAAGTACTTAAAGGCACATTCCCATCTCTTGGTATAATTTTATAAGTTTATCCTCTTTGCTTTCACATATGCAGTGAAAACAATTATTTTTATCTGGTCTTTTATAGATCGATGCAGAATTACAAATTCTAGGAAGTCAATAGAAATTCTTGTATATTTAAGGAAGTGCATTATCTCATAAATGAACAAACAATAAGTAATGCAAATGTAAATTTAAAAATAAGTATATTAGGAGCGGCAAAATTTAAGAACTTTTTTAAACTAAAAATTTTGTTACTCATAAATAATATGATGTGTGAAAATTACAAAAATTTACTAACTATGAAGTAGAGATATGGAAATATCTAAGTTTCATCGGGGGTTTTTTCTGTATTCCAGATTTCTTCTATTTCTGGAGTTTGAGATTTAGAGTAACTTCAGTAAAAAAGCATCTCACCTAGGCTCACCATTAGGGGAATCTGGTCTGTCTATGTATATGACATGAAATAATTTCAGCTTGCTGCAGTTCTATCTCACCCAGTGTCTTGCTCAAACCACTGAACTCAAGTTCTGTGAATTGGAGATAATTTAGGTCTAGATTCATTATAGCCATCTGACTCAAATGTAAAGAGTAACTGGTAGAAGCCTCCAACTCTACTTTAGAAAAGTAGAATAAAACACTGAAAACTTGTAAACCAAAATTAAGAACTAAAAGAAGTCATGTCTATTGAGTAAACCCGTCTAAAATATTAGTGTACTTCAAAAGATGCAATTCAATGTAGAACTATTTCAGATAATTTTGGGGGGAATGAACAGCCATCCTCAGGGCAAAATAATAGGTTTTCTTTTTTCCATGTTAGAAGAGACATTCATAAATATAGGAATTTACTTAATAGGAAGCTGCATGTTACTTGTACAGAGGAGTAAGGTGATAGCCAGATCCATGAAGCTATTCTTCCTGAAGCAGATGTCACTTCCTATTAGTAGATGAAGCAGATGACATTTTTACAAGCTTATTAGAATGAAGTACCATGAAATTATTGCATGCTCTGAAAGTTGCATTTAAAACTTGGTCCATTCATTTGGTAAGGTTTAAAACAGGATAGTACAAAGATGGTTGATGAGAAATATTGTTTCACTCATTTGTGTGTATGTGTGTATGTATGTGCGCACATATTCTTTAAACTAGAGCAGGGGTGTCAAACTCAATTTCATTGAGGGCTGCATCAGCATTGCAGTTGCCCTCAGGGGGCTGGGTGGTATGGCCAGGGTGGGCGTGGCCTACTGGGTGGGCGTGGCTAGAGTGCATATAGCCTACTGGGTGGGCGTGGCCAGCTCTACATCGTTTGCATCAAGGGTACCTATGGGGGCCTGGGCAGGAGTGGGACAGATCTGAGGGTCTCTGGCAGGAGGAGGGTCTCTGGGCCAGGGCCAAGGCAGTGGGGGCCGTTCCCTCACTGTTTCCAGGATGGCTTCGTGTGCCGCATGAAACCACTTCACGGGCCGCATCCGGCCCCCGGGCCTTGTGTTTGACATGTCTGAACTAGAGGAAGCAAACAAAGTAACAGCATAGCAAGAAAAATGTAATGGTAATAGTTTGCCTTTTAGTATTTGACCTCCCATTACTGAAAACAGACACCGTTAGATAAGCATGCACTAGCTCCTGTCCCTCTTTTACCCCTCTCCCATATATCAATATGTATTTATTTTAAACAATTCAAATTATTGGTTTGAGCTTTCTAAAGCTTCTTCTCTTTCTTACCAATTTCTTGGAACTCTGCTTGTTTGAATCCATGTTCCTCAATCAAAATATATGCAAATATTGCAGAGCTGTGTCAAGCTGTTATTATTCCATTACTCAAAACACCCTTAGAGGATTTTTGAACAATTATCACATTGATGAATAACCTAAAAAAATCCAAAAACCTCAGGCACTTGAAGTACTGCTTGGGTAATTGGTAGACATCAAGGTTCTGCAAGCCCTCCATTTAGCATACTGAGACTTCTAAAAAAGATGGAGAATATAAATAACATCCATATCCCATTACTGTTTTTTTATTTAGCATTTATACCTTACTCTTCAGCCTAAAAGTCACTTGTATCATTTCAGGCTGGATATAGTTGCAGTACCAGGATGACTGTTTCTAAGGTTGTGGAATCCCAGTTCTTGCTTGCCATTGCTTCTTCCAAATGATGCAGAAGATGGCTGTATCTAGCCCTCTTATAAAGGTGGTATCACAACATAGAGCTCCAGTTTCCCAACTGTTTTTTTACAGTTGGTAGATGGGATGTCTCTTTCTAGGCAGTCTATATCCCTTATTTGTGCTCTGACCTTTACATTCTTATAGCCAGGATGTGCTCACATATGTTGCCCACATAGATGAACCACAAGGAATGGCTATTGGAATTTGGGATCCCATCCTGGTATTTCCTGAAAGAAGATAGAAGAGCTTAAAAACTAAGGGACTCCAAATGATCAGTCTTGGTAGATGTAGCAAAGATATGAGATGGATTATTGAGGCCATCAAAACAAAGCAAATGGATATTATAAAAGCAATCTTCTCCAACTTCTGCGAACAACTCTAGACTATGGAGCATTCCACATAAGCTTCTGTAGAAGCAGAGAAGCGCTAGGTGTGAATCACTAAGATTGTAATGAAAAATTCTCTTTTGGCGACTTAGCAAATAGTCTCTTTCTAAGCCAGATTTTGTAGTTTGCAATTTTTACTCTTATAGCCAATTATATTCTAGAGCAAGCAATCTCTGTTCATTAGATTCAGTTTACCGATTTTATTACCTTAAGAAGGTATAAAATAATATTAGGCAATTTGCAGTCTGTGTGTCATTTGTTCAAAACATTGAAAATTGTTCTGCATTTACTTGACAGGGAATCATGCCACTGATACAGGGGGACAGGAGGACACATCTATCATGTTTCTACAAAAATAAAATTCACCCAGGAAATAATCTGTAGCCTGATTTTTTTAGGGTGTGCCTAATATAAGCCCTATCCCAAAAATAAGCCTGGGCGTGGGTGTGGCCAGCACAGGAGGCAGCAAGCACATGGGGGCCAACGGTGTCCACCAGCAGCCGCAGCCCATGAAGCTCAGGTAAGTACGAGTGTGGAGGAAGAGGTGGGGGGAGGCAGGCAATCTGGATGCACTGTTCATCCTACCATTTCTCAGCTTGCTCGCAGCCATGCCAGGGCAGGTAGCCATGTAGCACATTGGAATTGCGGAGTGGGTGGCATGTCAGGATTGCCTGCCTCGCCTGTGACTTTGCTCAGATTTACCTGCACTGTGCCAAGGGGCCAGCAGGCTGCAGCTGCTACCGGACACTGTTGACCCCATGTGCTCGCTACTTATTGTGCATATGCTGGGAGATATATACAATATATATATATATATATATATATATATATATATATATATATATATATATATATATATATATATATATATATATCAAGTATTTCTCACAGAAAAGTATTGCAGGAACACATGTTTTGCTATACACAGGTTTATTCCCTTTGTGTGTATTGGAACACAATAAAAAAAAGGGAGGAAAAAAAGCAAATTGGACATAATGTCAAACAAAACTCCAAAAATGGGCCGGACAAAATTATTGGCACCCTTAACTTAATATTTGGTTGCACACCCTTTGGAAAAAATAACTGAAATCAGTTGCTTCCTATAACCATCAATAAGCTTCTTACACCTCTCACCCAGAATTTTGGACCACTCTTCCTTTGCAAACTGCTCAGGTCTCTCTTATTGGAAGGGCGCCTTTTCCCAACAGCAATTTTAAGATCTCTCCACAGGTGTTCAATGGGATTCAGATCTGGACTCATTGCTGGCCACTTCAGAACTCTCCAGCGCTTTCTTGCCATCCATTTCTGGGTGCTTTTTGACGTATGTTTGGGGTCATTGCCCTGCTGGAAGACCCAGGATCTCGGACGCAAACCCAGCTTTCTGACACTGGGCTCTACAGTGCGACCCAAAATCCTTTGGTAATCCTCAGATTTCATGATGCCTTGCACACATTCAAGGCACCCAGTGCCAGAGGCAGCAAAACAACCCCAAAACATCATTGAACCTCCACCATATTTCACTGTAGGTACTGTGTTCTTTTCTTTGTACACCTCATTTCATTTTCGGTAAACAGTAGAATGATGTGCTTTACCAAAAAGCTCTATCTTGGTCTCATCTGTCCACAAGACATTTTCCCAGAAGGATTTTGGCTTACTCGAGTACATTTTGGCAAACTGTAATCTTGCTTTTTTATGTCTCTGTGTCAGCAGTGGGGTCCTCCTGGGTCTCCTGCCATAGCGTTTCATTTCATTTAAATGTCGACGGATAGTTCACGCTGACACTGATGCTCCCTGAGCCTGAAGGACAGCTTGCATTCCTTTGGAACTTATTTAGGACCGCTTATCCACCATCCGGACTATCCTGCGTTGCAAACTTTCATCAATTTTTCTCTTCCGTCCACGACCAGGGAGATTCGCCACAGTGCAATGGGTTGCAAACTTCTTGATAATGTTGCGCACTGTGGACAAAGGCAAATCTAGATCTCTGGAGATGGACTTATAACCTTGAGATTGGTGATATTTGTCCACAGTTTTGGTTCTCAAGTCCTCAGACAGTTCTCTTCTCCTCGGTCTGTTGTCCATGCTTAGTGTGGCACACACAGACACACAATGCAAAGTCTAAGTGAACTTCTCTCCTTTTTATCTGCTTTCAGGTGTGATTTTTATATTGCCCACACCTGTTACTTGCCCCAGGTGAGTTTCAAGGAGCATCACATGCTTGAAACAATCTTGTTTATCCATAATTTTGAAAGGGTGCCAATAATTTTGTCCGGCCCATTTTTGGACTTTTGTTTGACATTATGTCCAATTTGCTTTTTTTCCTCCCTTTTTTGTTGTGTTCCAATACACACAAAGGGAATAAACCTTTTGTATAGCAAAACATGTGTTCCTGCAATAATTTTCTGTGAGAAATACTTGATTTTCTGGAAAAATTTCTGGGGTGCCAACAATTTCGGCCATGACTGTATATGTGTGTGTGTGTGTGTGTGTGTGTGTGTGTGTGTGTGTGTGTGTATACATACACACACACATATACATACATATATATACATATATAAGACTGATTATTATTTTCAGGGAAACACGGTAGTACTATACTCTTACAAAATGGCTGCCATGATGAACTAGCGGTTGCATTAATTTAGCAACATGCCCCCTCCCAATCCTTCTAGATCAGCATTCTGTACTATTCTTCTTTGTCTGGATAATTTGTTGCAGCAGCTGCCCATTAAATGACACCTGTCTGGCAAAACCAAAGATAGTATTAGAAGAACAGACTGGCACCACCAGGTACCATGTTGGACCTACAACAATGAAGAGTTGTCCACCATAGCTCTTCTTATACATGGAACAGATATAGCAGTACACTTTTATGTAGAAAATAGAAAAAGTGGAAATAATTGTAAAATATCACGATAGGTTGAAATGGATTCAATTCTTTCATTGCAAATTTATACTGTATGCATAGCATTAGAGAGGAAGATAACAAATTTCTTTTGTAAAATAAATGGGGCACTACTTTCACTACTTTGAAGTATTTAAATACTGATACAAATGGCACTACTCTTAAAGATCAAACAGTGTTCTTTAAAAGCATTGCCAGTGTCATAGAATTGCACAGCTGGTGTCCAAATGAAGTCATAGATGCTGACTTGAACTTGTAGTTTTATATAAATAAATACAGGGCTTTTTTTGTCATAGAACGCCCAGAACAGAGTTCCAGCACCTATTTTGGATGGAACCTTGTATGGTAGGCAAGGCGGGTTGTATGACGTGTGTGAGTTCCGGCACTTTTTTTTTTTTTTCAAAAAAAAGCACTGAATAAATGTATTTACATCAAACAAGATAGTCAGGCAAACAGGAGTATCATCAGGTAAATCAACACAGCAGGAACATCAGGAGGTAAATTACAGAGGACTCACAGAAAAAAAGGTGGTGGGGAGGAAAACTCCTCCTCCATACCCACAGCAACCAATCACAGCAAAGATTGCATCACCCAGAAGCCAGTAATCTACAACCAATTAACCACAACTGTGTGTTCTGGCTCACTCCACTGCCCCACTGCTACTAAATTTAAATAACAGTGGCATATTTATAAAGTATATGAATTCCCTTTTGGCTAAGCGAGTGAATTTTTGTGTCACCACTGTGCATTCAGAAAGTATTCAGACCCCCCCCCCCCTTTTCATTTTTCTCAATTTTGTTATGCTGCAGCCTGGTTCTAATGTTGAAATTCTTTTTTTTTCATTAATCTACACTCAGTACCCCATAATGACAACGCGAAAACAGAATTTTAGAAATGTCTCTAAAGCTCGGAACCCTGATCTACACTAAATAGCTTTGACATATTTTACTCCAGAATCATAGAGTAGATGTTATTCTTAACAGAATAACAGAGTTGGAAGGGGCATTGGAGGTCTTCTAGTCAAACCCTGCTGAAGCAGGAAATCCTATACCATTTCAGACAAATGGCTGTCCAATCAAATCTCTGGTTTTACAATTTTGCCCATTAGAAGATGAAGGTGGAACATGACCTCAATAAAAAATTTTAAAAAAGGAAAGAAGAGATGGATGAGAGGAGAACTTGCCACTGATCGAAATCAAAATTTTTCCCTGTCTCGAGTATGGCAGAAATAAGATCCAGCCTCCAAAAGCAGGGGTGGCCACAGTGTTATGGTTTAAAAAAAGTCAAGATGGCTGCCACGACAATACAATCAACTGTACCATATTATACATAAAAAAGAACTTTGTTTGCAGTATTGTGGCTGCCATCTTGATTCTTCTGATCACATGCTGTAGATGCCCCTATCCAAACACTAGCCATATATTTATTTCACAGTGCAAGCCAAATGCATTTTGGTAACAAGAAAACAGGCTGATCAGAAAAGTATAACAAAAATCCCAATCATCTTTCATGTATGATAAACATACTCAAATAAAAGTTACGTGCAAATACATATGCAGGCATGCAATATCACATCAAAATACCAATGCTTTCAAGCACCCTCAAACAAAGATATTTATGAGCAAGGAGGCAAAAACACAGACATAATCCCAATGTTATATGTCTTGCTAAAACAAAAACAAGGAAAACACTCCATTTCCCAGGTCCTGTAAAACACACTTCCTATTAAAATATACACCTGGAATAAGCATTCTGGATGAAGAAACTACAAATGCAGGAAAGCATACCCCCACACAATAAACAAAAGACACATTCCCATAAAAAATAGGCAAGACAGATCTTTTTTGAATGCTTCCAGGCACTAGTAGAAAACAAAGCAGGAATTGTCAATACAAACTATGTTTATTCAATTCATCTGCAAAATCAGCTCTGGTGTATTTGGCAAACCATGGTTAAAAGCGATTTTAGTGTAAAATAGCCAATTCCTTATCCAAGATAATTTTGGACATCTTGGATGAAAACTCAGAAAAATATTAGTTGTTTGACTGTGATAGGCACAAATTTGAAAAGAAAAATAAACAGTGGAACTTCATAACATAATTATATTTTTAATATGCAAATAACATAAATAAAAACTGAAAATGTGAAATTAAACAGACAAAATAAATATATAATCTTACTAAATAACAAAAAAAACCAGATAAAATGTAAGAAAAGGTAAAGACAATAAGAAATTCTGTATTCCTCTTTTATATTTTGCACAGAATGATTTTGGCTTAGATTAAGAAGAAAAAAAATAACATAGTGGTCTCCAACTAATGAAGAATAACTTGTCTGCAATGAACAATGGAGGTCTATCACACAACCATTATGTAGCTGTCAGCATGCTTTGAAGGTGATCCAGCAAAGACAGCCCATATTGGCAATGCATTTGGGTTATGGAGCACTGGCAAAGTTAAATGGAAAAGATTCACAGTAAGAATGTATTTCGTTTATTCTATTTAGAACAGTATCAGATGTTTAGAATTTATACATTATATCTCAGAGCACTGTGGTAAAATTTTGAACAATACTGCCAGATACACAGTGTATTCAGCTTCCATGAATTATATTTTCTGAAAACTATCTGGATATCAGACAGAACTGATGCAGCAGAAGCCAAATTAGTGTTAATTAATTTCTGCTAGATATTATTTTTTTATCTTTTTATATTTAGATCTGTAGCTGGCTAACAAACCGTACTCAACAAGTAATCCTCAATGGCACTACATTCACATGGAGAGAAGTAAGCAGTGGGGTACCACAAGGTTCCGTCGTAGACCCAGAACTCTTTAATATCTTCATAAATGACTTAGATGAGGGAATTGAAGGGGAATTCATCAAATTTGCAGATGACACCAAGCTGAGAAACTCAGGATCCAAAAAGATCTTGACAAACTTGAACAATGGGCCCTATCCAACAAAATGAGTTTCAATGTGGAGAATAGCAAAGTTTTACATTTAGGAAGGAAAAACCAAAGGTGCAAATACAGACTGGGTGAGACATGGCTTAAAAACAGTAACTGTGAGAGGGACCTTGGAGTCCTAGTGGACAATCGCTTGACTATGAGCCAGCAATGTGCAGCAGCAACCAAAAAAGCTAGGCCGGCTGAATCAGGAAGCACTGGAGGATCACCTGGAAAGAATTAATCGAGATTGGGATCCATCCGTATGACCCTGAAGAGGTTCCAGATTTTACGCACCTCCACAAACATTTGAGAGGACCCGGCTTTTAAGATATATACCCCATTATTTGCACTAAAGTACAATAATTATGCAAACCGATTTTGTATTTTTCTAAACCTTCCCCTGCCTTTTTGCAAGCATGTCCTCTTTACACAATTCCCCCCTCCCCCAATATTTTGTACTGAGCCACATATTTTCAAAAAAACCCCCAACCCTATTTTTTTATACTGGAAGGAGTCGATCTGTCATTTTTTTTGTATTTTGCTACTTTTGAAGACGCGGGGTATTTTCGAAAAATGGCAAACCTACATTTTTTGTAAGCCTAGAGACACTGAGAGGGCAGCTCATTTTTTTTTGAGACGTTTATCGTGTTGTGATTGACTTGATGGTGCTCATCACTTTTAGAGGTTAGAAGCCAAGCCTGTCATGTGAAGTGTGTACGTACAAAGTGGGGACTTTTTAATCGATGCTAACAGGACGCACAGCCTTTTCTGAGGAAGTGAGCTGCAAGGAAACATTTCTTAGCTTAAAGCTAATATAATCCTGGATTGTATAGACAGAGGTATAGAATCAAGATCATGCATAGTATTAGTACCACTTTATAAACCCTAGTAAGACCACACCTGGAATCCTGCAGCCAATTTTGGTCACCATATCACATATCACAAAGATGTTGAGAGTTTGGAAAAAATTCAGAGAAGAGCAACTAAGATGATCAAAGGCCTGGAGACTAAACCATACAAAGAACAGCTAGGGGAGTTGGGTTTGGCTAGTCCAGGGGTCGGCAACCTTAAACACACAAAGAGCCACTTGGACCCGTTTCCCAGAGAAAAGAAAACACTGGGAGCCGCAAAACATGAGCGCGCACGTGCATGCAAGGGGGTGGGTGGGAGTTTGATTGAAGAGTTTAATGAAAAAGAAATAGAGGCTGCTGTGCATGAGTTCTCTCTCTCTCTTTCTCCCTCTCCCTCCCTCTCCCTCCCTCTCTCTCTTCCCCCCCTCCCTCTTTCCGATCTTCTCCTCACCTGGCAAGCTGGCTTCACGCTGTTCTCCGACAAGCTGGCACACATTCTTATTGGGCTGGCTCTCCTACCCTTGGTCTGTCAATCCTCTTCTCCCACTCAGTGTGAGTGTGTGTGTGTGTGTGAGAGAGAGAGAGAGAGAGAGAGAGAGAGAGAGAGCGAGCGCTTCTGCTTTCTGCTGCTTTCTGCTTCCTGCGGAGATGCAGCAAAGGCAGGAGCTCCACCCAATAAGCTTGTCAGTTTGTCAGAGAACAGCATGACACCACTCTCTTTTTTACACACACACACACACACATAATCAGAGAGGGGGGGGGAAGCGCAAGTGCCTCTTTCTGTCTCTGTCTCTCTCTCTGCAAATGGCGGAGGACGACTGGGAGCTGCAGAAGGCTGAAAGAGCCGCATGCGGCTCCAGAACCGCAGGTTGCCAACCCGTGGGCTAGTCTAAAGAAAAGAAGAAAAAGAGGAGACATGATAGCAATGTTCCAGTATCTGAGGGGCTGCCACAAGGTAGAGGTGGCCAGGTTGTTCACCAAAGCACCAGAAGGAAGGAAAAGAAACAATGATTGGAAACTGAGCAAAGAGAGAAGCAACCTGGAATTAAGGAGAAACTTCCTGACAGTGAGGACAATCAACCAGTAGAACAGCTTACCCCTAGAGATCGTGGGCGCTCCATCACTGGAGATTTTCAAAAGGAGACTGGACAGTCACCTGTCTCAGATGGTATAGGTTCTCCTGCTTGAGCAGGGGGCTGGACTAGAAGACCTCCAAGGTCCCTTCCAGCTCTATTCTATTCTATTCTATTCTATTCTATTCTATTCTATTCTATTCTATTCTATTCTATTCTATTCTATTCTATTCTATTCTATTCTATTCTATTCCCTATCCTATCTTATCCTATCCTATCCTATCCTATCCTATCCTATCCTATCCTATCCTATCCTATCCTATCCTATCCTATCCTATCCTATCCTATCCTATCCTATCCTATTCTATTCTATTCTATTCTATTCTATTCTATTCTATCCTTGTCAGAAAGAACACCTAATTTATTTCCATTGTAGAAAAACAAATCACACACAAATCTTGGAGCACTGGTAAAATATATTGATGAATCTTATTTGGAATATTGTTCTAATTCAGTGGCAATTTTATTTGACTGGGCAATTTTGGCAATTTTATTTGACTGGGTAATTCTGGGAATTGAAATGCAGACATCTTAAAGTTCCTAAATTTGAGAAACATTGCTGTAACTCATAGATTTTCTTCTTAATGCTATTTCATCATATTTAATATTTTATTCACTGCTTTACATACACTTCCGGATATTGTTTACAGTCTTATGCTTACTTCTGTAGGTTAAAACAAGATGTGATACTTCTTGGTTTTTGCTGAAAAGAGACTTAAGAAAGCAGGGAAGATGAGTTGGATAAGGATGCAGTACTAGCAATGGGGAAGCAAAACTATTTCTTCTCTTCTCTGCCGAAAGGACATAATCCTAATCAACACCACAAAATCTCTGTTAGGAGAAAGCAAATAAGACGAAGTGAACTGTAATGAATCAAAAGGGAAGTGCAAGGAGCAGAACAGTAAAGAAAAATTACCACGTAATGCTAGCTAAGCTTGTAAATTTAAGGAAAAAATAAAAGTAAGTGTAGTAAAACCTGTATTCAAGATTTCATAAAAGTAAGTCTAAACAAACTCAAAGCAACTATAAGCAGAAAGCCATGGCAGGAGAAGCTAATGAGTTGGAGTGGAAGAAGAGTGGGAATTCTTATAGAAGGAGGTAATAAAAGGACAACCACAAGTAGGTGAGGAGAAAAAAGGAGGACAGGAAAATAGAACTATTTAGTAAAGATTTGGAAACAAAAGACAGTTCTATAGAAAATGAAAGGGTCAGATCATAATGAAAGGGTCTAGATAGCATGGGAATGTACACTGTTCTACAGAAAACAGAAATATCAGGAGAGGAGAGGAGCAAAAAAGAGTAAAGAAACAGTATACCAGCTGTGTTATATATTGAATATAAGTGTTAAGCATTGTTACGCTGACAGCTCAGCTGAACATCAGCTGTGTAACACCCGGCAACAACAGGTGGCGTCATAACTCCCGTTCCATTGGTCAGGCCATTCTGGCGGGACCCTTTAAGGATGTGGATTGGACACCGACTTGCCGGCAACAGTATTTAAAGGAGCTGAGCTGTGGAGACTCCTCAGTTCAACCACAATAAAGCTTTAGCTGAAACCTCGACGTCCTGTCATCTGTCCTGACCGGTCTACCCACGATACATAACAAGCTGCTTAATGAAGAAAACAAAATGGCAGTTGAAAACTGAGCACCTTTCCTGATGTTTTGGTTCACTTTCCACCAGGATGACCGATAGGAGAATGGAAAGGACTGAAACTTGAGATCAAGAGAAACACGATCAGAGGATCTTTACTTTGAATGAGTCTAAATCTAGAGAATCAGATGAATGGCACTTAGGTTATTAAGGAAACTAGCTGATGGTCTGATGGAATTATCTGGTATTTTTGAGAAATCACAGAAAAATGGTAACATGACATATGAATAGTAGAAAGCAAACGTTATTCTATTTTGGAAGGGAATAGGTAGTTCCAGTAAAGTATGACGTTGGTGATATATAGAAGCAGTGTTTTTTTTTTGTAAAAGAAAAAGGTGCCGGAACTCACACATGTCATACAACCCGCCTTGCTTACCCTACAAGGTTCCATCTAAAAAAAGGTGCCGGAACTCCCTTCTGAGCGTTCTATGACAAAAAAAGCCCTGTATAGAAGATTCTAGAAGAGATTATGAATCACTCCTGAAAACACTGCAGTAATGATTGGAAGTCAACATGAATTTGCCAATAACAAAACTTGTCAGACTAATCTTAACACATTTTTATGGTTGTTTATGATCGTAAAAAAGATTTGATTATCTAATTTCCTGATCATGTAACTTCCTTAATAGAGTGTTGACTTCATTTGGCTTGAAAATAATACTTATCTATGTTCCTAATGCTCTTAAAGACAAGCTCCATAGTGCGCATCTAATTAAATTGAAATCTTGTATAGAATACTGCAAGGATCAGTCCTAAACCTTTTTTAGTATTTTTGTTAATGATTTGAAAGAAAAGATAGAATGCTTATAAAATTTACAGATGATATACGATTGGGTGGATTGACTAATACTCTGTTGGATGGAAATAAAAACTATCTTGATAGAACAAATAATGGGATGCAAGTAACAGAATGAAATTTAATAAATATATGCATTTAGGAATAAAATATTAGATGTGCAAATATAAAAGAAGAAATACATGGCATGATAATAATACTTGCAAAAGATCTCTGAATAATAATTTACATACCAAAGAGCAAGTATTTTGATACAGTTGCAAAAAAAGGCAAATGTTATTTTAGGGTACATTAAATGGAAATTTAATTCTAAATCACAGGAAATAATTGCTCCATTTTATTTATTTTTTTTGTAGTCAGATCCCACCCGGAGCACTGATTTTTAATCTAATTCATAAAATAATTATAACATTGAAAGTAGTTTTCCTTTTGGGTTTGATGGAGAAAAAAATGAAAGAAAAAAATGGAACTTTGCTATTACATTTGTTGACAGCAGCAAGAATCTTATACACAGCAAAATGGAAAGATACAGTGATTTTCAAACTGGAAAAGTAGACGGTAAATGTGACAGACTTAGTGGAAATAGCAAAACTGCTGTTTTAATTAAAGAGAATATCTAGTTGTTTCTACTTGGAGAATATCTAGTTTGTTTCTACTTGGAAACCGCTTCTGGACTTTTTGCTTGAAACGGAAAAAAAAATTAAACTTTATTTTAGGTATTGATCATTGGAATGGTTTTGTTATTATAGAAATGGTTTATAACTTTGTGAAATGTAAAGCAAAAGGTTTGTTTCTGTGTTTTCTGCACTGAAAACAGAAAAAAGTCTTTTACTCTTTTGCAGTTTTTCTTTCTCTTAGTTTCTAACTTTTGTTTTTTTTTCCCCCTGCACTTTTACCTTACAATGAAAATTAATAACATTTATAAAAGAAAACCAAACAAACCAAAATCCTTTATATCTACCTTCTCTAACAGCCCAGGACTCAAGAGTCTGATACTGACTCGGAAGAAATTGCTGCGGTTGAACCATTGGAACATGAGCCACAGGGGGACACCAAGACAGGAATCCTGACAAAGGTACCCTGAAAAAAACTGGAACAGTCAGCTGATGACATACAGCTTCCAAGCCCTCAAGAGTCAGCAAGCCGAGCAGAGAATAGGGCAAAGATCCTCAGTGAGGCTCCTTGCCAAGCAAGGAAATAACTCTCTTAATTAAAGAGAGCTGGCTGCAGTCTGATTTAAGTGGCCATCCTGATCCATGTTTCTGTTAGAAACAGCAATCTGCCTGCCTGTTCTGGTGTGTTGTTCCTGTGTATTCTGCTCATACAGGAAAATCCTGAACTTCCAACCTTTGGATTGGCTAATGAACCTTGGCTCGCTGAATTTTGGATTGGATTTTGTCTTTGCTTCTGTACATTCCTGTTGGAAACAAACCGCCCAGCTTTTATTCCAGAGACTGTTTTGATATACATTCCATTCCTCTTCTGTCTTTCATCTTCTCAGCTTAGTAAATTGCTACCTGAAACAGGACACCTTCTATGTATACGATGCTGAGGTAGCAGCTAATATTATCAGGCAGACATCTCCAATCAAAGGTTTAGACTAGAGTATTTAGCTATGGAGCAACCTCTAGTGATAGTTTGCAAATATGACACCCCAATTGTTTTGCTTTCACTGCAATAGAATAGGTCAGACATGTCAAACACAAGGCCCGGGGGCCGGTTCCGGCCCGCAAAGTGGTTTCATGTGGCCCACGAAGCCATCCTGGAAATAGTGAGGGAACGGCCCCCACTGCCTTGGCCCTGGCCCAGAGACCCTCCTCCTGCCAGAGACCCTCAGATCTGTCCCACTCCTGCCCAGGCCCCCATAGGCACCCTTGATGCAAACGATGTAGAGCTGGCCACACCCACCCAGTAGGCCATACACACTCTAGCCACACCCACCCAGTAGGCCACGCCCATCCTGGCCACACCCACCCGGCCCCCTGAGGGCAACCGCAATGCTGATGCAGCCCTCAGTGAAATTGAGTTTGACACCCCTGGAATAGGTTGATTACTTTGTATATATTTCTGCTTCTCTGTGATGTGCTGGGATCTATTTATGTGAATTTGTGTTACGTACAAAATTCTACTTGTATTATATTGACAATTTTTCACTATAATTGAATTGAAAGGATATTCTGCTCAAACAAAAACAAGATGGAAGTAGGTATAATACACAATATCACCGTACTTCAAAAAGGCAAAAATAGTAGGATTCGGAGATAAGCAAGCAAATAGTTGTGTTTTTTTTATTTTTGACTATTATACAAGAGATGTAAACTTTTTACTTTATTATCAGGTTTCTAGTAATCTAACAACTGAGGTACCAAACGGTAAATAATTAAAGTTAGTTTAATTGGGGGACTGATTCCATAATGGCCAGGTTTCCTCCTTTCTTTTTTAAACATCTTGTCTTAGGAAAGTCTTAGAAAAGTTTAGAGTTTTATTTTACTTTAACATCTGGGTTGTCTTAACAAGAGTTTCTGCCTTCCTCGCCCACTAGATTGCTTTATTTTACGTTGAAAGTTATTTAAAAAAAAACCAGTAGCATTATCAATATGCTGGACACGAACTGAAATAACTGGTAACAACAACTGAACAAAGCAATCTGGTCTGGCAAAGTTAGCAGCAACTTTTTTCATTGCAATATTTTTAAAAATACTTTCACCAGTTTCAGGAAAGGGTGGGTTCAAGTAGGGGTTTCCTGAGGCATTCAGAACACGATTTTAACGTAGCTGTGTGTTAAAAGAGGCCCCCAGGGAGTTTTGTTTTGGAACACACTGACGCCTACACATTATTATCTTTGCTACGTTTTGCAGTGTTGTGTGAAAATTATTTTTAATCTTTAGCAAAACATGCCTGTGTTTATCTAATATGCAGAAAAAGCTAAATAATTTAAAACAAAATCACTTTTCAAATAACTACATGTACAATCAGCCCTGAAACATAAAAGTCTAGCACAGATTAACAAGAAAGAGTTGGTTAGGGATCAAAGAACAAGTGTTTATTTTATTTTTATCAATGCTAATAAAGACTTTCACTTATTTTTTTTAAAAAAGAACAAAACATAAAGATATAAAACATAAAGATGCAAATACATACATTCGTAGACCAAACAATGCATAAAAACAACAGAAATAAAAAAGAAATAAAATAAAATATGTTATACTATTATATTATACATATTTATACATTATGGGCTGCTACAAAGATGGGCGGGGGGGGAGGTCAACCTATTTTTCATAACGCCAGAGGGCAGGACAAAAAAACAATGGATGGAAACTAATCAAGAAGAAAAGCAACTTAGAACTAAGGAGAAATTTCCTAACAGTGAGAACAATTAACCAGTGGAACAGCTTGCTTTCAGAAATCGCCAGTGGAATGGTATAAAGCAGGGGTGTCAAACTCAATTTCATTGAGGGCCGCATCAGGATTGCGGTTGCCCTTAGGGGGCCGGGTGGGTATGGCCAGGGTGGGTGTGGCCTACTGGGTGGGTGTGGCTAGAGTGCGTATGGCCTACTGTGTGGGCATGGCCAGCTCTACATCATTCGCATCAAGGGTGCCTATGGGGGCCTGGGCAGGAGTGGGACAGATCTGAGGGTCTCTGGCAGAAGGAGGGTCTCTGGGCCAGGGCCAAGGCAGTGGGGGCCCTTCCCTCACTGTTTCCAGGATGGCTTTGCGGGCCACATGAAACCACTTCGTGGGCCGGATCCGGCCCCCGGGCCTTGTGTTTGACATGTCTGGTATAAAGGCTCCTGCTTGTCCCTCCAGCTATACTGTTATTCTGTTATTATAACAACTATGAGTTACAACTCTATAAATCTGGATGAGAAGCAAAAGGTCTTCAAAGAGAAAAAGGAAAGTCCAGTTGCTTTGTGAAAAAGTACCTTTGGGATTACAATTCTATATGTATTTATGTAAATAAAAGTTAAAGGACACCGAGTGTATCTGTTGTCCAGTTTCTACCAGGTAACTATTATAAAAATTTCAAAAATATACAGACTTTATCCATATGAGTAGTCCTCGACTTACAAACTTGTCCATTACAATTGCAAGTTGTGATGGTCGTTAAGTTAGGCACCCATGATTGCCTCATTTAAGAATCCTTACCCCTGTTTTTCCCAATGTGGTCATTAAGTGGGAGATCTGGGGCAGGCAACCCCGTACCCAAGGCGCTCCACATTCCACTTCCTTCCCCCTGGGGTCGCTTAGGTCTTGGATCTGCTTCACTGAGTCCTTCACCTTCCTCCCCACCTCCTATCATCAATTACACACTTACCTTCTGTAGATCTCTGAAGCTCATGTTGGGGAAGGCGAGCAGGTCACTCCAAACCTTGGCACGCTTACAGGCCATTCCAGAAGTAGGTACCATTTTTGAAGTGGCCACAATTCACTGCAACCTCTCAAAAAATAGTGCTGCTTCCTGGATGGAACCCCTCAGCCTATGGATGCCAAAGGGTGGAGCTTTCTGCTCTCCTTCAACGAAGGCCACTTCACCCCTTGGTATCCCTGAAGGCCACGTGGCTCTGTTCTGGAAGTGGGTGCCATTTTTGGAACCAACACAATTGTGGCCACTCCAAAAATGGTGCCTGCTTCCTGCAGGGATGCCAAGGGGTAAAGCAGATGTGCTCCCCTTCCCCAAATTAGATTAGATGGGTGGCCATACAAATTGAATAGATAAATGTCAGCTACAGAAGACTAGTATATGATTCAAGTCATTCCCAACACAATGTATTGAATACAATAGGAGTTTTGTTTTTTAAACAGAACGAATCGAAACAACTACCTGTTGGAGTGGACCAGGTCTGATTCAGTACAAGTTTACAGAACTAATGTAAATTCAGTCAGACTTGTTTGCTAAAAGTAGGTGGTCCAAACTATTTTAACTTTTCTATGTTAAAGCTGTAAAGGTTAATGTCATTCTGTGTTTTTTAATGGAAGGGTTATATATACTAGTTAAACTAGCTTCTGGAAGAAGTGCAGGAGGTAAAGCTAATGAATGAATGAATAAACAAACAAATAAACATATTCTGAAGAACTTTGAGCTCAGTTACATTTCTCTGTTAACTTGGACAAGATTATCGCCTACCTTATAAACTTCAAAGATTAATGATAAGAAAGGCAAACCCGGGGGGGGGAGGGGAACAAACCTGTTGGCTAAACTTTCTCATTATTTATATTTAGCATGTTACCCTTTTATGGAAGTCTGCTTTTAAGGGAAACCAAATTATTACTGGAACAATACATTCTTTTGTTATATAGCCTAAACATACTGTATGTCAATTATGTACGTGTAATGAGAGTGTCGTGTCTATATCCTACATCTACAAGGACAACTTTGCAATGTAAATGTTTCACATCCTGATCAACAAACACAAATATAAGAGAGAAACACAAAAGATTTACTTTTTTTCTAGGAAATTAGCTAAGCAGAAACTTAAGAGCATTCCATACTTTTTGATCAGAAATCCCTTATATTAAGCTAATATTTGTTTTGAAAAATATATGCAGAAAAAAATACATTCAAGACCAGGTATTGCTCCACTATAGTGTTTGGCAAAGATCAACCTTTATTATAACATGACTAAGCATTTTAAGGTATGATGGCATGCAGATCATGCTAAGCAAAACGACAGAACAAATTGTGTTATTAGAAGCTGTATTTGAGCAAGGAAAAATTTATGCATTAAAAATATATTTTGCTAAAAGTTAATGTCTCATATTGTTGCCTATTTCTACTAACAAAAAACCCTTGTCATTTGGTTAGTATGTATCTACATGTAGTCCTCAACTTATGACCACAATTGAGCCCATAATTTCTGTTGCTAAGCATGACAATTGTTAAGTTAGTTTTTGCCCCATTTTGCAACCTTTCTTGCCACAATTGCTAAGTGAATCACTGCAGTTGTTAAGTTAGTAACAAAGTTTTAAAGTGAATCTGGCTTTCCCATTGACTTTGTTTGTCAGCAGGTAACAAAAATGATCACATAACCCCAAGATTCTGGAATTATCATAAATTTGAATCAATTGCCAAGCATTCGAATTTTGATCATATGATCATGGGGCTACTGCAACAGTTGTTAAGTGTGAAAAACACTCATAAGTCACTTTTTCTAGTGCCACTGCAACTTTGAATGGTCACTACACAAATGGTTGTAAGTTGTGGACTACCACTAAACTAATGGTTGTAAGTCAAGGCAAGAAATTATTCACTCATTATTTTATTATGCTCTAGCAATATATCCCCATAATAAATGGGCCATTGTATTTTCTTTCATAATTTTTACCCCTTCAAAAAAAGCATGGATGAGTGAAGTCAAGATTGGTTTCAAGCTCCTTCTATGCTCTTCTACCTCTGCTACTTCTCCTTTTGGATTAAGTTAGATAATGAACCCTCAAGGTAATGAGATTTCATTTTTATACCTTTTTGAAGATGACTTCATCAGTATATCTCACATGAAGGATAGCAATAATATATATTATATATTAATTACACCATATTAAATAGCAATAAAACCATCCATACACATGCTAATTTTGTATATTGGATGTAAATATTTCATAGTTCAGAAAAGAAATGATGCTGGAAAGACAGTGACAAGTCTGGAGAATGTTCAAAGAACAACCAATATGGGAAAAGATGGGCCTGGAAGAAGAAACATATAAGGAAGAGTTAAGATATTGGTTGTTTAGCCTGGGAAAGAGAAAACTGTAGGCAAACGTGATAGTTATCTTCAAATATCCAAAGGACCATAATGTTGAACATGAAACAGGTTAGTTATAGAGTTGTACAAAAGATACATTAAGAAACAGTAGATTTAAGGTATAAGGAAGATGATTTTGGTTTGATGTTAGGAAACATTTCACAGAAATAAGAACTTTGTAGTAATGGAACAGATGGTGACTACAAATCATAGATGGCCAGTAGTTCTCACAATTTCCGGTATTATAAAACCAAGCTCTTAATACCTGCCTTAGAAGAGTTCAAGAAACCTTGACTGATTGTGCTTGTGTCGCCTATATTTTGTACGCCTTAACAACAACAACAAAAAATAGTTCAATTCCTTAATCTATTTTTTCCCCTCCCCACTTTTAATTTGACTTCCCAGAAGCAGCAACTGTGAGAAAATATCCCAGCAGGAGCATCACAAATAGAAACCAGCTAATAATAACTGCAAAAATTTGTAAAGTCTAAACGCTTAAAGTCCCACCACGTAAACCAGGGGTCTTCAAACTTGGCCCTGTTATGACTTGTGGACTTCAACTCCCAGAATTCCTCAGCCAGACATGCTGGCTGAGGAATTCTGGGAGTTGAAGTCCACAAGTCATAACAGGGCCAAGTTTGAAGACCTCTGATGTAAACAAAGGGAGAATAAACGCAGCCCAGTACAGTCGAAACAATTTTCCGCCTGCAAGCGCCCGCCTCCTATTGGCGGATAGTGGAGCATTCTAAGCCCCGCCCCTTCCCGCGCCCTGAGCTCGTTCTTCAACCCTCCTTTCTCTCCCGTCGCGCGAGAATGTCGTACACGTCAGTGCGCGTGTATTTGACGTCACTGCGTTTTCTCGTCACTTAGAGCCCGGGGAAGGAAGTAGCCGCTAGTGACGGTGCAAAGATGGTAAGTGGGTCGCTGCGGGATTGAAGGGAGGCAAAAACGCGCGCCGGGTGGACGTAAGGACGGAACACGAGGCGCGAGAAGGGGAGGTGTGGGAAGATCCGTCGTGGCGAGCCGAGGAGCGTTTGCACTCGCGTGCTGTTGAGCGATGGCCAGACAGAACCGGGTCTTGGCGAGTGTGTGTGTGTGTGTGTGTGTGTGCGCGCGCGTGGGTGGCTGGGTGGGAGAGGTACCTTATGTTCAATGCTGGCCCATCCCTGGCTTCCCCGATGAGGTTCTGCGTTGTCAGAAGTAGGCCTGATCATATCTTTGTTCCAAAGGTCCAGATCAGGGGTCTTCAAACTTGGCCCTTTTATGACTTGTGGACTTCAACTCCCAGAATTCCTCAGCCAGCTTTGCTGGCTGAGGAATTCTGGGAGTTGAAGTCCACAAGTCATAAAAGGGCCAAGTTTGAAGACCCCTGGTCCAGATGGGCGGCTACATTGTCACGCGGAGTCTTCCCCAATCTGGAATTCTCCATCTCTACTTTCTTCTTGTTGTTGTTAGTTGCGAAGTCGTATCCGACCCATCGCGACCCTAAGGACAACGTTCCTCCAGGCTTTCCTGTCCTCTACCATCTTCTGGAGTCCATTTAAGCTCACGCCTCCTGCTTCAGTGACTCCATCCAGCCACCTCATTCTCTGTCGTCCCCTTCTTCTCTTGCCCTCAATCTTTCCCAGCATTAGGCTCTTCTCCAGTGAGTCCTTCCTTCTCATTAGGTGGCCAAAGTATTTGAGTTTTAGCTTCAGGATCTGGCCTTCTAAAGAGCAGTCAGGGTTGATCTCCTCTAGGACTAACCGGTTTGATCGCCTTGCAGTCCAAGGAACTCGCAGGAGTCTTCTCCAGCACCAGAGTTCAAAGGCTTCAATTCTTTGGCGCTCAGCCTTTCTTATGGTCCAACTTTCACTGCCATACATTGCAACTGGGAAGACCATAGCCTTGACTATATGCGCTTTTGTTGGCAGGGTGATGTCTCTGCTTTTTAGTGTGCTGTCTAGATTTGCCATGGCTTTCCTCCCAAGGAGCAAGCGTCTTTTAATTTCTTGGCTACAGTCCCCATCTGCAGTGATCTTGGAGCCCAGGAAAATAAAATCTGTCACTACCTCCATTTCTTCCCCATCTATTTGCCAGGAATTGAGAGGGCCGGATGCCATGATCTTGGTTTTCTTAATGTTTAGTTTCAACCCAACTTTTGCACTCTCCTTCTTCACTCGCAACAAGAGGCTCTTCAGTTCCTCTTCACTTTCTGCCATCTACTTTCTTAACTAATGCAAAAGTTTCCTTGGGCAAAAACGGGAGCTGAAGTTACAGAGTTCTGCAGGATATCAGTGGGTAAGGGATCGTGATTTGATATTTTTATTTATTGTGGCAGTTTATACAGGCGTAGGCGCGGCTTGCAAAGATATTACTACATCTTAACGTTTAAAAGGTTTTATAAGGGCAGTTTCGTTTTCTTATTTGCTGCTATACTTGTTCAGCTGCAGCAGAATGCTTCCTTTTAAAAAAAGTGTGTTACTTGTCAGTTTGCTTTTCTTCTATACTACTTAAGGAAGGCTGTTTTTTTTGTCAACGTGGGTTTGACAAAAGTTTACATGGACTTCACCATACTAATTATTATGAATTAAGACAGTAGATTTGATTGCAAGATTTATATCTAACACTGCTTTCCGTTTCAAATGCATCTTGTAGCCCAGAAATATGATTGCACACAGGCTTGAAAAAGCAGTGAGGAAAAATTGATCACTAAAGATATTAAACTAAGATTGGGAAAGCCCAATTTCAAGCAGACGCTCTGCTTTGGAAGTTCATGTGGTGACTTTAGGCCAGCCACTCTCTTTCAGCCCATCTTACCTCACAGAATTATGGCTATGGGGTAAAATTAGAAGAGGGAATGTTATATATACTACCTTTGGTACTGGAGAAAAGGCTGGATATAAATTAGGAAATAACATCCGTATGCAAATATTGGTTCTTTTACCTTTGTTAATCCAGTTGAATCAGTCTAGACTAGAAGAAAAATACATTTTTTCTGTTGATAGATGAACATATAACAAAGCAAGTTCCATTAATTGCAATGGTTGTAAGGAAGCTTCAAAATCACATATTGATGAATAGTATTGTTAAAATTAGACAGGATGTATTGAACTGATGTGGATATTTGGAATTTTACATGAATTTTGCTAAAACACATATTTGCAAATAAATGAATACACCACTATTAAGAAATAGCACTATGGTAACAAGATCCAGCACATAAATAGCATTGACTAGAAATTGCTGAGGATTGATTTCCAAACAGTTGTGTGTAAAAAGGCACTTTACTTTTTTGAATATAGTAGCATCACTTTTGATATTACATGGAAATGCAGTTTTTGAACAATGATAACCATTCACTTTGCCTTGGGACCAGACCTGTCTTGGTTATTTTTGCTGGATTGTTGTTTGCTGGCAAGATTTTTGCAGGATTTACTTTGCAAATATTTCACTTCCAATGGGGAAGCAATAGCACATTAGTTTCAGTGTCATTGTTGGAAGGATTTCCTGCAGTTCAGCTATTTATTTACTTAATCTACCCAGTTTCAGGTCTTGTGCTTTAATAAGTCAGCTCATTTTAAATTGATACATTCTAAATATTTGTAAAATAGAGGTGTGTGTTTGGGCAAAGGAAGTGCCTGGAGATTGATGTCAGGATTCTGTTCTGTGGTGCAACAACCCATGCAGACTGGTTGTAAGAGACGCAAATAAGGTGCAGTTAAAATAAACAAGAAAAGCTGATGGTGGGAAAGGAAACAAGTGTTACAAATGCTTGTGGGAATCTTGGCTTCATAGTCAGTATTATATCACTTTGCGTCTCAGCTCATAAATTAGTCTGTTCTGTGTTCCCTGGCTCTGTGATATAGTCTTAATTTTATTTCACTGTTTTGCTGCTTTCAGTGAACAACCGCTTAGAATTATGTACGACATTATGGGAATATTTAATGTTTTAGGGGTGGGGGGGAACCCTGTAACTAACTAGATAAAGCATTGGGGAATCTTGTTCTTTATCTCACTCACTGACCCTATTTCTGCAATTTATGGTAGGTGTTTCTCCTCTTTATATACTTTGCTTGTTTTATAATGGATAATGGTCGTAAATAAAACATTTTCTATGTCCCTGAGTTTTCAAGTGTGTTTGTGTGTTTGTTTCAGGTATATAAAGTACTTAGCTGCCAGAAGCAAGTTCTCAAACTTTTTAGTAGCTAATTGAAATTTATGGTTCCTATGCTCCTTTTACATTCCTGGAAGTGAGAATTTTTAGAGACTTTAAACTTAGAAAGAATTGTTGCCATTTTACCTTTGTTAGTGGCAAGTTGTTGGTGAACCCTCTTTGTTTTTTAAAGTTTGATAGAAGTATGTTTACTCAGCTTACAGGAACAAAGGTTTAAATTGTATTGTTGTAAGGAGTATTATGTTTCTTCTGTTCAAGAATACCAGAGGGCTTGGATCTCAGATGAAGGACTGTATTTCAGTTCCTGATTTTTCAGCTAGTGGAACATTTGAAAGTCATGATGTGATACACAGCGGGTAAGTACCAGGGGTTTATAGAAATATCAAGGTGAATTTGCTGTATAATTGGAAGATCAAGTCATGATAAAAGCGCTTCTGTCTGATCTTGTGTACTTTTGTGAAAAGTTGTGTGGAAATAGTTTATTTCCAAGTTCCAGTCAATTTCTAGAGTAGCACATATTTGGGGGTGATCTTTGTTTGTAATAAATTGATACTTAAATCTTCATGTGTCGGATCTTCATGTGTCGGGTCTTCAGTCATTCAGTATAATTATAACTTCAACTCCTTAACAGAAGTGTTCAAGATCAGGATAGCAAACCTTCTTTAAGTTTCAAAGCAATGGAGTATTTCTTACTTATGGGCTGGATACTTCCTTTTTCCAAATATCACGTTACCTTATTCTTATAATAAAAATGTTTAATAACGGTTAGAACTTAAATCCATAATAAATGCTTAATACATAGATTATTTCTACAGAATTATGGCTCTAAAACATTCTCCAGAATGCTTCTGACCTGTTTAGGTAAAGGAACCAATTCATCCTCTTGAATTAGGTCTAAAGTTCCTTCTGTTAGTAGCAGATAGCTACCATTTCCCATCAGCTTGACTTCTGGAATAAAGGGTCTGTGCAAGTGTGTATAGTTCTATATGCTGGAAATTTGTGAGACTTCTCCTGTGAAAGAAGATTTTGAAGCTGACTCCTTTTGTTACCAGACTGGTAACAAAAAATCTTTGTATGACTCTACAAATATAGAGCTCATTTTGTCTTACTAGTTCTGTAACACTGTCTCTTTGGAATTCTTTTACCTATGAGTAAACAAATCACTGGAAAATATGTGGTTGCAAAGGGTTGACAGCAACAGTGGTAAAATAAGTGAAATGACTAGGCTACTGAATATTTGGAGTCACACAGCATGCTAAGATATATTTTGTTATAAAATAACATTGGCTGCATTCATATAGTATTGCAGCTGCGTGTTACAGAGAACACTGATCAGCCTAGTTTTCAGGCAAATTGTCTACTGTGGAAATACTTGTGACTCATTTTTCTCTCATGATAAGTATAGTGCTAACTGAGAATAGCCTGGTAACTGATAGATAGGGCCACTTGAGAGTAAGCAAAACAAGGCTGAAATATTAAATGGTATTAATCATGGGGGATTTTTTTCCCCTTCCCATCAATCATCTCCCAGCAATTTTTTGGCAAGGTTTTCAGAAACTGGCTTCCTAGGACTGAGACAAAGTGAGTAGCCCAAAATCACCCAAATGTGTCTCTGCCTAAGACAGGACAGTCTCCTGGTTTCTAGCCTAATGCCTTAATGCCAAACTAGCTGGTTAAGGGAAAAATATGTCAAGTAGTGCTTGACATATGACTACAATTGGGACCAAAATTTCTGTTGCTAAGCATTGTTGTTGTTAAATGATGTTAAGCGACTTGTGCCTGATTTTACATTCTTTTTTGCCACACTTGTTAAGCAAGTCATTGAAGTTGTTAATTGAATCATATGGTTGTTAAGCAAGTCCACTCTCCTTCATTGACTTTGTCCAAATCTGGCTAAGAAGGTTATAAATGGCAATTACATGACCCTGGCATTCTGCAACCATCATAAATACATGCCAGTTGCCAAGC
This sequence comes from Vipera ursinii, assembly GCF_947247035.1. NCBI lineage: Eukaryota > Metazoa > Chordata > Lepidosauria > Squamata > Viperidae > Vipera > Vipera ursinii. The sequence goes on from NC_139514.1 coordinate 22,923,638, forward strand.
ACCTGTATTTTGCTCATGTGACCATAGGGCAGGGGTAGGCAACCTCGGCTCTTTTATGACTCATGGACTTCAACTCCCAGAATTCCTGAGTCAGCTATGCTGACTCAGGAATTCTGGGAGTTGAAGTCCATGAATCATAAAAGAGCCGAGGTTGCCTACCCCTGCCATAGGGATACTGCGATGGTTGTAAGTGTGAGAACTGCTCATAAGTCACTTTTTTCAGTGCTGCTGTAACTTGTGAACAGTCGCTAAACAAATGGTTTTAAGTCAAGGATTATCTGTATACAACTATTTACCTTGCAATTGATTCACGTCAAGGGCACTCGTAAATTCTGGAATACAATTAAAAACAATTAAAAAAAACATTTTCAGTAGTATATAAATGTGCTAAGGGCTGTAATATAGTGAACATTACAGTGGTAAAAATGAAGAAAAAATATTTAAGTGCTTTCTGTCAGAATTTTAGGCTTTTAGAATTCGAAGTCTGTATTTGGAACTAGACTTTGACACGTATATTTGCCTTCATTCACAAGATTTTAATGTCAGGTTTTATGTGGTATCTGTTTACTTGTGTTTGTAGCTTTCCACATGTGAAGAGTGAACTTTTTCCTGTTCATCCTTTGGAACTTTCAGAGAAGAATGTAAGTAGAAAGGAATATTACAGATAGATGTAGATATAGATATAAAAAAAACCTGTCCATAGTAAAATTTATATTTTCAGATCCCTGACCTGAAATCAGAATTAACAGAGAGATTACGAACAACCAATAAGTTACAGAATAGACACTTTTGAATAATTGATATAAGCTGCAAAAATGATAGCACAGTACAGAATACCTTGGGATTATTTATGAGGAAACAGGAAGGTTGAAAATTTCATTGGAACATAGAATTCCTATTGTCAATCACATCTCGTTGGAGAAGACTAAAGAGATAACACGTGGAAGACACAGAAGTGGTTATGTTGATGGATTTTGAAGAGAAATTGAAAGAAGAAGTGCAAATATTTGCCCAGTGAGACCCATGATTGATTGAGGAAGGAAGAAAATAAAGTAGGCTAGAGGAAAATATGAAGAACTTGGCTTTGTATAGCTCATCTCTTGGATTGATTTACTGCTTCAATTTTCAATTCTCGAAAAGAAAATTCATTTAGATTGAGAGAAGTTTTTTATTATTTCTTATTTAAGAATTCTGTCTGATAGTAAAAAATGATACAAATAAGAGTAAAGAATAAAGAAAAGCGATCAATAAATAAATGAAAAGAAAAATAAAGGTGCTGCTTTCAATCTTCTTTGCAACAGTTACAAATTTATCACCTTTTCTCCCTCTTTAAAGTTTATTTATTTATTTATTTAATAATATTTCTATGCCGCCCTTCTCCCGAAGGACTCAGGGCGGTGAACAGGGCAAGAATAAAAATACAAACTACAAAAGTTAAAAATAGATTAAATAAATGCCCACATACTAAAATACATCCATAAAACCTAGTAAAATAAAAATAACAACCCCCCCCCAATCCCCTCATCAGGCCAGGCCAGCTTGTTCAAAAAAGTATGTTTTTAGCTCGCAGCGAAAGGAGCGAAGGTTGGGCGCCGTCCGGAGCTCAACCGGTAGCTGGTTCCATAGCTCCGGAGCGCCCACAGAGAAGGATCTCCCCCTGGGGGCCACCAGTCGACATTCTCTGACCGGTGGCACCCTGAGGAGGCCCTCTCTGTGGGAACGCACAGGGCGGAGGGAAGTCGATGCCAGCAGCAGGTGTTCCCTCAGGTACTCCGGACCCCTGCCATGTAGGGCTTTGAATACCATTACTAGTACCTTGAATCTCACCCGGAAGGCAACTGGCAACCAATGCAGCTCACGGAGCAGAGGTGTAACGTGGGAGTATCGGGAGACTCCCAACACAACTCTCGCGGCTGCATTCTGTACCAGTTGGAGCTTCCGGGTGGTCCTCAAGGGCAGCCCCATGTAGAGAGCGTTGCAGTAGTCTAGTCGAGAGGTCACGAGCGCATGAGTGACCGTGCATAGATCATCCCGGCTTAGATAGGGCCGCAACTGGCGCACCAGGCGAACCTGGGTGAAAGCCCCCCTAGTCACAGCTCCTATATGGTCTTCCAGGGTGAGCCGTGAATCTAGGAGGACTCCAAGTTGCGAGCCCTATCTACGGGGGGTAATAATTCACCCCCCATAGTGAGAGGTGGAATGTCCGAATAAACCCGGGATGAAGGTATGCAAAGCCACTCGGTCTTGTCGGGGTTGAGTTGAAGTCTGTTCCTCCCCATCCAGACCCGAACCGCCTCCAGGCAACGGGACATCACGTTGAGGGCATCACTGGGGTGGTTTGGGGTCGAAAGGAAAAGCTGGGTATCATCAGCATACTGATGATACCCAACTCCAAAACCACGAATGATCTCACCCAGCGGTTTCATATAGATGTTGAACAGGAGAGGCGAGAGGACCGACCTCTGAGGAACTCCACAAATGAGAGACCTCGCGGTCGACCTCTGCCCTCCTGCCAACACCGACTGCGAACGTCCCTGGAGATAGGAGGAGAACCACTGTAAAACCGTGCCTCCCACTCCCAATCCCCTGAGACGCCGCAGCAAGATACCATGGTCGATGGTATCGAAAGCCGCTGAGAGGTCTAACAGGACCAGAACAGAGGAATGCCCCCTGTCCCGAGCCCTCCAGAGATCATTCACCAGCGCGACCAATGCCGTCTCCGTGCTGTACCCGGGCCTGAAACCCGATTGGTACGGGTCTAGATAATCCGCTTCATCCAGGACCAGAGGGAGCTGATGCGCCACCACACTCTCAACAACCTTCGCAAGAAAGCGAAGGTTGGAGACAGGATGAAAGTTGTTCAATACAGCTGGGTCCAAGGCAGGCTTCTTGAGGAGAGGCCTCACCACCGCCTCTTTCAAGATGGCGGGGAAGCTACCCTCACTCAGAGAAGCCGATATAACTGCCTGGAACCAGCTGCGTGTCCTCTCCCGGGCTGCATAGACCAGCCAGGAAGGGCACGGGTCCAATAAACATGTGGTGGTGCTCAGCCTCCCCATGATCCTGTCCACTTCCTCCGGAGTCCTCCCAGGTGATATCGACAAGACCGCCCGCGTCCTGCTCGACAGACTCTACCCAGTCAGAGTCCAGACCGGTCCGAATCCGAGCGATTTTGTCCGACAGATGCTGGTTAAACTCCTCGGCACGACCCTGCAAGGGTTCCTCCCTCACCTCCTGATTCAGGAGGGAGCGAGTCACCCTAAACAGGGCGGCCGGGCGATTATCTGCGGACGCGATAAGGGTGGCGAAGTGGTTAGACCTCGCCTCCCTTATCGCAGCGAGATAAGACCTAGTATAGGTTCTTAGTCGCAATCGGTCGGATTCGGATCGGCTGGATCTCCAACTGCTCTCTAGGCCCCGTCTCCGACGCTTCATCTCCCGGAGCTCCGCGGAGAACCATGGAGCTCGACGGGATCTGGGGCCGCAGGGGTACAACTCGGTCAAGATCCTCAGTTATATCATGGTTACCGTCTTCTGATATTTTACCCTTTCTAATCATCAAATCCAGTTCATTTTTTTCCATTTTTTTCCATTTTCAGCCTACAAAGGGTTTCCTTCACTAGTAAATGTACTTGTTATCTTTTCACTGATCAAATAAGTCACTTTTGCCATTTCTGCAAACAGTCATCTTCACCATTCCTCCTTTGTAGGCATTTCCAAATGTTTTCATTTTTGTGCATATAATAATCTCACTAGGGGAGAGGCTGCAGGCATTCGATGAAAACCAAAATCCCCTTTCATTTGTACATGCACGTAGGTGGAAGTAATTGTTAATCAGCAACATTACAGCTACTATTCCAGGATTGGAAGATAGAAATGGAGAAGAGCAGCATAGTTAATATGCAAGCTGGCATTTAATATGTAATTTAATATAATGTTTGCTCTAATTTAAACTTAGGTTAATTATGTATATAGACTAAACCTAGAAAAATGTAAGTTTTAATGCAATTTTAATTTAAGAAGATTTTTTTAATCTCAGTAGTACACATAACTTTATATAGTATCTTAAAACATTCAATACTTTTAAGGAAAGCTATCATTAGCAAAAAAAATTAAATACTTTTAGAAACACTTATTGGATTTCTAATTTACCCTTTGGAGTATGACCTTCAAGAAAATTTTTACATTTAAGTCTGAGAAGTTTGCATCATTCATCTGTTCATTACGTGGGGTCACATGAATTCAGGTCGTGTAAAATAGCAAAGCTCTATGTTAATGGAAAGGAATGTTTGAGCATTCTTATTCTGGACAGGAAATTTTCTGTTCAGTGAGGGGAAAAATGAATAATAGCATTCTCTGTGTGCATAGTTTTTACTAAGTTAATTCACATCTGCTTGCCTGGACTGTAAAATAATGTTTTTAACATTTCTTTTGGTAGTTTTCCTTAACTCAAGATAAATTGAATTTTTCAACTCTGAGAAATATCCAAGGGCTACATGCGCCACTAAAGTTGCAAATGGAATTCAAAGCAGTGAAACAGGTATGCTTATTTTCAACAACAATTTTCTCCAGATTTTAGTTTATTTTTAAGAAGCTAAAACAAAAGTTAAAATTTGCAGTTTTAAAAAATCTTGGACAGTTAGCAGCATGACACAAAATTAAAAGTGTAGGGCAAAGGCATAAAGCAAAAAAAAAAAAAACAATATAATCAGTAATGCCTGAGGTAGCTATTAACAGGGCATCTTATACTTAACTAGAGTAACTCGCAAACTGGTATTCTTGGATTCCCCAGATAATGGGCAAAAATGTTCATGTTCAAATGTTCATGGGCAAAAAAGTTTATTTTGGTAGGATTTTATCTGAGCTTGTTTTGCTCTATCTGGAGCCTCAGAATACTAGTTTAGGGCTTCCATAGTACAGGTGGTCCTCAACTTAACAATTATTCACTTAGTGACCAATTCAAAGTTATGACAGACCCTCCCCCAAAAAAATTACTTATGACCTGGGTTTTGGTAGCTGCACACCCTCCCCCACAGCCATATGACCCCAGTTAGGGTGCTTGGCAATCGGCTCATTTTGTGGCTTATTGCAGTGTTCCACAGTTACATGACTGCAATTTACAATGGTTTTTGCTATTTTTGTGCCTCTTCGGCCAATTTCTAGCAAAAAAAACACCCATCGGAATACATAGATTAGCTTAATGATTGTTTTGTTCTCTAAATGACCACTACAAAAGAAATCAAATCGGGCCCAGTAATGTGGGTGTCATCATGATTTACTATGGAAATTCTGGCTCTTTTATGTACATCGAGGACCTATAAGTTTGGCATGGCCCAGGATGATAATTTATAATTGTAGGACTCTATACTTGAGCATCCATAGCATAAATTAGATTTAGTTGGACTTTATTTCTCATTCCTACATTCTTTTAATTTATTATTTCTTAGTCCTTTTCTGAGTTTTGCCTAACTGCTTTATCCAAAAGGGAATGGGTAGCCGTTTATGTGTTTTGTCAGGATTATTAACTGAATATAAATTAGCGCTCTGGATTTATTTGGAATAAATCTCACTGTCTGCACTGAGACTTACTTTTCAATAAGTACACATAGAATTGTGTGAGCTTCTTTGCAAAGCCATTATTTCAAATTCTTTAGAGAGCCCTACTAGGCATTATGTGTTGGGGAACTATCCCTTCACAGAACTTGCCGTTTGAATTTTTATGCTATTAAAATACACTGATATATCTATTGTCTCAAGAGTTGTCCCCCCCCCCAAGTAACTTATTTTTCAAATGGAAGGGTCATATTAAATATGTAGACAAAAATGAAACTGAGACTATGATTATTTTGAAGAACAATTATTTCTTCTTGCTGACATCTCAGAAGAAGAGGTGAGATATTGTTTAACTGTAGTATTTCTATGTGGTGGCAAAAGTAATGGTAAAGTTCATATTTTTAAAATGTATATTTTCAATACATTGCATGCTACATTTACATCCTTCAAACATTAAATGGGTGGAATATAAAAAGTGCAGCCTGAGGGAGCAACTTGATATTGTTTTGCTTCTTCCTTTAATATATATCAGTATTAATAAATATGGATGGCTAACTTGTAAAATCTTTTGTAGATCCAGAGCCTGCCTTTCCTTCACAGCTCTAATCTGGCCCTGGATATCTTAAAAGGCAACGATGACTGCATTGGATTTGAAGATATTCTTGGCGGTAAGAATCTTTCTGAAGTTTGAACAAGTTACAGGGAGAGAAGACTGAACTTGGTCATATTACCATGTTGGCACAGTTATATGCATGGCTGTACATTCCTGAGGACTAGTAATAGAAGCAACCTATGGACATATTTATTATTCCCTGCCCTTGTGTTTCTTAAAATATTTTTTTAAAAAATTCCATTTATATCCCGCCCTTCTCCGAAGACTCAGGGCGGCTTACAAGCTTAGCAGTAGCCTTCATTCTATGTATATGCCTGCTTATTAGGGCTTTCACACACACCCCAAGCGGCATTATTACAAAGTCAGCTTATTGCCCCCAACAATCTGGGTCCTCATTTTTCCTACCTCGGAAGGATGGAAGGCTGAGTCAACCTTGAGCCTGGTGGGACTCGAACCTGCACTAATTGCAGGCAGCTGGTGTTACTTAAGGAGGCATTAGCCCACTGCTCCACCAAGGCTCTTTAATAAGTATCTACAGAATACTTTAATAAGTATCTACAGAATTTAATAAGTATCTACAGAAAGTCCTTGACTTACGACCACAATTGAGCCCAAAATTCCTGTTGTTAAGTGAGACATTTGTTATGTCAGTTTTGCTACATTTTATGACCTTCCTTGCCACAGTTGTTAAGTGAATCACTGCAGTTGGTAAGTTAGTAACCTGGTTGTTAAGTAAATCTGGCTTCCCCATTGATTTTACTTATCAGAAGGTTGCAAAAGGTGATCACATGACCCTGGGTCACGTAAATATGAACCATATTTATATGCACGGTCATAAATGTGAACCAATTGCCAAGCATCTGAATTTTGATCACATGATCATGGGGATCCTGCAATGGTTGTAACTCTGAAGAACAGTCATAAGTCACTTTTTTTCAGCGCTGCTATAACTTTGAATGGTCACTAAATGAACTGTTGTAAGTCGAGAACTACCTGTAGTTGTTTACTATGAGGAAATGCTGGATTAGGTCTTCAGTCCAGTCCAGTGGAATTACTTTTCATATATGAAACAGTCCGTTTAGACATTTTGTAGAAACTGCAGGGAAGAGAAGACATATTTATGTGTGGGATGTCCAGAACTGAGTAAAGTAAGAAATTACCTCTTATATAACAAAACAAATACTAGATTTTGTTCAGGCCACTCTTAACCTGAATAAATTAAATTTGCTCAATATAGATTAAGACACGAAGTATATTGCATAAGTAACATGTTTTCTGCCAAACTTGCCTTCAATTGTCTTAAATTAACATTGTACTAAATCTCTTTTCCAGATCCTGCACAAAATGAACTAATGGCAGAGCCTCATTTGATGGTTGAACATAAACTTGGTTTATTATAATACTTACACATTATAGCTTTTTCTGTTCATTATAAGATTCTTACTTGTGTCCGTGAGGGTTGAAATAAACTATATTAAATGAAAATGAAACAAGGCTTGTTTTGATACCCAGTTTCTCACCAACTCAGTGAAAAAAGCACAATGTTATAAGCATCTTGTTCTGTGTTTACTGCCAAATGTCTTATGAGTTGGTTTTTTTAAAAAAGGATATAGGACTATATCCAGCATTATAGTAGCTCATATTTATAGTTAGAAAAGGCCACACATCAACATATTTTCAGATATAGGAAACTATGAAACTGTTAGGATTGGAAAAGCTTTGCAGAAGAACTTTTTGCAATTTTAAAGCGAGAGATTCGCAGTTAATTTTTCTTTGCTCCTGATAGTTGATGTCTTTTAAACAATAAATAACATTTTCAATAAGCATTGGGACTTTTTCTGAGTGTTTAATAGCATCTTCAGAATTGTTCACCCTGAACAGGACTTGTTTTTGTTAAGAGGCAATTGAGTTACATGTAATGGTAGCCTGTTTGTCACTAATGCCATTTTAAGACAGAAGCTGAGTCTGGTAATAGCAATCATAAGAGCAGGTTCTAGCCTCTAACACATTCTTTTGTCTGCCTGAAATAATACCTCTCTATTGACCCTCATTCTCTTGGCAGGCACTCTTGCTTTCAGAATAACCTCTTTGATAATTTGGAGTCAAGGTTGGTTCGTTGTCAGGACACTTGTGATGTTTGGTAGCCATAATGGCTCTTAGCCAGTTATTAATCTTCAATTATTTGGCAGCCTTCACCCACTTCAAAGACTCGGGGCTAGACATATGTCCCTTATTCACCGGGGTATGGGGAATACAGGTTCCCATCTGATAACTGAATTAGCTAGGCAGTTAAAATGAGCTACTGACAAGACTTCTCAGCACTTGCTACATGGGGGGGGGGGGTAGATAAAACCTAAATAGGATTTTTGACTCTTCATGGCCTGTTCAGCATCATGATTTTCAACAACTACATCTTTCTTCTTGTTTCAATTCATGGTTATGACACCAGGGATAATATCTATTGGCGCTTTTTTTTCTGTTGTTCCCAAATTAGCGTTACATTTACCTTCACGTTGAGTCTTAAAACATTTAAACTTTTAGCTTCAATAGAGTTAATCGCATATTAAAAATTACCACTGTATCACTAAAGTTCACTGGCATAATCTTGGAGAGCTCTGAGATTGCAAGAAAGTGGGTGGAAGACGCCGCTTATCAAACTTGCCTCAGTCCCATTCAAGATTTTGGAGCAACAGCTTTTCCCAAGTTCAATACAAGGTGAGACTGCCACTCCCCCCCCCACTATTTCTGCATATATTTCAATTATACATATATGCATACATACATGACCTGATAAGGGAGTAGGTTAAGAGCTAGTTAGTAAGCCAGGATTTCAAAACCACTTCCCAGTGTAGTTTCACCTCCTTTGAATATTTATTTATTTATTTATTTATTAATTATTGGGACTTATATGCCGCCCTATCTCCCGAAGGACTCAGGGTGGCTAACAACAATAACATACAAAAAATACAGAAGTTAAGATAAAATTAAAATTAAAGGCCCCTGTACAATAAATTAAAATTAAAATAAATTAAAAAATTAGAGTTAAAAAATTAAAAACATAATTAAAATCCCTGTCAGTCCAGGTCAGCCAGGTGGAAAAGGAGAGTTTTGAGGCCGCGGCGAAAGGACTGAATATCTGGGGCCATCCAAAGCTCAGGGGGGAGCTGGTTCCATAGGGCTGGCGCTCCCACAGAAAAGGCTCTCCCCCTGGGGGTCGCCAGCCGACATTGTCTAGCCGACGGTACCCTGAGGAGGCCTTCTCTGTGTGAGCGTACTGGGCGATGGGAATTTGTTCCCGGCAGCAGTTACCTGTCACTTGTTTTCCACTATCTACTTATAACCTATAATCCCTTTTTGATTGATACTTTCAAGTTGTACGTTAGAGAGAGACTGGTCTAAAATCATTCAGTGAGTTGCCATAACTAAGGCTGGATTTCAGCTTGAGCATCTCCATGCCTGGCATGGAGCACACTGATTCTCAACAAACAGGTTAACAAGCATTTTGGGGCTACTTAGGAAGGAAGGATAGTGAGATCATTTTAAATGATGGGGAGATATGCAGAACTTGCTGCCCATTCCCTAAAGCCACCAACAGCTACATGAAGTGCAGTCAGTTACAAGCAGGGACACACTGGAAATTCAGTGGTAGCTTCAGGAATCTACTAGAAACCAAAAAGATGAATTCAGTTTGCCAGGCTGGATTGCTCCCCCAGCATTTAGTTCTATGTTTGGAATAAAAGAGCCTCCACGTTCTGAGCAGATGGCAGGAAGTGAAAAGGTTATCCTCACTTCTGGTTCCATGCATAAAATCCATCTGTAGATGGATCATGTATCTGGCATCTGTAGTTTAAATCTCGGTGCTAATCATGTGACAAACTATTCCAAGATGTGGCAGCAGAACACTGCAAAATTATGTGAGACAACAAAATAATACACAGGAAGTTAAAATTACAAGAAATTCACTAAGCCATCAGCAATATTTTTCATATAGGCACTGAATGGGATTCCTTTGAACTGCAGACCAAAGTGCTAGAAATTCCTTTTATCTCAATGCTTTGAATGCTCTATGGCATCTGGATGAGTTAGCCTTCTTAGATTAGATTACTCACGCATAAGTATAGAAATAGGATCATTTCTCACAGTAGCGCCGAGCAAGTACGACTTTTGCACTTGCAACATCTTGGAAGAGAAGCGTAATTTTATAGTTATATGGCAATTTAAAACAGTAACTGTAGACCAAATTAGATAGACATCTTTGGTTTAATCACAGAAGCATAAAAATGCAAAAGGTTTCTGAATCAGATGGAAAATGTATATTAGAATTATATTAAAACGTGAAAGATTACAAAATATGCATAACTGCAATGGTACGCAATAGAACACAAGACTGCTTCTCCAATCACAGTTTTTATTAACAACAATAAAATGGTGTGTACTTACAAAAATACAAAAGCCACACCACTAAAGTTCATTATAAAGTACTATGCTATATGGAATTACCCAGAAACCACACAGTGTTCCATCGAGCCATTACCAAGTGCACTCTGCTACTAATGCCTTTAAGCTACCCCTTCTTGCTCATTTCTCCTCGGTTAAAGCATAGTCTTCAACGGCAGCTGAAGGCAATAAATACCTGCTCTGCAGGCAGTTACGTATTGCAGTGCAAGCACTGCAGCCCTGTATATGTCATTTTGATTTATAGTAAAATTTTCCTAAAATGATCACTGATGCAGGGCCCTGCTACTTGCCAGCTCCCAAGCAAAATAAGAATACCATTTAAAACCCCTTATTCTTATGTCAATATATAGTGCACTTCAAAAGAAACAACACATAAATATTGCAATTAGTTGGCTTTTTGACACATGTGATTTGGTAGTCATGTGACGAAGTGCAGTGGCTGCATTAAAGGATTTCACAGAAGGTGGCAAACATCAGGTAGTTGCAACATATTTTTCTGTTAATATTCTAATATTATTTACATATCTTTAAAATTATTTTTTAGAAATAGCACAAGGTGAACATACCTACCATTCCTCCTTTATTTTCCCCACAGCAACAACCCTGTGAGGTGGGCTGGGCTGAAAGAGAGTGACTTTCATGCCTAGTGTGGGACTAGGACTCATAATCTCCTGGTTTCTAGATTGGTGCCTTAGGCGTGAGACCAAACTGGCTCTATTGAGAAGAATTTATTTTGATTCATAAAATCAAGAGGCAGACCTTTTCAAAGACCGTTATAGCAGACATGTCAAACACAAGGCCCGGGGGCCAGATCCGCACTGCCTTGGCCCTGGCCCAGAGACCCTCCTTCTGCCAGAGACCCTCAGATCTGTCCCACTCCTGCCCAGGCCCCCATAGGCACCCTTGATGCAAACTACGTAGAGCTGACCACGCCCACCCAGTAGGCCATACGCACTCTAGCCACGCCCACCCAGTAGGCCACGCCCACCCAGGCCATACCCACCTGGCCCCCTGAGGGCAACTGCAAAGCTGATGCGGCCCTCAGTGAAATTGAGTTTGACACCCCTGGTATAGAATAAGAAGAGAGGTTTTCGGTGGGTTTACTCTTCCACATATTCAAGAGAATGATGCCACTTTATTGAATCACAATACATAAATTTGTTGATATGCTACACGCCTGGAAAACTCCCCTCATTCCCTACAGAGGATACAAACTACGAACGAGGCCCTTTGAATTCCAAGTTTTTACTTGATTTCAGTGCAAAGCGGGGGAGGGGTTTTGTATTACAGTATTGCTACAATTTTCTGCTCATTATGATTGCTAAGAAAAATCTGAGGTAGAGGCAAGTATCCAAGCAAGAGCTTCTCAACTGCATGAGAAGGCTGGTGGATCAGGGCATGCCTGTTGGTCATTCATTCATTCATTCATTCATTCATTCATTCATTCATTCTTAAAATCCTTAACACTTTTTCTGCCAGAACCTGTAACTGCTCTTTCTCATTAAGATATACTTCCTATTTTCTGAAGGAAATTTCTAGTTTACAGATTCTTGGATCCTACTGGAAAGCTATATTCGCCTGTTGGCTGTCCTTTTTTTCCCCAACCTACAGTGCAAATTTACGATTTTTGCTGTATCTTCTACATAATACCCTTTACAAATCTAAAGATGTTAGGAGAATGGTTATGATTTTCAGGGTGGTTCACCACTCCCTTCTCTGTGCTTTTCAATTTCTATAAGGAATATGCATCAGTGAACGTTACCCTTATTACATTCCATTCTTAGCCTTCCTTGTTTTCCCCCAAACAACCAGTGAGATACTTTTGGCTGATTTTTGTCCTAAATCCAGCTGCTCTATGGCTGAGAGCAGACTTTATCTAGTTCTCCTCAGTTCCAGCCCAATCTCTTTACTAACTATATCATAGTATCTAAGCCAGGGGTAGGCAACCTCGGCTCTTTTATGACTCATGGACTTCAACTCCCAGAATTCCTGAGTCAGCATAGAGTCATAAAAGAGCCGAGGTTGCCTACCCCTGGTCTAAGCTATGCATTTGTTAAAAGGGGAAGTAATGAATATAAGGGTTAGAAAATTCTGACAGAGAAACAGAAGAAGAGATACTTGATAGGATGACGGTGAAGGATTAACCTACCGACCTGAATAAATAAATCTTGAGAATTTTGAATTCAGGACACATAACCCAATTAATATTTTAAGCATAAGCTTGCTTATTCATCTTAATAATTTTATCATCTGTGATCTGATAAAGCAAAAGCAAAGTTTTTTTAGTTGACCTGTGTCTTGACCTAGTTTGGATCAAAGGGCAATTTGCGACAGGGCAGCAGTAAGAAAAAAAATCTAAGACAGGAAAGTCAGTCTCACAGTCAACATTCGGGGGATATAGAGCACATTTAAATTTACTTTGCATCCCTTGCCCGGTACCCTACAGCAATCCAAGATAAAAGCAAACTTGACCCAATCAATTATTGTGGAGCTCTCAAAATGGAATCATTGAAAGCACTGAAACTCTGGCAACTCCATCCACAGGTCCAGTCATTATAGGACTTGAGAGCAGTTAACTGCTAGGTATATTCTCTATTGAGCTGTGGTCATTCTGGGCAGGACAGTCCTCTTCATTTATGACTTGCATGTAGTTCTCTTCGTGCCGAGTAACATACATAAACCAACTGGGGGAAAAGGAGATAGGACATGCTAAGTTAATTGAAAAGAAACACGCCATAAAATTGCCATGAATTGCAATGCAAAAAGCCTAGATTTCTCTTCAGCACCAAAAAGACACAATCTCTCTTGTCTTTGAAGTAAATTGTACCATTTTTAGATTAAGACAAAAGGTGGTTCTAATCTCTTAAGAGCATTTCAGACACTTTAATATGCTTGAACCAGGACAGCAGACACATTAGAATATTTGCCGGGGGGTGGGTGGGAATCCAAATAGACCACAGCAAACTTCAGTAGCTATTTAGAATATTATAACTCCATGGTGGGATTCAGCCGGTTCGCACTGGTTCGGCAGAACCGATACCTAATGTATCTTCAGTTCGGCGAACCGGTTGCTAAAATGGCACTTGAAAAAAGAGGCGTCCGTGTGCGCATCTGCTTTGCACTTGCCCCGCGTCCACCATGCTCTCCATGGCGCACTATAGCTGATCTGAGGTGTCCGGCCAGGCCCAGAAGCACCGCTGAAAACAGCGGAATCTGTGTGCCTGCCTGCTACACACTCACCCGTCATGCTGCAAAGATTGTTGCGTCAATCGTTCTGGTTGTACCACTCGCAAGAGGCTGCGAGGCTCATTGCGCCGATCACATGCTGAGCCATGCGGCCTCCTGCAGCAAGCAGCGCCACCGGTGCAATAAGCCTCAAGGCAACCTGCAACAAGTGATGGCACTGATGCGACACACCCAACAGGAGGTGCCTCCACCCATGCCACATCCCTGCGGCAGCCAGAATCCGGGACCTAGGGAAACCCAGGAGGAGCCCGGCAGTAGCTTGCCTGCATATTGCTTGACGCAGAGGGCTTAGAGCCGGGGCACCTCTGCCAGTCAGCAAGAAGCTGAGCCGCAAGTGCCACAGCAGCAGCCTACCAAGAAGCTGGCCTGGTCACTAGCAGGAATCTGCACTGCCCACTTCCTCCCATGCCTCTCCCTGCGTGCTCAGCCTGCCATCCCTCAATTCTAACCAGATGTTCGATTTAGCGAAGACATGGGGGGGGGAGGTGGGTGCTGCAGATTCCCCGTACGCGAGAAGTCGGCGAAGGAGGAAGGCAAGTGGCAGCCCCAGCGGTAAGGACTACCGAAAAGAGTGGAGTCTGTGTGCATGCCTGCCACATGCTCACCTGTCACACTGTGAGGATTGTTGCATCGATTGTGCCAGTTCCACCCCTCGCAGGAGGCCACAAGGCTCATCATGCCGATTCCGGGCCGAGCCTCACAGCCTCCTGCAGCAAGCGGCCGTGCCGGTGCTATGAGCCTCGAGGTGTCCTGCAGCAAGTGGTGGCACTGGCGCAATCAGCACCCAACAGGAGTTGCCTCTACCCACGCCACAGCCCTGCGGCAGCCAGAAACTGGGACCTATGGAAACGCAGGAGGAGCCCGGCAGCAGCTTGTCTGCGCAATCCTTATCCCAGAGGGCTTGGCGAAGTTGGAGAAGGAAGCAAGCGGCAACTCCAGTGGCAAGAAGGGCTGGCGAAAAGAGTGGAGTCTCTGTGTGCACCTGCCTTGCCCGAGTCAGCCCTGTTCTCCATGGCGCACTACAGCTGATCTGTGGCGTGGAGAGCACGGCTAATGGGTGAGCTTGTAGCAGGCACGCACAAAGACTCTGCTGTTTTGTTTTTTGTTTTTTTTTTAATTCCATTTATATCCCGCCCTTCTCCGAAGACTCAGGGCGGCTTACAAGCTTAGCAGTAGCCTTCATTCTATGTATATGCCTGCTTATTAGGGCTTTCACACACACCCCAAGCGGCATTATTACAAAGTCAGCTTAATTGCCCCCAACAATCTGGGTCCTTGGCAGTCCTTCTTGCCGCTGGGGCTGTGGTTTGCTTTCTCCTTCGCCAACTTCTCATGCATGAGGACGAAGGCAACTTATTTGCAGCTCCTCTCCTTTCAAAGTGACTCTGGGTGGCATAAAATATTAAAATAATCAAGGGTAAAATGATAATATGAACAAAATCAAATCAAAATAAAATGACAATACATTTTCTATCATTTTCTATAATAAACTGAAAAATATGACTCTACATGAACAATGAGGATTGGAATCAAAAACTAATATCCCTTTTGTATGGAGATAACATTTCTGGGAAATTGCAAAACAGATTCCAACACTACAAAATGCATGATCCCTGCTTACCTCATTAAACTCAATGGAATTATGCAGAAGCCAGCTGAAAAGAGAAAACTGAAGCCAGGAAACCATGCTACAGTCTTTGCATAGATGGTATTAAAAACGGCAATTGCAGCGGTCCCAGTCACAACCTCTAAGCAGGCAATGCAAGCAAATAAAGCTCCTGTCAAAAAGGGGGGAAAAAGAAAAAAGAGATTACAAAGCTCCAGACATTTATTTGTTTGTGTGGTGTTTGTGTGTGTGTGTGTGTTTGTAACTACACTACACTACCAGAAAGATGACAACAGAATGGCATGACTGATTGATTTAGCTGCCTGCACATACTGTCCAAGGCGTTTCTCTGACAGTCAGGCAAATGTCCGAACCACACAAATTAGACCACAAGAGTCAGACCAGATAAACTGGCTCTCTGGTATATATCTGATAAACCAGATATATCTGGCTCTCCTTCCTTATAACACAGGTTCTGTAAAATATGCTAGGGGGCAGTCAAGGAAAGAAATCAATCCCTTTGAAAGAGTTAAGGACTCCATTTTGTCCCTTAATCTCCACCTCCAGGGAAAATACTAAGTCATTCTGATTTTGGATTGGAAATCCAGATTTTTAAAGGGGCAATATGGTTTAAGTTTTTTCAAGATGCCCACTTTGCCCTATAAACCTTCCCTTCTCGACCCCGTATTTAATTCTGCTCACACAAATTCTGGGGCAGAGTGCATTACGCTTCCTTATCCTGCTGCTGTAGTGATTAGTGTTTCAGACTAGGTTCAAATGCCTAGTCGGGATTTTACTGGCCCGGACCCTATATCTCAGATTGTTTATCTCATAAGATGGCAGTAAATGGAAAATGGAAAGGGGATACACAATGTACATCTTGAAAAAAACAGAATAGAAATCCAACCAATAAACCAATGTAGTTTTTGAGCAAATTAGAGTTGCAGCTTATGCTGGGCGACTTATTATTTATAAGATGGAAACTGATTTTACCCGCCCAGACAATTATTACCCTCCCAAGTCAACCGTCAACACCTTGGCAGATAACTTTTCCTACTTTCTACATTACCCTCACAAGTTTAATAAAAAAGAGTGCTGGTCTATGATTGAATAAAGATTGATTGGTTGATTGATTAGTTGAAAGTCTAGTATGCAGAATACTTCATTTTCCTAAGAATCACCACAACATTTCAAAGATGGGCACCAAAGCTGATGAGGATACTCAATGCCATGAATCTGATTATCCAGTGGCCGAATGGGACTTATGTTCACCAAATGGGGTTTTTGGTGCTGGAACGAATTAAGATAACAATACAATATAGAGCTGTTGCTTCAGGGAGAAAATACAAGCTGACAGATCCAAGAAACCTCTCTGGATTCCTTCGACATCTACAATTAATTCTTTAGCAGCACCAACTCACCTTGTTCACTAGGAAGAACTATTTTCGACAACATGGATCGAATAACTGGAATGGGTATAAACAGGAGCATCGATGGTACTCTCACTGCAAAACAGGAGTCACAAAAGTCAACAGTCTTTAATGTAATGACCCCAAATAGCTAATCAACAGGCTTTAACTGTGGCAAATAACAGCAAATAATTATCAGGGTAACAAGCATGGTGCCATTTTTCAGAAATCCTCATGGATTTAAAGCAGGGAAAAGGTGTCCTCCACCAAGTTCATTTTCACTACAGCTATTCCTTAACGTATGACCACAAATTTCTCTTGCTAAGCAAGACATTTGTTAAATAAGTTGTGCCCCATTTTGGACCTTTTTGCCACAGTTGTTAAGAGAATCGCTGCAGTTATGTGATTCATGCAGTTGTTAAGTGAATCTGGCTTCCCCCATTGACTTAGCTCAGTGATGGCGAACCTTTTAGAGACAGAGTGCCCAAACTGCAACCCAAAACCCACTTATTTATCGCCGGGTGCCAGGTGAGACGTGGCCCACTGCGTGGGCATGGCTGTAGTGGTCTTGGCAGACTGAGTGGGTGTGGCCAAAGTGGGTGTGGTCACCTCAATGTTGCTCATGCGGAGGGATGCCTGTGGGGGCTGGGCAGGGTTGGGGGAGATCCAGGGGTTCTCTGGCAGGTGGGGTGGTGGGCAGGAGGCTCGTTCTGCAGGGTGAAGTGAGGCAAGGTGGAGGTGCAATTGCCGCATGGCAAGGTGAGGCAGGGGCCAGGGTAGCTGCTGCCTGACACCATCGGCCCCTGCACACAGAGGCCAGCGAGCACATGGGGGCCAACGGTGTCCGTCAGCAGCCACAGCCTGCCGGCTCCTCGACTGGTGCACTCTGGGGCTCCACAACCCGCTGCCAGCAGTTCAGAGAAGCCGCTTTTGAGCTGGACAGCTGGCCGACAGTTGAGGAGGCGATGGAGTGGGTCATGCCTGGGAAAAGGAGAACATGCGAGGCCAGGAGGGACGGGACACGGGTGGAGGGAAACCAGCCATGCTGGGATGCATCCGGCCACGTGGGACCTGGAGCGGCTGGTTGAAGAGAGACGGCTGCCATCTCTGAGGCATAGCACGTGTGCCCACAAAGAGGGCTCTGAGTGCCGCCTTTGGCACGCGTGTCATAGGTTCGCCACCACTGACTTAGCTTGTCAGAAGCCAGTTGAGAAGGTTACAAATGGTGATCACGTGACCCCAGGACCCTGCAATTGTCATAAACACATGCCAGTTGCCAAGTGCCTGAATTCTGATCACGTGATCATGGGGATGCTGAAACAGTCATAAGTGTGAAAACCCATCATAAACCATTTTTTTTTCAGTGCCAATCTAACTTTGAACGGTCACTAACAGCCACTAAGTTGAGGAATACATGTATCATAAGCAATATGTTTGTCCACTTAGGAATTTTGTATGAGTAATCAAAGTAGTAGCCAAAATATTTAATGTATTTCTCTTTCAGAAGATAATTGGATATTACTTTGTGTGCACATTTTCAACTGTGGTATATGGATCAACCTGAAGTCGCAAGGTACTATTCATGACAGCAATATAAAGGAAGGAACATTCAGATTTTAAATGCGATAGAAATCTGCCAGGTGTTGTTTCCCCAGAGGCATATAATGCCAGTCACGGTGTAGGTGGAATACAGCATGGTAGAAAATGGACAAAAGTTATAAAATATATTATTAAATTAATTAAAATGTTATCTTACTCAAAAGCATTGTGGGGACAGTAGACACAGGAAATGGAAAGTTATCACATTTCCTGAGCTGACAAACTAACAGAATGAAATCTATCTAGTTATAGAAAATGACTGAAAGAGAAGAAAATAGTAGACATAACATAGCCAAGTATCTGTTATGGACTTCTTCTGGTTATGCAAATTAGATTGGGGACAGGAAGTGGAAGATTCAGCTCTATTTTCCACAAAAAATGTGGCAATTAGCTACATTTTATTTTTACTGCTAGCTTTCAGGGAGTGAGTTATAGTACTGCTATTTCAAGAAGGTCTTTTGGTATAATTTATATTAATTGTTGCCTCTGGTAGTTTTGCTGTTTGCTGTTGTTTTATTGTAGCTTATATTTTATGATGGTATTATGTTGCCTTACAGATCCTAAAACAGGGATCCCCAACCCCTGAGCCGCTACCCACTACTGGCCCCCGGCCCATTCGGAACTGGGCCACGCAAGTAGTAGGCAAGCGCACCGCAGCTCCATTTGCATGAGCAGCAGGCGCAAGCATGCCTGCCACTCACACAGAACCATCCCCTTCCATCCCTGCTAGTTCACCAAGCCAGAATGGATGGGAACCACTGTCCTAACAGGATGGAAATTGGAATTTGAAGCACATTTTTAAAATATTACAATCTTCATTCACTTGCATACTACACAGTTGGACTGTAGAGCTTAAACCTTGTGTAGAGAATGTCCTGGTTAAATGCCCTGCCATTTCCAGTTAAAAACCTGGGCAGTTGATCATAAGAAAGACCTGAGTCTTGGACCAGTGCCACAAGTAATGTAGAAAATAACAAGCACCACCAATGTTCTAATCACCTACATCAATATTTCTCAATCTGGGCACCTCTGAAATATGTTGACATCAGCTCACAGAATTACCCAACTTGGAGAAATCTAGGAGTTGAGATCCACATATCTTAAAATTGCCAAGACTGAAAAACGCTCATCTACATTATCAATTTTTTTTACCATCATCTTTGAATTTAACCAAGTGAAACTTACCCAACATCATCAACAACGTAGTGTTCGCAAAGGCGGCCATGATACTTCCTCCCATATAAGAGAAGATTCCAATAAAAACAAGGTAGCTATCTCTCAGATACTGAGAAAAAAAAACAATCCCTAGGAATCCAGTCACAGAGACTGAGGTGGACATAGCTGAGCCGTATCCTATATAAACAGCATTCCAACAGAGGGGGGCATTCAGCTCATATAACACATAGAGACTAAGCCCTCCAAACATTGTGAAAAGATAAGTCATGAATGTGCAAAGCAGCAAGATCATTAAAATTCGCTTCTTACAGGATGAGGATTTAAAGAGCATATATACTCCAGAAAGAGTGTCTTTAAGACCTTCCCGCCAAGATTGTGTCTGGAATGCAGAGACTTTCACGGTTTCATCCAAGCAAAATATGACATAAAAAATGTTGACCACGTGAAATAGAGAAATCATGGCAAATGTCCACATAAAGTCTATTTCTTTTAGAATGTATCCTGAGAACAATCCTCCCAATCCAGATGTGAATCCATAGATTAAGTCAACCACGGCTATTCGGATGGTCTTTTGTTTCTGAGTCTCACAGCAATCAACTATAAAGGAAAAGGCTCCTCCAAGAAAAGTAGCCAAGTCTCCAAACAGTCCACCAACCAAGGAGAAAACAAAGAAAAGGTACAGGGGCAAAGACAAGTCTGACATAACAAATAGGAAGATGCTGCTGGTAAGACTCCCCATCAGGGGAAGAACCAATGATATTTTGCGTCCATATCGATCTCCATTCGCTACCAGGACAAAGGCCACCAAAACGCTGAAAACTGCCCCACATAAGTCTGTTTTCATAGCAAAGAGGGAGGTTTTTTCTTGGACTTCCTGAAAGAAGGAAATAATATAAGAGAGAGAAATCAGTCAATGCATGCATTATAATTCAACATCTGGTCTCATCTATAAATAGTAATTATGGCTTACTACAAAGCTTTGTATATAGAGACCAGCAATCAAAGATACTATGACATATTCTAAAGCCATTGCTGTGATAGCTAAATAGCCAACACATTAAAAAGAGCCTTGTAATGGTATAATAGATTTATTAGGCTAATCTTGTTACATGCTAGGCTCCATCTTATTATCCAGTGTATGAAATATTAGCTGACAGTAAATTGCTGTCTAATACATCTATCCTGGATATGTAAGTAGTTTAAATGTAGCGTAAAACAAACTATGGAATCAGCACACTTTGAAATGCAACAGACACTATTTGTGATATTATCCAAAGTGTCCAAGTGATTAGTGTTCAATTTTCTTAGCAGGTGAATAGGTTTGAATCAAGTATGTTATATTTTATTATCAACTTTATCCAGTTGAAATACTGTGAAATCCCTGAAATATTGCATTTTCCTTTAAGGTGATGTGAGTTTTTAGTGTTCACTATGCCTCAAGCAATTTGAACAAAACAGCCAATGTAATTGGAATATATGTTTCTTTAATGCCAGCACATTGTTCCAAATTCAAATTAAATACAAAAAATTATCTTATACCAAGGGATTGCTATAGCCCAAAACAGCCTGAACTGAGTATAAGAGATTTCCCAGAGTTTAAAATCTAGTCTTTCCCCATCTAGAGCAGGGGTGTCAAACTGCCAGCCCACAGGCTGGATGCGTCATGCTGATATCAGGGACCGTAGTTTGGACCTTCTGGATGCAAAATCCAGCCCTGGAGCTACAGTTGTGCTGGCAATGCAAACTACAGCTAAAAAGCATAAGCCAAATAAGAAAAAAATGAACAAGGCCACAAAAATGATGATCGGAGAACTTGGAGGAGGATGAAAATATAATAGCAAGAACAAAGATTTAAGGTTATCTATCACTGTTATTTTTATATTATTTTTGATTCATATATTTAATCACTTTGGTATGGCCTCCATCCTTTCTCTTGATACGATCATCACTGATTGTGTGTGCATTAGACAAACAAACTCCAGAAACTCAGGTAATATAAAACTGAGCTAGCTTAAGTTATCATGCCATTTAAAGGAAAATCAATGTGGCTTGAAACAGTTATGGAAATTATGCACTAGTAACTTTGCCTGGGACTACATCCAATGAAGTTTTTATATCTGCATATCAACCTTCACCAATCCGGTATCCTTTAATAGACTGATGCAGCAACCGTTTCCTGGAAGCATGGCTAGAAATCCTGACAGCTGAAACGTGGACACGTGAGGCAATAGTGTACTGAGTTTGGAAGCCATGTTGTAAAGATTCCTTGAGCCAGTTTGACTTCAGGGGCCTCCCTGGACATATTTCTATAGTTTGTTTGGCAGCAGTATGGCAGTAGGCTTCTGAAATACTGAAAAAAGGTGCAAAGGTATTTACCCCCAATTTATCTAAAACCCTGAAATGTTCTTGAGAATTCTGAATGGAGGCTAGTTGAGCGATGAAAAAGGACACATTTGTCTGAATTAAATATAGTTAATTTTAAGGATAGGGTTGTGCATTTTTCTTCGCTCAAAAATAATTTCTGTATTTTATTTTGCAAAGCTGATTAAGACACTTTCTTAGTGAATTGAATCTGTGTGGCATTGTCTGCATCCAGGAAGATAGAGCTTTTGCTTTTATTTTGGACTACTCTACAGCCCTCCGATTTGCTGGGGACTTCCCATCTAAAGTAACTGCAGCTAGGTGAAGAGATGTTTTGCCAGGTGAAAATGTCTCTCTGAACATGTTGAATTCAACATGATTTGCTATTACGTATCATTAACTCTGCTTAGCTTTGTCTGGAGCACACCCAGTGCATAATCCGATCTTACCTTTTGTTTCCCATAGGTTGGGTTGCTTTGATTCAGTTCACAATGAGAAATATTATCTTGAACTATGAAGGAAGAGTTGGTCGTTTCTTCCCAGATCCTCTTGTATATATATTGCTGCTTTAGAGGAGACGTCACAGAATAGGCAAAAATATATAAGGAAATGACAGGCTCTAGTAACAAGGTTTTCTTCATCCTTGAAGTTTGCTTTAATTATAATTCAGGAAAAAAAAACCAATATGTTAGCCTTTTTCAGTGGAAAGGAATTCATGCCTGCCTTACAATTCCCTAACTGATCATTAACCAAATGATGGAAAAGATGGGAGGTGATTCTATTTTGTGTTCCTTAATTCAAAGGGATGTGGTCCACTGGGAGACCATGATGAATGGTTCAATTATTTAATGTTCTGGGTATGCTGTATTTCACCTGGCTTACCTGTTATGTTATACATAATGTATTCTACCCAATACATTTCTGAAACATTTAGCATGCTGTACTTCAAGCTAATTTTACATTTTACTGAAGTATTAGAAGCTGGTTAGCTATAATGAGACTCAAAGGACAAGGAAAATAATAAACAGCTCTTTATTGCAAGCAAAGCAATGAAATTATTCAATGTAGTCCACTGAACATCTTCCACAGTCTTGTCTTAGGCATCTTCTGGACACTCTCTGCAGAAGAGTTTGTTGCTTTCTAATTTTTAATCCCAGGGAATGCTGGTGAATTTGACAAGGATGTTTTTTTAAAAAAAATATTGGAGTGTAACTTTGGAAAAAGGGAGAGTATATAGTAGTGGCAATGATGAGGACATAGAATGAAAAGGCTGTACATTTTGATCCTTCTCTCCCAGAAGCCTCAGCTCCACCCCTCTTTCTTTAGCCAGCTAATTTTTAGAGCAGCATTCCCCAAACTTTCTCGCACCAAGGATCAATTTCAAAAGAAAAATTGTTTTCCACAGATGGGATGTGTGTGTGTGTGTGTGTGTGTGTGTGTGTGTGTAGAGGGGGGGGATGGTTTCACACATACCTAGATCCTGAACATGTGCAGAACATGTGCAAATGAAGCTTGTGGGGGTTGGGAGCATTCCAATGAGCAATTTCTCACTAGTCCAAGGGTTTGAAATGAATAGGTTTCTTATACCCAGCATTACACTCAGAATGTTAATAAACTGACTGATTATTGCTATCAAGTTAGTGTTGATTCCTACATTCTCCATGATTATATCTAACCTGATCTTTCAGTTAGAGAAAAAAAAAGTGCTGCAACTCTACAGAACCCTTAAAAACAATGTGACACCTCATGAATAAAACTAATAATTTCAGAGCGTTAGACTTGGGGAAGAAAGGTATACTTTATTTAAAATTTTATCTAACGCGTATGAAAGCCCTAACGAGCAGGCATATACATAGAATGAAGGCTACTGCTAAGCTTGTAAGCCGCCCTGAGTCTTCGGAGAAGGGCGGGATATAAATGGAATTAAAATAAAATAAATAAACTTACATGCTTTGTAGGCTCATATCATAGCCCAAGTCTCACAACTGAGGCTTCTGCAATGCTCCTACATCTGATCAGCAATGCTCCCAAAATCTGTCCAAGGCTGATCAGGTTTTTTTTAAAATGTATCACATGTCTCTAAGTTGTCACCTGGAGGCCTAGATCCATCATTTCAGAAGTTCTACTTAAGATAAAGAGGTAAATATGCATATCTATGTAGCCATTCATCTTAATCCCACCCCAAATTATCACTTCCCCTGGAGATGAAGTTTTGTTCTTCTTGTTTACAGCTACACAAGAGTAAGGATTAGGTAAAGGTTCCCCCGCACATGCGTGCTAGTCATTTCCGACTCTAGGGGCCGGTGCTCATCTCCGTTTCAAAGCCGAAGAGCCAGCGCTTGTCCGAGGACATCTCCATGGTCATGTGGCCGGCATGACTAGATGCCAAAGACGCACAGAACGCTGTTACCTTCCCACCGTAGTGGTCCCTATTTTTCTACTTGCATTTTTACGTGCTTTAGAACTGCTAGGTTGGCAGAAGCTGGGACAAGTAACAGGCGCTCACTCTGTTACGTGGCACTCAGGATTCGACCCGCCAAACTGCCGACCTTCCGATCGACAAGCTCAGCATCCTAACCCACTGAGCCACCAGTAAGGATTACAGAATACTAAAAACAATTCTCTATTGTTCCCATCTTGCAAAATAAATATGCAGATTTTGTTTGATAAACTAAGGAATATGATGCACAAACATGATCTTCTATCGACAAACTCTCTTACAAACTTTAAGACAAAGGTGGTTCAGTTTGTGATTGCACAGAGCAATTGTAACTGGTATGTTTTCATAACAAAAACACAGTGCTCCTTGTTAAAATCTAAAATATGGTTTACAATCAAATTAACACAATCATTTTTGGGTTTATAAAGTGTAGTATTTTGAGTCTGGCATACAGCAGAGATAAAAATACTGGTGGTTTTCAGTTCCATTTTCAGTTTTACACAAACAGCAAATTAATAAGTGCAAACTCATCTTGCCTCCTACACCCTTAAGAAGAATGGTAGAGAGGCAGATCTGTGGAGAGGCAAATTTTAAGGGCTGACAATTATGTATATGGATATTGCAGTAGCAATGTTATTCTGGTAGGTTCTCAGTTTGTTATAATATTGTAATCCAAAAGTCTGGTAAATCAAGCAATGTACCAATCATTAAAATACATTAGTGAATTAAGTCCACATCTCAGCATACAGGACTTTCTGGTTTTAATGGTGTAATATTCTGAAGATGAAAACTTCCTAGAATAGCTCTGATGACTGACATGATTCTCATACTGACAATGTCACGAAATGTTTGTGAGAAATTCAAAAATCAATGTGAATTAAGGGAGCTTTCCAATAATGTGAAGGTTGTGGATATGAAACATCCACAATTTTTAGTGGATATTTTTCTTCAGAGGCATATTCACCACAATGAAACTTTGGAGCCCAAACCACAACACCTTGTTAGGCAAAGTAGGAAATATGGCAAGGATTTGGAGTAATGTATAGTAGATAGGCAAGGATTCCCAAAATGTAATAAAAGCAGCAGTAACTTATATTAGGGACGCAGTGGCTCAGTGGGTTAGGGCGCTGAGCTTGTCGATCAGAAGGTCGGCAGTTTGGCAGGTCGAATCCCAAGTGCCGCGTAGCAGAGTGAGCGCCTGTTACTCATCCCAGCTTCTGCCAACCTAGCAGTTCGAAAGCACGTAAAAATGCAAGTAGAAAAATAGGGACCACTCTGGTGGGAAAGTAACAGTGTTCCGTGCGCCTTTGGCGTCTAGTCATGCCGGCCACATGACCACGGAGACGTCCTTGGACAAGCGCTGGCTCTTCGGCTTTGAAACGGAGATGAGCACTGGCTGCTAGAGTCAGAAACGACTAGCACGCAGTTACCTTTACCTAACTTATATTACAGAAATTGGAAGTAACCAGGACTGGAATTCTGAATAGCATGCCTTCAGTTTCGGTAGTGACAAATTCCTAAACCCTGAATTTTTAAATTCTAAATATACTTTTGAGTGCTTGTCTCCAATTTAGAGAACTTAACAAACGTACGAGATTCTACTATATTTGAAGATCTCTCTGTGCCATGTTTTTGATGTCTACTGAATATTTTCTTTCCTTAAGCCTGCATTTGATATTTAATATTGTATTACTTTCTATGTTCCATAGGAATTATATTAATGAGCAACCTAAACTATTTTAAAATAATAAGCACAAATCTGACTTTGTCCACCATAGCTGTAGTTTTTTTAGGAGCAGAAGTAACAATCGATATATTGCACAAGACAAGGTAAACATTGGTTTTTTAGTGATCAATCACATGTCAAGATGTTTTGAACACAAATTCTATAGAAAGCAATTTCTTCCAAAACATTTATTCCAAAAAGTATAAAAGTCTTGTTGCTTTATAGGTTTGTCCAAGCAGGGTTTTTTTCTCAACAAACATGTACATACATGTACAATATATATACAATACTGTAAAACTGAAAGTGCTATGAAGTTGGGCATCTTTACATAATTCTTTACAAGATCCACGGCTCTTACATAACAATTTCAAGAGACATAAAACGAGTCAGTCTCTGAAAGGAGAGCCTTAAACTACCTCTGGGCCTGAAATAATCGTTACAAAAAATAATCGTTACAAAAATCCCTTGCAAACGCCAGCGATTTTGGTTGTCAGATCACGAAACTTTCCTGCTTTAGACCTAGCGGTCTAACGCAATGTATTTATTATTCAGTTCCCATTTATTAAATTCCCAATCTGCATCCCCTCCAACAGCTGATCTGGTTAGGGATCACGGCTGTTGTAGTCTCAATGGATCGGGTCTGGGAAAGCTAGACACCTCCCCACCCGCGCATATAAATGCATACACACGAGAACAAATCCACAATTTTAAAATACTTCGGAATTTTAAATTAAAACCCAAATCCATATATAAGCGCAGCCGTGATGACTTAAAACGGGGGAAAAACGGAAGAGAAAACGTAGCTAACTTTGTTTCATGCATTTTCCCGGGGCGTACATAAAAAACATTTTCCAGTGTTTTTAACATGCATACTTTGGCAATAAACCCTTATCTTGTAGACACGGTCAGAACTTAGCACAAGCACAGCCAGCAAGCAAATCCGCACTACTATCCGTCGGTCCTCCTTTCCAAACCCCGCCGCTCACCTCCGAAAAGGCGATTCCAAGCGCTTGGGCGCTTTCCTGCAGTTTAAAGAAGTCCGAGAGGTCGCGATAGACGATGCACCTCCGCTGCGAAAGAATGCTATCCTACCCGGCGAACGACAGGTTCCTTGTCGGCTTCTTCCTCTAAGGCTAGTTCATTGGGTCACCACTAGGGGAGCTGGAGGGAGAGAAGCACAGCGATTGCTCCATTCGGATATCACTCCACCTGGAGGCGGGGCTTCTCCCCGGGCCGAGCGATTGACCTTTCTTCTGCGCGTGACGCGTGGCGCGTGTTGTGGCTCCTGGAGTTGCTGCGGCTGCTGTTATCTCGGACGCCGCTCTGTTCCCGGTGGGGAAAAAGGTTGAGAGAGAGAGAGAGAGAGAGAGTCCTAACGCAGCCTTCCCCAATCCGCATCCCAAGCGTTGATCCTTGGTAGGGGTGATTTGTAGTCCAGCAAGTCGTTGGGGGGCGGGCTGCTGCAGACGAGCGCAGCTTTGCATGGAAAGTTGCTGGTGTCAAATTTCCGTCTGGCGTGTAGAGGTTAAGTTCGCACCTTGCCCTAAGATTTTATTTATTGATGCGTTTATTTCCCACCAGTCGTATCAAATAGTAGAGTTGTCACCGATTTGGGGCTCAGGATGATTGATGCCTTCAACGGCAATAAATCCTGGATGCTGGATTGTGTGGTGGGAAAACCCAAACGTTGTGTTTTATAATCTATCTATCTATCTATCTATCTATCTATCTATCTATCTATCTATCTATCTATCTATCTATCTATCTATCTATCTATCTTTATTTTGGGGGGGACTTATATGCCGCCCTATCTCCCGAAGGACTTAGGGCTGTTGCAGAATCAAGAGACTCAGACCTCGGAATCAAAAGAAGTTTGGTTTATTTTGAGCAAAAGGTTCAGAGCAAAAAGCAAAGGCAACCTCTGAACACCTTGTCATGGAAAAGCAAGTACATATATAGTCTCCAAAAGTAGCAAAACGCGGAAATGTAACTTATGAGCTCTGATTGGTTACATGAATTACAGGCCCCCTTCTAGCTCATTTCTAGCCCCTCTTTGCATTGCTAAATTGTTTTGCAACCTTTTCTCTTTGCTAGCATCTAGGTTTCTTGTACCATGTATGTGGTTAGCTATAAGTGAGACATATGTGGTTAGCTGCAACTGAACTGTGTGCTAGCTTATTAGATGTGACCCACAGGTGAACTTGTGGTTTGACATTTTCCATTTCCTTGTTCTTCTTCTA
Organism: Vipera ursinii; assembly: GCF_947247035.1. NCBI lineage: Eukaryota > Metazoa > Chordata > Lepidosauria > Squamata > Viperidae > Vipera > Vipera ursinii. Next base: position 22,952,065 of record NC_139514.1, read on the forward strand.
ACTAATACACACATTTTTCTTCATGCCTCACTTTTGTGTCCTACCTCACATTTATGACATGCAGCATTTTGATGTATTCTTTGTATCTTTCTTTATAGCCTGCCTCAGGGCGGCTAACAACAATAAAACACAGCAATACAAAAGTTAAAAAGAATTAAATTAACAGCCCCAATAAAATAAATTAAAATTAATAAATTAAAAATTAAAAAACATTTTAAAAATCCCTGTCGTCAGTCCAGGTCAGCCTGATGAAAAAGGAATGTTTTAAGGCCGCAGTGAAAGGACCGGAGATCCGGGGCCATCCGGAGCTCAAGGGGGAGTTGGTTCCACATGGCTGGCGCTCTCACAGAGAAGGCTCTCCCCCTGGGGGTCGCCAGCCGACATTGTCTAGCCGACGGCACCCTGAGGAGGCCCTCTCTGTGTGAGCGCACTGGGCGATGGGAAGTCGTTCCCGGCAGCAGACGGTCCTGCAAATATCCCGGGCCTAGGCCATGTAGGGCTATAAAGGTAAGTACCAGCACCTTAAATCTCACCCGGAGGACAACCAGTAACCAATGCAGCTAACGGGAGTATGCTTTATAGTTAACAATTATGTGTGAATAAATTACCGTTTACTGAACAATATGTATGGATTGGCTTGTTAGTCAGTGGGTTGACACATCACCTATCAAGAGCAGATTACTTTATGCTTAAACATGATGACTGAAGACAACTTTCCTTTAATGGTGATTTCTTCACTTAGGAATCCAGCGATAGCTTCTGCACCAGATCATTTTCTGCTGTTGATCCCACATAAAAGTCCTTAAGAAATAACCAAAATACAATATGTCTGCCTCTTGCTATTTTTTTGTTAAAAAAGATTTGCAGCTGACTTAGTAGATTAATTGATCAAAGTTCTGCTGACCAAATTTGAAAGGCCTACAGCACAAAACTTCAGAATCCTCTGTTGGGGCTTGTTTATAAATTGTTAGCAAAATATAGTCCAGAATTTGAATAAGTCAAGAATTGTATGATTAAGAAACTTGGGAATGAAGTATCTTATATATAGTAATTAATGGGAGTGAAGCAGTTCAAGAACCACCAGATTGAAAGTGGCCTCTAACCTGTTTTAGAATTACTATTAATAGACAAAAGTAAAAACAGAACTAATAACAAATGGCAGACAATGTGAAAGTTAAATGTCAAGCAGTAATTATATTGAAGATTAAAAGCCTCTTAGTTTATTATATCAAACATGGCGCCAAAATTATGGGAGCCTTAAGATGTTAAACTTAATGTAGGCCGAGGTTCAAAATCCTCTTAAACTGTAGGTGTTAATTATGTGATTTTGGGAGTTCTGTGCCAGAGATTTCACATTGTTGGTATCAGGTGTTTTAGGCTTCCCTTAGGCATGGAAGTCATCTGGGTGACTTTAGGGCTAATCACCTCTCTCATCCCCACCTACTTCACAGGGTTATTGTGGGGAAAAGAGGAGAAAGGAGTACAGGTATTCCTTGACTTACAACAATTCGTTTAGTGATCATTCAAAGTTACAGCAGCACTGAAAAAAATGTGACTTCTGATTATTTTTTCACAGTTACAACCTTTGCAGCATCCCCATGATCACATGATCAAAGTTCAGATGCTTGGCAACTGGTTCATATTTATGACCGTTGCTGTGTCCCAAGGTCATGTAACCACCTTTTGCAACCTTCTGACAAGCAAAGGCAATGGGGAAGCCAGATTCACTTAACAACTCGGTTACTAACCTATCAATTGCAAAGATTCACTTAACAGTGGTAAGAAAGATCATAAAATGGGACAAAACTCACTTAAATGTCTTACTTAACAACAGAAATTTTGGGCTCAGTTGTGGTCATAAGTTGAGGACTACCCGCATTACGTATGCTTTCCCTCGCCCCCGCCCCCTTGAGATAGATGAATAGAAGTGAGATAAACATTATTATTGTGGGAAGTACTTGGAAGAAAGCACCCATGTTTCCTGTTTTGTTTAGAGGAAAGGTGGGATATAAATCTAGCAGCAACAGCAATAGTGTTATCTATTAAAAGGTAGATCCAGGTTAATGAAACTAATCTGGCACTGGGAATAATTTTAATAGGTAAAATAATGGTGTTTTCCTGTCGGAAGTGGGGGAAGGGGAATTGCTTCATCTTTAAACTTCAGGGAAGCAGAGCTCTTATATTTTTAACACTTTAGTTTACAATTAGGAATGCTTTTTTAATAGAAAAATGAATTGCATATTTTAACACTTTAGTTTACAATTAGGAATGCTTTTTTAATAGAAAAATGAATTGTATAAAAGGATCTGTGTGAAAACTAGCTTAGAAAACAACCAGAACAGTTTGTAATTCAAGAGAACAGAATAAATACTTTTACTCAGACAAGACACCGAGTTCATTTCAGTTAATACCCAGGGCACAGAATATAGAATTACAAACTGAGCTTTTTAAAACTGTACAAAGTTCAGTCAATCATTTTTGTGCACATTTTACAAAACAAGATACCTCTCTGAATGTTCTTGGTTTTTTCAAGTGAACAAAATATATTACAACAAATGGAATGATGTTGAAACTAGTTTTATGATCTTTGGAGGTTATTTTTCTCATATTTATGTTATCTAAATGCTCAGTAGATTGTCTGGGTGCAACTTAGAAAGTTCCTATAAATTAGGAACAGATTGACAATATCTTCTGTCAGCCAACATTGCTGTTGTCTTTTACAGTTTAGTTTTGCATAGGATACCTTTTTTAATTGCTCTATGATTTTATCAGCACTACATTTTCTGCTCCTTTGCCACTGGATATTTATTTTATAAATCAAATTTATATAATCACACATCTTACAAGAAGTGACAGTGGGAGGCATACAACAAAGACAAAATAAAAAGCCCGACTTTTAAGTAGTTTTAAAAAAATGCAGTGCACAAGAGATTAGATTAGCAAGGGAGCCACCAGTCCCCCTGAGACCCCAGGCCCAATGACAAAGCCAGGCATTGAGGGACTTCCGGAAAATAAATAGAGATGAAACTGACCGCTATCCTTTTTCTTTTCTTTCTTGTTAAATAAAATTTATTGCTTCTAAGATTGATTTTTTTCCAAGGGAGGGAGGGCTATTTTCCCTATTCACTTACTTCAGAGATGTAAGGCTTAAAAGTGTCACTCTAGAATTGATTTAAAAGATTTTTTTTGCTATTTGTCAGTAATCCAAAATGCCTGTGGGATCTCTTTCTGTCCCACATGTCAGTATTAGCAAAGAGGACACTGGATAAATATATTTATTCAATCGATTTATATGATTGCTGATTTTACAAATGTGATTCTGCACAGCTAGCCATACATTTGTGTTTGTGCATGTGTATGTATATCAGTATGTATATGGCAAATCTAGACAGCACACTAAAAAGCAGAGATATCACCCTGTCAACAAAAGTGCATATAGTCAAGGCTATGGTCTTCCCAGTTGCAATGTATGGCAGTGAAAGTTGGACCATAAAAAAGGCTGAGCGCCAAAGAATTGAGGCCTTTGAACTGTGGCGCTGGAGAAGACTCCTGCGAGTCCCTTGGACTGCAAGGCGATCAAACCAGTCAGTCCTAGAGGAGATCAACCCTGACTGCTCTTTAGAAGGCCAGATCCTGAAGCTAAAACTCAAATACTTTGGCCACCTAATGAGAAGGAAGGACTCACTGGAGAAGAGCCTAATACTGGGAAAGGTTGAGGACAAGAGAAGAAGGGGACGACAGAAATTGAGGTGGCTGGATGGAGTCACTGAAGCAGTAGGCGTGAGCTTAAATGGGCTTCAGAAGATGGTAGAGGACAGGAAGGCCTGGAGGAACGTTGTCCATAGGGTCACGATGGGTTGGACACGACTTCGCAGCTAACGACAACAACAACATGTACATCAGTAAAAGCATAAAAAACAAGGTTTGTCAAAAACAAACTAAAAACATTAAACAGTAAGAATAATATGGGTCATTTAATTTCTGACCTCAAGCCATGGAGCACGCCCCTGATTTCAGCACTTTGGCTCTGATCCTGCTGACCTTTTACAATCTAATCTCTGGGATATGGTGTTCCAGAGGGCAGGCACTGCAACAGAAATAAACAATTTTCTAGATCCCATTAGGTTATAATCTTTACTGTAACTGAGGGGACCAGAGTGTGCCCCTTCTGGAAGAACCAAACAGGTAGAAAAAAACTGGGGAGAGATGTTCTTGTAAATAACTCAGCCCATGCCATGAAGGGCCTTCTAGATAACAGTCAGCATCGCAAATTCAGTTTAGAAGCACACTAGAGCCAGTGCAGCTCACAGAGCAGACGTAACACGGGCCTACTGAGCTGTGTTCATACATCACTCGCTGATTCTGGACTTCTCATAGCTTCTGGATGGTCTTAAGAGCATGTAGAGCATGTTGCAATAATCTTTGTAGGAGCTGAACTAAGGTATGGGTGATTGTGAACAGTGCCTCCTAGTCCATAAAAGAGTGCAACTGGCACACAAAACAATGTTGTGCAGTAGCTGCAACTGTTACTGCTCTTTGAACAGGAGCTATAAGTCCAACAAGCCCCCCCCCAAGACTGTGAACCAGTTCTGTTTGGCTTAGTGCAAGCCCCATGCATAATGAAAGATAGAAAAATACTGGATGCAGGGGACCCTAAAATTCAAAGCCATTGAGTCCTGTCAGGTTTAAGGGTTAAGCCTCTTCCTTCCCATCCAAACGTCCATAGCCTCCAGACACTGGCAGAGCCACCACTTTGTCACCTGGTTGACCCTGATGGAGATGTAGAACATGTCTCATACCGATCAATGACCTCACCCAATAGCTTCATGTAGACATTAAACAGAGGAGAGAACATCAAGCTCTGAAGAAGCACAGAGAAAGGGGCCACCCATCCCACTGAAGACAAGCGGTAGTCAGCTTTCCAACACAAGAAGGTAAGCTAAAAACCTGGAGATTTTTAGAAGAGGAGACATCTAATCTTTGACCATAAGGGCTCAGGCCAACTGCCACACAATTACTTAACAACTAACAGATGTTCTCTTTTCTTTGACTCATGTCTCTTTGTTTACTGGTTAACTATTACATTTGTGTCTAGATATTGTAAAGTTTTAATACCCATAATTTACAATGTTAGTCAGCATTGACATTTACAAAACCAATCATATAATTTGTTGTGTAGTGAGTTCTTTGGAAGCAGTAAGCGAGACGAGATGTTGGAAACAGGAACATTGCTTTATTGAGGCAAACAGGAACAGAAGTAATCAGAGGCTTCTGCGCAGCTACTTATGCAGTTGGCCACTAGGCGGCGGCCAATAGGTTTAAAGGAACCCATTCCCGCCCCAAATCATCCAATGATCTTCTTGGAGACTGCATGTCTGGCTAGTCAGCGACCGTTACACAGACACCTCAATTGAGCAACCTTAAGCAGCATTCAAAAGACACATGAAAACAGTTCAAGTAAAATCCCAATACATTACATAATTTGGTTCTGTTAAGAAAGTATTTTTGTTACACAAGTTTCACAACTGAGAAAGTGAAAATGAAAAACAACTAGACGTTGTACATGCGTAGAACCATTTGATCATCAAATTTAAGAATTCCAAAGTATCATCTTGAAGAGAACATTTTTTTTAATACTCGTCACTCAGCATGGCTCTTCCTGAGATTTTTCCTCTTGAAAGGAGCTCATATTACCCTTGTATCTTATAAAGTTTTGATAGTTCAGATCATGACTCAGCAATTCAAGTCTGGGATTTTAGAAACATTGACTTCCTTGTAGCTATTTGGCCTTAATTCTTTATGACTCTCCCTACAGTGCCAAGCTGCTATACTTTATTAGGTATGAGTTCAGTTTACTCTCTGAAGGCTAGAACTTGGTATCAGCATTTCAACCTTTGGTTTCAGTGATCTTTTCCCTCAATCAGTCTGTTCTTAAAAGATTCCGTCAACCTGGATTTTTTTTTTTAAGTTCCTGGTAAGTTTCACTCCTTAGAACCATCATTGGAGCTTTGTATACTAGGCTTTGAAAATGCCAGAAGGATCCTTAAGTACCATATTTGGGATATGAGTCTCCAAAACAGTCTGTTTCCCAGCCTTGCAGTATGTGGGAATTTTAGATGAGTTATGTTCCAAGATGCTTCTATCCAGATATCAATTGGGAGAGAAACTCTGCAACGAGAAGGAGATCAAACAGATTCCTAACCAACCTAGCCGGCAACTTTGTCATCCAAAAGGTAGAGGAGGGAACTAGACGTAAAGCCATACTGGACTTAATTCTAACTAATAGAGAAGAAAGTGACCACGTCATACTGGAATTTAATATAACGCAAACACTAGCAACAGAAAACAATCCAACCAGTGTCTTGAACTTCGAAAGAGCTGACTTTAACATACTCAGAACCTAGGAAAGATCCCACGGATGAAAATCCTAAAGGGGAAAACAACCTAAGAAGCACAATACCACTGAAAAAGAAAAACAAGAAATTCAAGAAGAAACTATCACGGCTGCACAAAGATCTCTGACAAACTGAAAGACAAAAAGGACAAATACAAAAAATGAAAAGAGAGGCACATAATGAAGGCCTATTGTCAGCGGACAGCCAGAAGATACAAAGATGAAGTCAGGAAAGCAAAGGCTCAGAACGAACTAAGACTTGAGGCAGAAATCATGGATAATAAAAAAAAAGTTTCTTCCAACATATTAACAAGAAAAAAGTCAAGGAAACTGTAGGTCCACTAAAGAGAGAAGATGGCAAGGAAATAACAGGCAACAGGGAGAAAGTAGAGCTGCTTAACTCATACTTTGCATCAGTCTTTACACAAAAAGAAACTATAGCCCAATATAATAAAAAAAACTACTGCAAAAGACAAATTAGAAACAAAAATTAAAATAAGCAAGAAAATGTTAAGAGAACACCTATCCGACCTTGGGCCTGACAAATTACATCCCAGAGTTCTGAAGGAGCTGGCAGATGTTATCTCAGAACCATTGCACCACATCTTTCATAAATCCTGGTGCACCGGGGAAGTACCTGAGGATTGGAAAAGGGTTGATGTGGCTTCCATCTTCAAGAAAGGGGAAAAAATGGACCCAAGAAACTGGACTTTCTTGTTTTTCTTTGAAGACGTTTTGCTCCTCATCCGAAAAGCTTCGTCAGCTCTGACTGGATGGTGGTAAATGGAAGGATTTATATTCTTCTTGAGAAGTGAAACGTCTTCAAAGAAAAACAAGAAAGTCCAGTTGCCTCCTGAAGAATCACCATTGGGACAACTATCACCTGGATGACTGACAATCTCCATAGGCATAAAACCTTTGGGGTTTTTTTTTGTTTGTTTTGTTTCAGTCAATACCTGTGCTGGCAAATGATGCACATTTAAACAGTGGCAAAAGGAAATTAAATTAATAAATCAATGTATCAGGTGTTAAAGATGTAAAGGAAAGAGGGAGATTAGGTCTACTAGAGTGGAATTTTGTATTTTGCAGCTTGCTGTTTAGTTTGAATGAAAGACTGAATTTTGTTGAGAAGCTTTTGGAGTTAGAAGAACGTGACCTGAAATTTGGGTAGCATCGGTATCTGTGGTACAAACAAAGCCAAGGTTAATGTGGAATTTAAAATCATGTTAGAAGTGTTATATTGAGAATTTGAAATAGATACAGAATTAGGTTATGCTTGAAAACCTAGAGCCTTAAAAATAAAAAGCCTTTGTAGCTCTCAGGAGAACAAGAACAAGCACAAGAAGCATTTTATAGTTGAGAAATGCTAATTTATCATAAAGTCCTAGAATTTTGTCAAAAGGAATACAAAATAAAATCAAGAGAAGAACTGGTGGCAGAGGAGCATAATTTACCAGTACTTTTCTTATTTACCGCTATTAGAAAGATTTAAAAAAAAACAAAAATGGTTTACAGTTTTGAACATTGTATGATTAAGTGTGATAGAATTATGCACAATTTTTGTACATTTAGCTTTCTCTTTTTCTTTCTTGCTTTATATTAGTTTTATTATCTTCTTTTTAAAATTATATATGTAATTTATTCTATCCTGGAAAAAAAAATCCCTGACAGCAACTATTACTCCCATTGTCTCATCTCTTGTCTATCCATTTTTCTGATATATCCTTTTGGGTTGTCCAGTTCTATGCTTCTACATGGACTATCACACCATGTAGATGAGAGGGGACTTTATAAGCCCCATCCCTCTTCTGCCATTTTTCAACTTGCTATGGAAGGAAAAAAAGGACTACCATTGTCCTTAGGAAACCTCCATATTTGTTGCACTTCTCCAAAACTTTACTTTAGATCTGGGAAGGGACAATTAATCTGTGTCTCTTTAGCTCTAAAATGAACACATCTTGGGTTAGAGTATTAACTGGGTTAGAGTGCTCACATAGCAATTCTTCTCTGAACTCAGTTGAGTTTATTGTCAGAACAGGGTTACAGGGTGTATTAAGATTTATTATCTAATATATGCATATTTAAATAAAACCCTGTTTTTTTAAAGAAATTATTCCATTGTTTATTTCTCTTCTTACATTTATTAAATTCATCACCCAAGGGAAAAGAATCAGCAGAAGCAAGAGGAGAAGTCATACAAATTGTTTAAACAATTGTATCATAGTCATCAGATTGCAGGGATCTGGTTATACTGCTGGATCTGATGATGTTTGAAGTGTGCCAGGTGAGTTTTTTTAAAAAAAACGGCACTGTGAACTTTTAATTCATTTTTATCACAATGCTTCCTATCATTTTCTCCTTTCAATGTTATATTAAAGTGTTCTTCAGTAATCTGCAGCTAGCCTTGAACAGGGAGGGAGAAATTTGAAATTCTCCAGAACTACTCAATAGTCTTGCTTTGAAGTTTTTGCTCGTGGGATCTCTGCTTTTATCCAAGCTGCTTTTGGTGCAGTTGTCAACTATCATTTGCACACTAGAGTTTGACAGAGTGATGGGAAGAGATCACAGCTTTTTTTCTTTGCAACTGGAATCTATAAATAAGATTGCAGCTGTCTTCTTGACAATAAGCTCTGATTGGCATATCAGTATCCAAGGAAACCTTTTTTTTCTTTTTAACCATGCTTTTTTTTCTCCTTAAATTGATCCCTTCATCCAAAGGAAGAGTACCTGCCACAATGAGATCAGTAATTTTATCAATTGTTTAAACAAAGATCACAGTCATCTGATTGCATTGATACAAATGTAAGTGATGGATCTGGTAATACTTGAAGAGTAGTTAAGCCTGTGAACTAAATTTATGTTAAATGATTCCCCTTTAGTTTCCATTCAAGCAAAGACTACAAGTCCTATGTCATACAACATGTGAAACCATCATCTAGGATGCATCAGTTATTCTTAAAGGCCATTCTTGGCGTCATCTTAGTGAGATAGGCAGCTGTTTAAGATGAATTAATGGATGAATAAAACTAAGCTGGTTTTTTTTCTTGCAGTGTTTTCTATATAATGTATTTCTAAAGATGGGGAAATGAAAGAGTTTCAGAGAGTTTTAAACTGCAATTGACAATTTGTAATATTAAGTCAGTTAAAATGTTGACAGGATTGGAAAAGGTACTCTGGGTCAGATGGATCCTTAAGAGCCCAAAGAAACTTATTGGGAATTTGGGAATAAACTCAAAGTCCCTCTAATCATTTCAAAAAAGAAACCTCCTCACATAGGTTCTCAGTCATGGCAATGACACCCCATTCTTTGGGTCTACATTTGTAGAAAGATTGGAGAGTATGGGGGTCACTCAGGAGGGTTTGCAAGGAAGGTGTAAAAAAAATAAAAAATGGAAAATATAATAGTGCAATCAATCACCACCCTCCTATTTTTTTAAAAAAAACACCCCACCTCTTTATTGAATTTCAGAGTCAAATATTAAAATACAAACCAACGTAAAAAAGAAGGGAATAACTAAAATAAATTAAAAGTGACAAAAATATACATCAAACAATTTTATACCAAAAATGACCTCTGACTTTCTTTTAGTCCAGAGATAATAAAAATAAAAACCATCTCTAAGTTTAAACAAATAACACCTATCTTTAAAATATCTTAAAATATTAGTAATAAGTAACATTCTAAAATACCAATATTCACATCTTCAATTTTAATTTAACATATAATAAATTGTCGAATGTATATAACCTTATATTTAAAAACCTGGAATATTTCTCCAATCCAATCTAATCCTCAAATCCCAAAGTCAAAAACATGATTTTTCCCCTTGCCTTGAAAGAAATCTAACAATAGCCTCCCAATCATAAGAAACTTGGTCAAGTTATTGTCTCTAAGCAGAGTAGTCAATTTTGCCATCTTGACTAGTTCCAATGGACTACAAAATCCATTCTTCCATTTTGGGAATACTGAATATTCCTTTCCATCACACATAAAAAAATGTGAGGTTTCCATCTTGCAGTTGCATCCACCATTTTGAGTTTTTGGGTCCCCCTGTGGACTAAAACATGAAGAATGGCTGCAGGACTTGGATTTGGCTAGTCTAAAGAAAAGAAGAAACGGGTGACATGATAGCAGTATTCCAGTATTTGAGGGGCTGCCACAAAGAAGAGCGGGTGAACTTATTTTCCAAAGCACCTGAAGGCAAGACAAAAAACAACAGTTGGAAACTGACCAATAAGAGAAGCAACATGGAATTATGGAGAAACTTCCTAACAGTGAGGACAATTAACCAGTGGAACAGCTGCCCTTGAGAAATCGTGAGTGCTCCATCACTGGAGGTTTTTAAGAAGAAACTAGACACTTGTCTGAAATGGTATAGATTCTCCTGCTTGAACAGGGGGCTGGATTAGAAGACCTCCAAGATCCTATTCTATTCTATTCTATTCTATTCTATTCTATTCTATTCTATTCTATTCTATTCTATTCTATTCTATTCTATTCTATTCTATTCTATTCTATTCTATTCTATTCTATTCTATTCTATTCTACCCTACCCTACCCTACCCTACCCTACCCTACCCTACCCTACCCATAATTGCTAATACTTCCTCTTCTTTTTGAGATAGCATAAAGCCTAAACAATATTTTTTCGAAAATCCTGTTCAAACCAAGAATAAGCCAAAAATCTTAATTCTACCCAGCCTCACTACATCATTACCTAGATGGCATGTCCTCATCCCACCTGGCTAAATTATATTAATATAATTAAAAAGAGGACACATGCTTTCTTGTTAAACAGGAAGCTTCATTACATGGAATTATTTATCATAGCCACCCTTACATTAGCCTTGCAAAATATGTAAATTATTCATAGATCTTATCCCTCTGCAGCTTCATAAACATTTTATAGCTCTATTTCAAGCACTTTTGCATTTGCATGAAATATTTTCTTGCAGAAAATAGGGTTTGGGGCGGTCATAAAGATATTAACAGCGTATTGTAAAATATGTTGTCTGGAGGTTCTGGCCAGCTTCTTAAATGCTTTTAATCTGCTGGGCTGGTGAAAACAATGCCAGATGTGATACTGGGAAAGGTACAAACTGGGGGATTATGAAGTGCAATTGGAGCCCTTGATTCTCAATAATCTGAACATCTTGAGAAAGAAAACAAAAGGCAAATGTAATTACCAGTCATATTCGGAAGAACCTTTTAAAAATATTGTTCGGATTCCATGCTTAGCACAAAAGACATGAATCACCACAGCAGGATGCAAGAACTGGGGAAGTAGCTCTAACAAGATTGCTTCCGTAATTTGAGTTTCTTAATGAAGCAGATCAGCTTCCAAAGAATCTGTAGGAAACTGATAATGGCTTATTTAATTTTAGGCACGTTTAAAAAAAGGCCAAACAAAGCTGGTGTGTTATACACGGGATATCTTTGGCTCAGCTTTCTCCTGGTAACTTTCATGAGCTGGAGCTAGAAATCTCATCCACAAGATTGTGTGGGAACTTTGGGGATTCTAATCCCAGCCCATATAAAAGGGACTAAGTTGGGAAAGATGACAAATATATTGTGATTATTCAAGGCACATTTGGATCTTGTGGTTCCATAGCCCTTAAAAGCTTTGTACAACAAAGCCAAACAGTTGGCAATGCCATTGTTTACTGCTTTAATGGCCTGCCCCAAAGCACAAAAAGCCGCATATTTATAAACAACTTTATACTTATAAGGTTATTCTTTTTTATAAATGTATATAGTTTATAAACAACTTTGGAAACCAGAAGAAAGGATAGGGCTTGCCAACTTTGAAAAATTGCAATACAATCAAAACTATTGTAAAATAATCTTCTGATTGAAGCTTCCTTGCATATGACATATTCCTCAGATCAAATGTGGCACAAAGATAAGCCAGAAAAATACTGGCTTTTTTGCTTTTTATTTTATTTATTTTTCATTAAAGAACAAAGCTGTGGATTAGCTATCCATATGTTGGTTATCAGTGCTAGACACCCTCAATCTTATGCCCCTCAATATCTCTCACTTAGATATCTTGCCTAGATCCATATAGAAATAAATCAACTACATCTGGAGAGTCAAAATTTCTCCAGCCCTGGTCCTGAGGTACCTTTCATACCACCTCATTCACTTCCATAGTCCAGAGCATGGGTATCGAAATCGTCATGTCACGTGATGTGTCGCAATGTATCATTACTCTTTTTGCATTGCCGGCAATGGGGTGGGCACGGCTTTGGTATGATGAAACTGACCCACGGGCCGTCAGTTTGACACCCGTGGTCCAGAGGAACCATCAATGATGGCAAATATTCCTTCCTTCATGCATTGAAAAAGGTTCTGACCTAAGGTCCCCAGATCTTCATCCCAAGGTGTCACTGTTGACTTTAATGTTAGCTCTGGCTCTGCTTTTAATGAGATCAAATTGCAGATGTTATATATAGATGTTAGATCAACAAATAGATTTACTTTTATGCTATGGAAAGCTTCTGCTGCTTTTTGTATGGAAAACACAAGAGTAGAGTTTTGATTGGTTTTGTTTATCTGATGGCTATTGGACACTTTAGTCTAGTTTTATTTATCCGATGGAATATTGGACATTTTAGACTTACCTAGTTGTTTTCTATCTTTTCTTCAAAACAGCTTTATTGCTCACCACATTTCTGAACACCCGGAACTTTCACCTATAGAAGACATAACATGGAAGACTGAACTCGACATTAATATAGTTGTGTCCAACCCTTTGAGCCATAAATGTTCACATTTTTATCCTGGGAACATTTTGGAGGTGTACTTCATTTTCCTCTGCATTTCAAAGTACATCTGCATTGACAGACAAGATTGAATCCCTTGTGCATCCACTTCCTTTAATGATGCAATTTCTTTGATTTCTGTGGGACGCATTGTTTTTCCTGGACACTAACCACGTAGTGTCCTGGCATTCATTCCGAAAAAGCTCCAGTTGTATTTCCGAGAAGTTAGTCCACAAACAAATGGGAAATACAAAATGTATCTGACTATTTCTTTGTCCTTTTCAAAACTCCCTCACCCCTCTTTTTCTAACCCATTCCTGGATATCCTTACTTTTTCTTTTGCTCCCACCCAGGATTACAAAAACATCTTATCTCTACTTTCCATGCATGAAAGAATTCAGCATTGCTTGGCTAAAGCTTCTGCAAGTTTTTTTTTTTTTAAAAAAACTTTGTGGTGACTTATGGGTTGTATCAAAACCTGTTCGGCAGGGCTGCTTTCTGTTCTGCATATTACGTGCCTGTTGTGCAGAAGCAAAAAGAATATTGGATGTGCTTCTTCCTGGCTAGGGGCAGCAGGACGCTGTGGGATTCTGTTTCAGTAATTCTCTGGATATGACTCTGCTTGCTTGCACATACAGCAGCACAGTCACAGTGGTGGGCAGCACGTATCCCCTGCACAGGAAGTTTTGGTTTTGCCAAGGAAAAAGCTTTCTTGTGTAAACAGGAGGGGAGGAGAGAGAAAAATGGCTATTTGTCTCCGCATAGTCCCAGAATGAGATGTACGTCTCCAAACGGGGATATTGGTAGGGCTGTAGGACAACTCAATGATCCTGGGATTCCAGATACACAAATCTAAGTACCAGCAAGGAAGAGAAGGAATTGTTAAGTCACTTCCAGGCAGGTAAAGCCAAGGTGGTGGTAGAAGGGTAAGGGTGGTGTCCAGGGGTGGATACAAGTAGACAATTCCAGGATCCTCACCCTGGCAAATATTAAAGCCTCAGTTTCATAGCTTTAAGTATTAACTTTATAAGGGACGCGGTGGCTCAGTGGGTTAGGACACTGAGCTTGTCGATCAGAAGGTCGGCAGTTTGGCGGGTCGAATCCCGAGTGCCGTGTAACAGAGTGAGTGCCTGTTACTCGTCCCAGCTTCTGCCAACCTAGCAGTTCGAAAGCACATAAAAATGCAAGTAGAAAAATAGAGACCACTACGGTGGGAAGGTAACAGCGTTCCATGTGCCTTTGGCGTCTAGTCATGCCAGCCACATGACCACGGAGACGTCCTCGGACAAGCACTGGTTCTTTGGCTTTGAAACGGAGATGAGCACCAGCCCCTAGAGTCGGAAACGACTAGCACGCATGTGCGGGGGAACCTTTACCTTTTTAAATGCTTTATTCAGGTGGTATTTATTCGAGTCAGGTAGTCCTCAACTCACAACCACAACCGAGCCCACTATTTCTCAGTGAGACAGTCGTTAAGTGGGTTTTGCCCCACTGTATGACCTTTCTTGCCACAGTTGTTAATTGAATCACTGCAGTTGTTAAGTTAGTAATACAGTTGTTAAGGGAATCTGGTTTCCCCATTGACTTTGCTTGTCAGAAAATGGCAAAAGTTAATCACATGTCTTCAGGACCCGGCAACCGTCATAAATATGAGTCAGTTGCCAGGCAGCTGAATTTTGATCATCATGGAGATGCCACAATGGTTGTAAGTGAAAAAATGGCTGTTAAGTCACTTTTTCCAGTGCTGCTGTAATGGTCACTAAATGAACTCTTTGTTGTAAATTGAGAACTACCTGTAGCTTCTTTGAAGATCAGTTTTAGAGGGATGGGATTGCTGCCAAAATACTTAGTGCTTTATCAGCCTGTAAATCTGTCTTCAAATAACAGGGATTAAGGTTCCAAGTGTTAGTAATCATCAGATTAAGTCAAGCCTTTTGCTGGGCTCATCATATTCAATTTCATTTTACCCAGCTTGAGCTCTTCCCTTTGTTTATAAATGCCATAAATAAAATATAATAAAGTCAAAAATACATTTTCTGGACACCCTATATTAGGGGTAGGCAACCTTGGCTCTTTTATGACTCGTGGACTTCAATTCTCAGAATTCTTCTGGGAGTTGAAGTCCACGAGACATAAAAGAGCCAAGGTTGCCTACCCCTGCCCTATATTAAACCAGCTTTTTACACTAAAACATTTAGCAGCAGCTAAAACAATCTATGTGAAATCAAGCTGAAATCAAGAAACAAGGAATAAAGCAAGAGGTTAAAACAAAGTTACAAGTGAGAACAGCTTTTAAAGGCAGTAAAATTAAATAGATCTTTAGTGGATATCCAAGCAAATATCAACAGCCATTGTAGATAGATGGTTTCTAGGAAGGAATTCTGTGGCCAGGTTTCCCAAACCACCTTGATCATATCAGTCATAACTATCCACAGATGCCTGAAAATCTGTTTTTATACAAATTTAGGATTGTGGGGAAAAAAGTGTTTTTTTCAGTGCATGATCTGGGAATTGTACGTTAAAGGCACATCAGCAAGATATTTTTTAAAAAAGAACTGAAAAGGAAAGTTTCCTTTCTTTTTCCCACCATCTAATTCTTTTTGGAAATCTTTCAACAGAAAATTGATATGATAGAAAAATATGGGTTAGACAGCTTCGCCACCAGATGGATTCGTAGCTGGCTAACTGCACTCAACATGTTATACTTAATGGAACTACATCTACATGGAGGGAAGTATGCAGTGGGGTACCCCAAGGCTCTATTTTAGGCCCAGTACTCATCAATATCTTCATCAATGATTTGGACGAGGGACATAAAATAGGAACTGATCAAATCTGCAGATGACACCAAGCTGGCAGGAACAGCCAACACTCCAGAAGATAGGCTCAAGATACAGAAGCATCTTGACAGACTAGGACACTGGTCCCTAATTAACAAAATGAAATTCGATGGTGAGAAAAGTAAGGGTCTACATTTAGGCAATAAAAACCAAATGCACAGGTGCAGAATAGGTGACACATGGTTCAATAGTAGTAACTGTGAGAAGGTTCTTGCAGTCCTAGTGGACAATCACTTACAGTAAATATGAGCCAGGGATGTGCTGCAGCTGTCAAAAAAGCAAATGCAGTCCTAGGCTGCATTAAGAAAAGGATAGACTCAAGATACGTGAAGTGTTAATACCACTTTATAATGCCTTGGAAAGACCACACTTGGAATATTGCATCCAGTTTTGGCTACCACAATATAAAAAAGATGTCAAGGCTTTAGAAAGAGTGCAAAGAAGAGCAACAAAGATGATTAGGGGATTGGAAGTTAAAACATACGAAGAACAGTTGCAGGAATTGGGTATGTTTAGTTTAATGAAAAGAAGGATTAGGGGTGACATGATAGCAGTGTTCTAATATCTAAAGGGCTGCCACAAAGAAGGGGAGGTCAACCTATTCTTCAAAGCACTGAAGACAGGACAAGATCCAATGGATGGAAACTAACCAAGGAGAGAACCAATTTAGAACTAAAGAGAAATTTCCTGACAGTTAGGACAATTAATCAGTGGAAGGATCAAGAAGTTTTTAAGAAGAGATTGGATAACTTGTCTGAAAATTTATAGGGTTTCCTGCAGGAGCAGGGGGTTGGACTAGAACAGCGTTTCCCAACCTTAGGAACTTGAAGATGCGGGGACTTCAACTCCCAGAATTCCCCAGCCAGCTATGCTGGCTGGGGAATTCTGGGAGTTGAAGTCCCCGCATCTTCAAGTTCCTAAGGTTGGGAAACGCTGGACTAGAAGACCTTCAAGGTCCCTTCCAATTCTATTATTCTGACTTGAAAAAAGAATGCACCAAATGCCAGTTCTACCTAACTTTAAATTTTATTTGTGGTAAACTCAGACAGGGGTCTCTCGCAGTCCTGCCTGCTATCAGAATCCTTTCAGTTAGAGATGCCAAGATTTGAATCTGCAGATACTCTATGCTCAGAGCAAGTGTTCTGCTTTGAAACTATGATTCTCTTCCCATTTCTTTAACCAGGTTCTCTCCCTCCACTTAAAACATGATGCCTTCCTCCCTAATTTTATTTTTAAAAAAATATGTTTTATTAATTTTTTTAACATAACACCTTAATATTCCGTAAACTGTGTTGTCTGGGTTTACATTTAAGAAATATTCACTAACAGTTGATTTCTATAATCTATCATCCACATAATAACTTTATTTGATTTCCTCTTTTTCCCATGTCCTCTTTTACCAACCTTAAGTTAATGCAATTCTTGCTATTTTAGTGAATGACGATTGAGTATAAAAGTTTTCTAATATTTCTACAGATAACCATCATATCAATATATCCCTTTTCTATCTAGTCATTCTGGTTGTCTCATCATAGATCCTGTTTACAGTTCTTGTTTACATGTGTTTTTCCCACAATGTTCAAAACATTCTTACTGGTTAAGATTTTTCTCAAATTTAATTACATTTAAATATTTAACTCTATTTTTTTATCATGTAAGCCACCCCAATACTTTTACCTTCCTTAAGGAATAAATAAGACTAAAAAAAGAAAAAAGAAGAGTAAGAATAAAAATAAAATAAAAGGATAGTATGCTACTTAAAATCCCTATTTCCTATAAGCTAATATATATTTATTTCCAAAACTTTTTTGTTCTTTTTTTACCACAATTAAAAATATATTTAATCTTTAAATATTCCATTTAAGAAATCTAGTCTTCTAGTCTTTTAACTCTTATTGAAAACATTTTTAATCCGTTGTAATTTTCTTAAAGTCAATCACCTTTAAATATCTAAAACATTTCCTTTATATAAGCCGTTCCAACTCTTTTGTATTACTCTTATCAAGATATAAAATAAAAAGAAAGAAGAAAAAGAAAGTATTACATTACTTGAGGGGCTCTTCCCTCTTAAAATCAAATTCATATCCAAAATTTTTCTATTTCTTTAACAATATTCAAACAGGTATTTCTTTTTAAAATATTCTCTCTGATAGGCCCCATCATCTATTTTCTTAATTTTATAAGATGGTTTTGAAAGTATCTATGTATTTTATTTGTAGGTCATGCCCCTCTAGATACAATAGTCTTTTATCTCTAAGCATTCTCCATTCTTTAAGCCATGTTAGAATGGTTGCTTGGTAGTATAACCTCCAGTCTGGCAGTCCAAATCCTCCACTGTCTTTTGCTTCTTGTAGCATTTTCACTTTAATTCTAGCTTTTTTTCCTTGCCAGATAAATTTCAGTATTATTCTATGAAGTTCATCAAAAAAGGCTTTTCCCAGCCTTACAGGGATTGTTTGAAATAAAAAGAGTATTTTTGGTAAGATATTCATTTTCACTGTTGCTATTCTCCCCAAGATTGAATGTTGAAGTTAAAGTTAAATTGGAGATGAATTGGTTTATATTTTCAAAGTTATTTTGGATTTCTTTGTGGTTTGAAATCATTGTTATTTGAATGAGTTGCAACATAGGATAGAGGAAATCGATGTTCTTATCCAGATTCAAATGCGCTGTTTACATTCAGCTTAAAATAGTACTTTTGACTTCGGTTGCTTGCAGCTTGGGCTAGACACTGAAGTTAGGCTAGCCCAGGGGTAGGCAACCTCGGCTCTTTTATGACTCATGGACTTCAATTCCCAGAATTCCTGAGTCAGCATAGTTGACTCAGGAATTCTGGGAGTTGAAGTCCATGAGTCATAAAAGAGCCGAGGTTGCCTCCCCTGGGCTAGCCTTTCTCCTGTTGGTTTCTGGAAGGCTTCTCCTGGACCAGTCAGGTCGACCGCCATCTCTCCGAGGTCCCTGGGACTTACTTCCTTCTTTGCTGCCTCTTCGAGGCGGCTTCTGGCCCATTTAGGGTCCCCTAACAGGAAGAAACTCAGCCGAAGGGCATGGAGTCCCGATCCCCTCTTCTGCTGCGTTACTGCACAGGACCGGAAGTCCCTCCTTCCTCCCTAATTTTAATCCAGAAACATTTGGTATATCACATTATACCCCAACCCTTTCAAGTATATATTTCCAGGCAACTCATCACTTACTTGGTTTTTTTGCTATTATGACTACCTAGACCTAGAAACCCACATTTGAGTGTTCAGATTCTCCAAAAACTCTTTATTGTAAAAATATTTTACTATGCACATTCTTTGTATGTTTTATGGTGTGCAGTTGTTTTGAAGTGTTGCACACTGCCTTGGTGGCATTTTCAAAATGGTAGCTCTGACTCATTCAGAATGGGAATATGAATAATAATTACCCTTCTTTGTCAAAGTTATACATAGATATGAGATAAACATTGAAGAGTAGGATTGAAGAGCATGGTTATACAAGTTGGGCATCTTGTAACATTCCCATATATGTGACAAGCAGATTGAATTAATGCCTGAAATAGATGGCATTAAAGGTAAAGGTAAAGGTTCCCCCACACATGCGTGCTAGTCGTTTCCAACTCTAGGGGCCAGTGCTCATCTCCGTTTCAAAGCCGAAGAGCCAGCGCTTGTCTGAGGATGTCTCCGTGGTCATGTGGCCGGCATGACTAGATTCCAAAGGTGCACGGAACGCTGTTACCTTCCCACCTATTTTTCTACTTGCATTTTTACGTGCTTTCGAACTGCTAGGTTGGCAGAAGCTGGGTCAAGTAACAGGCGCTCACTCTGTTACGCAGCACTCGGGATTCGACCCGTCAAACTGCCAACCTTCAGATCGACAAGCTCAGTGTCCTAACCCACTATTATATTCTCAGCCTTCCTTGTACTCTGTTTGATTGTGGGGTTGTGCACCATTTTCCTGTGGAGGTAACATTGGCACATTCACTAATTTGTATTTATACTTTAAAAGCTTATAGTGCAATCAGTACCTTAAAGAACTTGTAAAATTCCCTTTTCTATGTAACCATATAGCTTACATTAAGTGCCATCTGTTGAAAACTAAATGGAAGTGCAATTTCACAATTTTGAAAATATCTTAGGTGCTGAAATAGAGAGGCATTTTACTTGTGTGTATTTTAAGGATTTTTTTTAAAAAAATGATCTCTGCCTGTGAAATGTTCTACACAATGCTGGCAAATTATGCCTTATTTTAAGAAATCAAGTACAGAAATTGGAGTGTCTGCAAATATATGATTGAAGGTCCCCCCTTTTTAACATGAATTGTACGCATAACACATCTTAAAAGGGGCCTAGTTTTAATTCAGTAATTGTGACCTTTTTTTTAATACCACCCCCCCTTTGCTGATGCGACCAGCATATTTTCCATATTTAATAATTTGTCATTCCAGATGCACTTGGTGAATATTATTGTTGCATTGGTTAAAGCTTCTTTGCCTTTGGCAAAATCAAATAACATTCTCTGATCTCTGTGCCTTATCTACATGTTCTTCTGAGAGATAACAGAATTCATTGGATACCGTTTTAGCAATCTGGCTAAAGGTTCATTATTTTTGTTTTCTTTCACAGTCCACTTTTTCTATTATTTGTATTCCATTTTAATTTTTTTTAATCTCCCAGATTTATACCTGCCATAATCAATTATATTTTCAGCAGTTTAGCATAATGAAGAGAATAACACACACACAAGAACAATTCAATCAAAACAATTATAATAAGTCTAAAATGGTGTTTTCCAAATTTCCAAACTTTAAAATTATGCAGACATCAACTGTGGCAACTGTCAAATATGAAAAATATTAGTCTAAAATAAACCCATAAATCCCACTCAATCGTGGGAATTTCATCACTGCTCATAAACTACCTAAAGTTGGTTTTATGTATTTTCAGAAGGCTAAAGCTGTGTGGGCCAATTTGATTTCAAAGCAAAAGATAATCTGCACTAAAGTCACTATCACTGAGAGAGCAGCATCCATCTGCCTTCACATCACATATTTTGTGAAAATACCATAATTCCTCACAGGGTGTGTGAGTCACTTAAATATCACTTAAATATGAGCCAGCAGTGTGCTGCAGCTGCCAAAAAAGCCAACAGAGTGCTAGGCTACATTAATAGAGGAATAGAATCAAGATTACATGAAGTATTAATACCAGTTTACAATGCCTTGGTAAGGCCACACTTGGAATACTGCATCCAGTTTGGGTCACCTTGAGGTAAAAAAGATGTTGAGACTCTGGAAAGAGTACAGAGAAGAACAACAAAGATGATTAGAGGTCTGGAGGCTAAAACATATAAGGGATGGCTGCTGGAATTAGGTATGTCTAGTTTAATGAAGAGAAGGACTAGGAGTGACGTGATAGCAGTGTTCCAATATCTCAGGGGCTGCCACAAAGAAGAGGGAGGCAAGCTATTCTCCAAAGCGCCCGAAGGCAAGACAAGAAGCAACAGATAGAAACTAATCAAGGAGAGAAGCAACCTAGAACTAAGGAGAAACTTCCTGACAGAACAATTAACCAGTGGAACAGCCTGCCTCCAGAAGGGGTGAATGCTCCAACACTGGAAGTTTTTAAGAAGAGACTGGACAGCCATTTGTCTGAAATGGTATAGGGTTTCCTGCCTGAGCAGGGGGTTGGGCTAGATAACCTCCAAGGTACCTTCCAACTTTACTATTATGATATGAGAGTTGGAAAGGTCAATTCTGGTTGGAGGAGACAGCTTGCAAATATCTCAGTGCCAAGGCATTTTGGACTTTTTTGGCATTATCTATAAATTTGAATTGCCCCCAAAGCTAATAGTTAGCCAGAGTAGGGCCTGACTGTCAGGCACCAAGAACCAAAAACAACACATGGAGTTACTTGTGAGTAGCTTCCTTGCTGTTGTTTGCTTACAGACTAAAGCAACCTTCTTCATAACCATAGATATACTCTGAACTGCTGTGGTGTCTTTGTCCTCTTCCTGCCTACCAGACATTCCAAGGTCATTTTTTTTCTTGCAGAAGTTTTATTACCCAAACAAGGTAACATCATCAGTGCAAGCAAGCCGTCCTGAGTCTTCGGAGAAGGGCGGGATATAAATGGAATAAAAATAAAAATAAATGGAATTAAAATAAAAAAAATAATAAAAATTTCAACCAGGAGCTGCAAATATTATCCTTTATTGATTCCAAGCTCTGCCATCTCTTTGCCCTCTGAGGAGGAATTCCTGTTGCCTATGACTCCATACTACATCCTACAGTACTGTCACACAGATGTACAGTAAGTAATACATTCATGTATTCACGGTTGGTATTCATATAGGAGCCAAGACATGGCTATTATGTTGTGGATGGACTAAATATGATATAAAGACATGAGAGGTCTTCAGTCCTGTGTAGATATTTTGCTGTAATCCAAATAAACAGTAGTGAATGTGTGAGGTCTTGCTCCAGTTCTGTCTACAACTGGCACTCCAATTACAGTTGTGTGATTGTGAGATTGTTCATTTAATGGGCTCATCTCTACATATAATATCTACAGATATAATAAACCAATCTCGACCCTTACAGATATATTTGAATCATCTCTATAGGAAGTAATATAAGCCACTGTAGCCACTCACCGTAGACTTGTTTTCCCACTTTTGTGGCTATAAATTGCAAAAGGGAACCCCCAATCATGGTAATTATTTGTGAAGGCACAATATTATTATAATCCAATTTTATCTCTTCTGTGACTGCATGTTCTGGAAATTTGATAACATCTTTCTTGTGCAGATGAAAATCACAATTCATATCCTACTTATGGGATAATCAGATTTCAAATTTCAGTTCAATTATATTCCCTTTCATCTCTTGTAGTATGATGAAGGGTGTTTATCGACCATACAAAGAGATATAAGTCTATCAGGAACATAAAACAACTTTCATTTTAAACTTCATTACAAAAAAAATTAATATAGAAGGTCTAGATGTTATTTGACTGCCAAATTAATATTCAGAATAGAGTATCTCCTTGCCTGAATATGACTACTGCTAATTAAATCAATGAAGCAGGAAACACTCGTATCATTACATCTGCACAATAAAGCTTGAGAGCTCACATATTATTATGATCATTTATCATTTATGGAGCAGGTGTCACTAATTGCAACTCCTTATTTGGTTAATACAACCTACAACAGTGATTGTCATTTGTTACAGATTGCTTGGAGACTTCTTAAAATCTTAAGGGGATGTCTGAAGTAGAACTAGCTGCATAGCATCCTTGGATCTTTCTGACGTTGGAGTAGGAGAAAGAATTGTTTTCTTCTCTCATTTAACACTGTGATGGTAAATGCAACATATTATAAGTAAATAATTGACAATTTTGTGCCATTTAATGCAATCAACATCTACCAATTGAAGTGGAGCGTTACTCTCTGTAATACAGTAAAATGGGTCTTCCCTGAATTTGTTTATATATTAGAAAACAAAATAAATGCTAAGTTAATTACCTTAGTCATCTGTGATTTCTTCTCTATGTGAGTTTTTTTTAATAAACTAATATTATATAGCTGTTCTAAGTCAGTGTTTCTGAATTTTTTTCTTTAGGAAGATTGCTATATTGGCTTCAAGAGCTCTTGCAGACTTATCACATATTTGGATATTTATCTTCTACCACAAAATGTGTATAAAATTTTGGCTCATATTGTTCACACAAAAGTAGAAATATTGAAATTCAGACAATGTCATATTACCCAAAGATATTTATAAGGCAGATTATCTTGAGAAAAAGGCAATCTATAAATTAATGTGTGGACAAGGAGGATGCATAGCTGGTTTGCAAAACAAAATTCAGTTTGGCATATTAGACACCTCAGAGAATGGTTTGTTCTATTATTGCTATATTCTCAGAAATTATAGACTGATTTGTGCTGGTTAAGGAAGCATATGTTCTGCTTGGATGTATTCCTAATATTTGAAATTTATCAGCACATCAAGGACTGGGAACTTCTTCCACATGAGAGACATCCAAATCCAGGGTTACGTAATATTAGAGAGGAAAACCTACACCTGGCTTGTGGAAATGTATTGTTAATATGTGTGGCTTGCCTATGTTTGAAATAGGAGCTTTTTTTTTATGTACCGTAGTTATTGACTGGGGCAATGAGGAGGACTTTTAAGTAATCTAGTAACACTTTTCAAACTGTTTTTTTAATGAGATAAATTTCCAGGCCCTGCCTCATTTTCCTCTTTACTTACATACTTAATATGAATTAACTAACTCTCTTTATATACATTTTTTTCTTTTTTTGTTGATTAGTTTTATCTGGAAAATAAAAAGGAAGCCCTTTCAGAAGACCACAAGAAGATGCCATTACTTAAAAGGTCTTTTCTCTTGTAGTCACCCTTTTGGTAATGCATCTTGTGGAAAAGAAATTTAGGCCAAGATATCATTCCAGGTAATCTAACATGATCTGCATCTGCATTTGCATTTCTTTTATATATATTACTAGGAAGTTGCTTAGAAATCTTCAACCCAGCTTTGCCTCCATTTGCACATCAAAATATTAGCTTATTCCAGATTGAACATTACAAATTCCACGTGTTCTAGTCCAAGTGTCACTAAAAGACTTTAGACTGGGGAAATGCAATAGTATGTGGGAACGACCTTGGAATATAGGAGAAAAAGCCACAGACTAGGCAATGGTCAGATAAGAAACAAATGAACCCACAAACACAGTGGGTTAGTTTCTTGAACTGTAAATGTGACAGAGGAGTAAGTTATTTTCAGACTTGCAAGAATCTGTTAATATAACATTACCTAAAGAGACAGCCAATAACCCTGAGTATGCTTCTTGTCTGGACTACCTTGTAAGGCTGACATGAAGGTGGAATTACACAGACTGCGTTAGCATATTTGTTAGAGGGGATGTGACAGTCAAATTAGAGTTTTGCTTGGTTTGCAATTTATTGACCAGGTTACATCTGTTCACCAAGGTTGAACAATTTTAGTCAACTAAGCTTTTCCTTTGTGTCCCAGCTAAAAACAAGAATTTCAGCCTAGCTTTGTTTGGTGGTACTCAATGTACTACTGTGGGTAATAAAAAAGGATCAGAGTTGGAAAATAAAATTGAAATATGATATAAATAGCATCCTTAGTAATACAGTAAGACGGCCATTAGGAAAAGTAAATACATGTAACAATTATTTGAGAAAGTGAAAAATGTTAATTACAAAACTACTAAAATGTTAAAGAGATAATAGTATAATGGGATATAAAAATAGGATCAACTGAAATGAATATAATTTTAAACAGCCAGTATGCATATCAATAAGCAATAAATTGTATCCTTCAAAAATTTTAGTCAGACTAACTTTGTTAAAGTTTAGCATTCTTTGTATCTCCAAAGACTAAAAAGGAAAAGGGGGCAAAGGAAAAATTGTAAGTAGAGGAAAATACAGTACAGGATAAATGTAAAAAAGGTAAAGGTAAAGGTTCCCCTGCACATGCGTGCTAGTCGTTTCAGACTCTAGGGGTCGGTGCTCATCTCCGTTTCAAAGCCAAAGAGCCAGCGCTTGTCCAAGGACGTCTCTGTGGTCATGTGGCCGGCATGACTAGACGCCAAAGGCGCACAGAACGCTGTTACCTTCCCACCGTAGTGGTCCCTATTTTTCTACTTGCATTTTTACGTGCTTTCAAACTGCTAGGTTGGCAGAAGCTGGGACGAGTAACAGGCACTCACTCTGTTACGCGGCACTCAGGATTCGACCCGCCAAACTGCCGACCTTCTGATCGACAAGCTCAGTGTCCTAACCCACTGAGCCACTGCGTCCCTAGGATAAATGTACTGTAGTGTATTTCATACACCCTTCTCCAACGTTGTGCTTCTCAAACCTGGTAGTCATACATTGTGACTACAACTCCTAGAATCCTCAGCCAGGATGAAGGGAACCAGAGTGGGAAAGGCTGATTCAACACAAAACGTGTTATGATGACCCTGTATCATGGTTACTGCTGGTTTCCCTTCCGTTATAAGCACTTGCTTGCCAGCTCAGCATGACAAGGGAGTGGGCCATTAAGTTTCTATTTGCCCAACAGCCTATGCTCTCCACTTCAGCACTTTTCTGCATTCAGAAGTGAATGAACAAAAGGGACAACAACAAAAATGCTCATTCTGAATGGTAGCCAGTCTCTAAACAAAAGGGAAAAAATAGGCATTTTATTCTTGATCAACAATGGATCATACTTGTAGCAGAATATAATGAATTAATTGTTCACACGAACAGTGGTTTCCGCTTCTGCAGAATTATCAAGGAACACCAGATGGATGTCAGAGCTGGCATTTGTACATATTCCCGTACTTCCCACTTATGATAGTAAATGCTAAATGTGCCCCAGCTCTGAAGTC
Organism: Vipera ursinii; assembly: GCF_947247035.1. Taxonomy (NCBI): domain Eukaryota; kingdom Metazoa; phylum Chordata; class Lepidosauria; order Squamata; family Viperidae; genus Vipera; species Vipera ursinii. The sequence continues at coordinate 22,978,471 of NC_139514.1, forward strand.
TCTCTCTTATAATTTTTCTTTTGATCTGTCTTTGTCTTTCAGTATTATTCGACTTTTTATCTATTTTGTTATTTGTCAGTTTAATAATTGCTTGCGTAGGCAAGAGAAACAGCTCCATGATCAACCTTGAGGCTCACAAATCCACCAATACAATCACAAGAATGGTCATTTAGAAGGGTTGGCCAATCAGCACTGTACAAACCTATCCTTTGTTTGAAATGCGGAACAAATTTCCCTTGGGCTGAGGCTGGGGAAAGAGAAAATATACGTGGGAGACTTAGTGCTGAAATTAGGCAATGTTTGTTTCAGTGGAAAGAGAATGGCACAAGGAAGGGCAACTTGCATTGGTTACCCAGATGTGGTTCAGAGCTGCATTTGCATCATGTGCATAAACATCAGTCATGTTATTGCACACAATTCTTATTTCTACATTTGGATTTTATTTTATTTTAAATTTTAATCCCATTTATATCCCGCCCTTCTCCGAAGACTCAGGGCGGCTTACAATCTAAGCACAAATCGAATGTGCTTAGCAATAGGCTTCATTCTATGTATATGCCTACTTATTAGGGCTTTATTCTGCCTTTTCTCCCAGGAGGTCCAAATGGTTATCTGGTCCTCCTGTCAGCCTTCTGAGGTAGTCCGGACAGAACCACACCCAGATAAATCAATTCTGCTTCGTTGTAAGGTTACATTAACAGACACTTGCATGCCTGAAAGTATATTTCTCCCTGTCACATTTACAGTTCAAGAAGGGGGGAGGGGGGTCTTTCCGACAACCCCCCCATTTCTTCTGTGGGCTCAGCTGCCTTTTATCTGACTGTTCCCCCGGCTGTGGCTTTTCCTCCTGTCTCCCAAGATAATTTCCACAATCCGTTATATCTCTTCTCCTCCATTGTTTTCAACCCAACCACTTGAAAGTCCTGAGAGGGGCTGGCCCAAAGCCACCTTATGAGTTCCATGTCACCTGAATACACCTGACCTCCCTTCTCTAAAAACCCAAATGCACATTGAGCAGGGTAGGATATAACTTATTCCTTCTTTATCAGAAGGCTCTTTAAAGTGAACTGCTTCCTCCACTCATTAATTGCCTCACTGGCAGTTTTCTGGAGGAGAAGAAGAAGAAGACAGGCAGAACCCAACGTAGGCTGCAAAAATAGCTTCTGGGGTGACATGCAGATTATGTGCATCTGAGAGCAACTCTGTGTGATCTGGAAGCTCATCTGAGGAATGCACGCCGTACTTGCTGGGGGGCATTTCCGCAGTCTGTCCTTGCTATTCATCCTCTCTGAAACTGAGTTCCCCACAAGACGGTAGTTTGCAAGAATCAGTGTTGCTACAAATTAATTCATATTCTAATCAGGAGAATGAAAAGACCCATTTGCCCTCGACCTGTTGGGTGTATCGCTTCTACAGTATGTTACATTTTACATTCATTCATTACATTCATGAGGACATCTCACCGAGATAAATAAGAAATCTTACCCAGGAATTTTCAGTAATTATGATAAATCAGAAGTTAAGTTAGACATAGAAGTTAGACATCTGTCCAAGTGCTCTTTGTTCACCTTCATTGGCTTTCAGCTTTCCCTGACGTTCTTCTCCATTCCTGGGCTTCTTGGTGCAATCCAAGAGCCTTGGTGGAGCAGTGGTCTAATGCCTCCTTAAGTAACACCAGCTGCCTGCAATTAGTGCAGGTTCGCGTCCCACCAGGCTCAAGGTTGACTCAGCCTTCCATCCTTCCGAGGTAGGTAAAATGAGGACCCAGATTGTTGGGGGCAATTAAGCTGACTTTGTAATAATGCCGCTTGGGGTGTGTGTGAAAGCCCTAATAAGCAGGCATATACATAGAATGAAGGCTACTGCTAAGCTTGTAAGCCGCCCTGAGTCTTCGGAGAAGGGCGGGATATAAATGGAATTAAAATAAATAAATTAAATAAATCAGCACCTGAAAAACATCAGCACCTAACTGTTTAAACTATAAAGGGAAGTTTTGTGCTTTGAAATTAATTCCCAGCCCCATGTTCATCTTCAATTACTAGAAATGAGTAGTAGATTCAGATGAAGCCCAGATGTAAAGTCATTAAAGAGTGATTTGGAACAGATTTTTATTTACCTGGGATGAAGTGGGAGGTAGATTCCAAAAAGACAGTAAAAATATTTCATCCTCCTCCCACTCAGTTTAAATTGTGGCATGGATTTTCCCATTATAGAGATTGCTTTTCATTGCAAACTACTTCACATTCTGTGAAGTAACAGGCAAAAAGTTAAAGGTGCCTTTTTTAAAAAAACATTTAACGGCAGCTTCAGATTTAGCATTCCCACAATTTCAGACTCACAAAAAATTGCAACTATTTTTAATTTTTTTCTTTTGTTTTTTTCTGGAGCCCCGAATCAGTATCCCTGGCTTCCTAGCAGCTCTGAGTTTTTATTCAATGTTCCACAATGAATATGCTTTGACTATGTTCTTAAAATAAAACACATCTCAATCATCCTTGGCTTTGGGTGGGAGTAGGGGGCTGTTGCCTTCGTGCACTCCATAGCATGACAGCATTGAGAAACAAAGCCCATTCCTTGCATTTGCACTGTGTCTGATCAAGTGTGAACAGAGCACTAATTGCTCTTCAAAGTACAAAGCAGCATTAGGTGATCCATAAATGGTCAAACTCTCCACCACGAAAATGCTGTGTGGAAGAAATGACTCTGATCAAAGGCAAGATGGGCTGCTTCCATAAATCATAGAATTGGTATTTTGGGGGTGAGTTTTGGCAATTGGAATTCAGATCCAGCGAAGGAAGGATGGAGATCCCATTTAGCAAGAAGGTGGGCAAAACTCCTTGCTCTCATTAAAAATTCATTGCTGTTTTCAGGGCGTGTTAATGCTCCTGCCACAGGCTAAAGATTAATGACTTGGATGCTGGGTGGCTTAAACAGAGGCTTTTGTTACCTAGGCAATATCCCAGCTGGACAGAACATATCTGCCAACTCTGCTGGGACACATTTGAGAGACACAGCTAGCCCCCCCCCACCCTCCGAGACAAGATCCCTGCCCAGTGGTCCTGATGAATTTTGCAAAAGGGTGACAGTTCCAAGAAACTAAAAAGCAACTCTCCAAGCTTTTTGCAAACGATAAGGTAATTATTACTGAGGCCAGAACCAAAATTCCTTAAATATTCAGTATCAGTAAAAGGATATTTGGGCATTTATTTCCCAGAGTTTAATAAAACAAAAGCAAAATGTCCATTCTGCAGTTCCACTGAATTTTACAAGAAAAAAGTCCAGTATACAGCAAGTATGATCAGGAGCAATAGTTGGTGGGATCCTCCGTTTTCTTTCTTTAAAAAAAACAAATTCCAAGACCCCTTTAAATGCTCTAAATCATTGAAATATCAGAAGCCACTTTTCACTTGCATAGAATTCGCTTCATTTCTCAACTGGTAATGTTGCTGCCATGTTCACATTTTGCCTAGAGCATCCCACAGCTAGACTTTTAAATGCTTTTGTGGTGACAGGGCCGGAGAAGAAAAGATCAAAGGAAGGACTTTAGCACTGGCTGAGGCATTGGCCATGATGACTGACCTCCAAGCTCACTCTCCTTGTGCTAAGCCCTCTTTGCATTGCTATGAGCGCAGCTCAGCCACATGTGAATGTGTATGATAATTTTGCTTTCTTCCTACACGTGGGTTCATTCCTTTGTTCACTGCAATTTCAGTGGCAAACGTTGATTGTCTTATTTATATACAGACATTTATAAGATAAATATTATGCAACAAAATACAATAACAACACAGAAACCATCATCATAGATCAGCAATATAGAGAACACACTGGAATGCCCCACATAGTGCTATTTTTTAAAAATGAACTCTAAATCCTGAAGTGCCTGAGACAGAAGGGAGGTGACCGAAGCAGCAAATGTGGCAATTGGATTTTCCCACAAGAGTAGGCACTACCAAGTGTCAGGGAAAAACTCCCTTGGCTCTGGTCAACTCCTTGAGGCATCTGAGTTTACTCTTTAGTGCTACACGATTCTCGTAATTAAAAAAAGTAAAACCAAGGATCTCTGTTCATCTTTAGCTTGAAGAAAACTTCTAATTGCCGTGCGGAGAAAGAGAGGAGAGCTGCAGGCTTTGTTTTGATGCATTTCCTGCTTCCCAGAAAGAATTCACAGAGGGGCTGCTGGAGAAAAACTGGAAAGAGATAGAAAGCAACCATCCATTTGCTTCTGAAAAATGGATATACCACGCAAGCCTCCAGAAATCAAATCAAAATCTTTTGTGACAATCACGTATCAGAAAAACAAAATATAAATGATAGAACAAAATTCAAACTAGCTGAGCTGATGTCATGTCTTCACTGCCACTCATCAGTAGGTGGCAACTCTTTTTGTTACGTCATGGTTGATGACTAATTATAATTGTTTTGATTTGGTTTTTCTTGAGAATTGTTAGAGCATTGATGCTATATGGTACCTTTGGAAATCTCTGTAGTAGTTGCAATAAAGGAAGATGTGCTTGACTCTTCCTATTTCTCCAGAATCACACGGGGATAGTCTTTCATGTAGAGATGTTGTATTATACTTGCCGCAAAGAAGGACATGTGATACTTTATATCTAACTCTAAAGAATTACAGGTAGTCCTTAACTTACAAACACAATGGGGCCAGAATTTCTCTTGCTAAAATGTGGTTGTGGAGTAAATCATTATAATTGTTAAGTGAATCACATAATTATTAGGCAAATTCAGCTTTCCCCATTGAAGTCATCTGGGAAGGTCACATATAACCCAACATGGCCCAAGCTGTATAAATACATGCCCATTGCTAAGTGCTAAATTTTGATCATTTTTGTATTTGTATTATTTCTTTATCTATTAAGAATCCCATGAGAGTGTAACATTGGTTGGATCCAACATTGGTTGGATCAAATGGATTCAACCTAAGGAATTGCTTGATCTTCCAAAATGTTTTTAAGGTGGGATCCACAGTACCTGGGCTCAGGTGACTACTTTTCAGATTAGGTTCCTTGATCATAACTGAAAGAGGAGTTTAATAGTGGAATTGCCAGTTGTAAGGCCCGGTCTCATGCCAACAGAGACTGAATACATCTGTCTGTCTGCCCGTCTGTTTGTCTAATTTACAAACCACCATTTCCTTCCCAGAATCACCCCCGGAGATGCATGAGTCGGGATCCCAGCACCAAGCATTGCATCCAGCCTCCTCCCAGATTCTTAGAACTGAAGGAGAGATTTCCAAGGCAGCTTCCGGACAAGGCTTCCTAAAGTACGTCAGGAATTCCATTTTCAAAATTTATTTATTTATTTATTTATTTATTTATTTATTTATTTATTTATTTATTTATTTATTTATTTGATTTGTATACCGCCCTTCTCCCCAAGGACTCAGGGCGGTGAACAGTGACATAAATATCAAAATACACAAATACAGAAATTGAAAACAAATTAAACCCTAATGCCCAAATGCCATGAAATGTTTCCTAGCGCTGAAATATTTTGAGAAACTCCAGCGCTTTGCTACTATAGCAACTAAACGAAGCACCCCAAAGAGGCAATAAGTGGTTCAATCAGAGTTTGGACTCCCCACCCACCCACCCACCCACCCACCCACACGCCCGTCCACTTTATTATTTTGGTCTCTGGGCAGCCAGAGGGGCAGCCATCCTTTTTTCATCCTTTCCGAGGCTCAACTTGCAATATCGACGGGCTGCACCCGACCTTTTTTTTGCGACCTTCCGAGTTCGGGGCCAGCATCCGTCGCCTCTCTTGTAAGTTCCAGCGACGGCGTTTTCTATCGCGGCGGCCGAGATCTCCCCGCGCGCCGGCAGAGGGCGCCAGAGCTCCCTTTTTGAGCCCGCCGCAGTGGGAACAGTATAGAATAGGGTCGAGCCGAGGCGCTTGGCGGGAGCGGCGGACGCCGTTGGGTGGGCGCTCCCCGCGCCGCGCATATACCTCGCCTTCCCATTGCGCGCGGCTCCCCTTTTTCTACCGGCGCTGCCATCAATCAGGGCCGGATATCAAGCTCCGGAAGAGGCGCCAGGACTCGGCACTCGAGGACTGGGGCGAGCGCGCGTGGGAGGGGGGGGGCTGCTCTTTGTCCCGCCGAGGGAGGCCCAGGACTGGACGGGGGGACTCCATCGCGCCGAGGCAGGTAAGGTGCCCTCCTGCGCGTTGGGTACCAAGCCGGGCGGGCATCTTCCCCGCGGCATCTTCTGGGCAGGGAAAATGACTTCGCAGACGGGCGACGGACCAGACTTGGAGGGAAGAGGGATTCTCTTGCGGGGGGGGGGTGCACGCGGGGAAGGGGGCGCAGCGGGTCGGGGCTTCGGAGCAGCTTGACAGCCCCAGGTGCGAGGCTCGCCCCCCCCCACCCCTTTTACCTCGGAAGCTAATTTCCTCCTGCGCAAGTTTTTATATATATATATATATATATATAAGCCCGCGGGGTGTGTTTCTCCTCCCTTCCCGGCCACCTGCTTCCCGAGAACTCCGAAGCGCGCCCGCGGTTTCTTCCGAGGGTAGCCCGAGACTGAATCCACGGGACAGACTTCTCAACCGCGCAACCCAAACAGTGCCACGCAATGGCTTATTGCGGGCGGATTGGGCTTCCCCGCGAGAACCAACCACCAGACCCAACCAGACGGTCCTTCTCCGAGGCTTCCCTCGCCAGCTGTTGTGCGGGGATAGAAAGGATGAGCGGGTTTTGTTTTTTTTCCCCCACCCACGCCGGCGGACTGTCCCCTCTCCCACCTATCCCCTCTGTCTAGCGAGGGCTGGATAAGCGCCTCGTTCCCCGATCCTTACGGCTTTACAACGAGCTGCTCAGCTTTTGACAGTTAGCAATATGATCACGCGGTGCGGTCGGTAGGAAAGGGAAAGGGACTGAGCGGCGTCTTTCTAAGGAGCTGGGGAAGTGGGCAGCGATTGGGGACCTCATGGTCCGGTCCTCCTTGATAAAGAGATGTTGATGGACGATTCAGGATGAGGGTAGACTCTCCCACAGGATGGGAACTTGACCATGTTGCGCGCTTAGACCAGGGGTAGGCAACCTTGGCTGTTTTATGACTCGTGGACTTCAACTCCCAGAATTCCTGAGCCAGCTTGGCTGGCTTAGGAATTCTGGGAGTTGAAGTCCACGAGTCATAAAACAGCCAAGGTTGCCTACCCCTGGCTTAAGACTGTTCCCTGCAAGTTTTGGGACTCCTACATGCCCCTCCCAATTGGGATCCCTTCAAAAGGGTTAGATATTTTTTAAATCTCTTGTTGGGGGCAATGAAAACTGTAGCCTGACCTGTCCGTGGGATGGGTGGTGGTTGGGAAAAACCTCTTTTGTTTGCAGACAATAAGTGCCACGAGCGCATTGTTTGGTGATCTTAGACAACCGTCTTTTGTTGTTGTTGTTGTTAAAGATGGGTTTCACTTTTTTTAAAGGGAGAGCTGAGGCTGCATGCCTTGTCCAAAGGCATGCTTTCAAATAATTCATGACTTTATGTGTGTGCATGTGTGGGTGTACACAAGATTTCCTAGATGAGAAAATGCTGTCATCTGAAAGATTATGGAGCAGAAGGAGGGTGAATGTGGGCTGTGATGCACTGCTAACCCTCTAGAGATTTTAGCAGAGCACAAAAGGATTGTGGCTCCCAGTAGCAGCAGCAGCAGCAGCAGCAAACATCTCTCTTACCAGCTTCTACCTTCTAAATTGGGATGTTGTTGAAAGAAAGGAAACCTTGAATGTGAAGCTGAGAGTGATTTTTTGGTAACCAGACAGTGAGTTAGCTCTCTGATTCTAAACAGTTGCATTGCTGCTTAATTCATTCTCAGGGTATATTCTCTTTCCCCGATTACTGTATTTCTCCTTGGCTTCAAGTGGTGACACTTGGGATTCAAATAAGAACATAGTCCACAGCTAAATCCCATAAGAAGGGGATGAGTGCAACCAACCCTTCCACTGTAAGGATATGAAGCTGAAGCTGATATGTCAAGTCTCCAGTTTAAGTGTCATTTTAGCTAGGTGACTTTAGGGAACTACAGCTGTCTGTTGAGGTAGCTACCACCATCTGCTGAATGAAGATAATAATATATTCTGATCTTAGAGGATGGCGAAAAACAAGGCTTCTTGAAATAATGCTTTCAAAGTAATATAGAAATGTTGTTATTGTTATTCTGCTTCCTACTGTTACTAATGCTGTAATAATTCATATCCCCGGACAACATGAGTGTCTGATAAAAAGCTCGCAAGTTGCAGAGCAGTTCTTTCATGCACCAACTGCTCATCTCGGTGATAAGACAATTGCGCTGTACTTCTGATTTTCTATAGTGTTAGTTAAGTGCACACAACATGCATAATAACAGTTATCAGATTAAATTATCTTCCAGATTTGAAAAGACCAAATACATTAAAGCATAACCCAATTAAACTGTTTGAGGTCAAACAACACATCGAACAATATACATACAGGCTAATATAAAACTAATCAACTTAGCATGCTGTGTGATCCACTAATCTTTAACTCATCTGCTTAAGCAAATTGCTTGAATTCAGTTGTTTTCTTTTAGGTTTATGTGAATAATTTCTATACAACAGTGTTAAGAATACAGAAGACCAGCTCTCAACTAGTTGAAGGTTTCCAACTTATAAATAAATAACAAACTACGAATAAATTTTCCTTGATACAGCCGCATACAGCTATATCATTGTCTTATGCACTACATTACTGTACTTTTATGAGTGCCTATCTAATTCTTAAAATAGAGACTGAGTCTGAGAAATAGTAATTTGCTTGGGTCTGAAATATGCTTTCACACAGGTCTTCTTGTTTCAGTATAAGGGAGAATCCCATCATCATCATCATCATCATCATCATCATCATCATCATCATTTCTTTTTCTATAACAAGCCATCATGCTTTTGCTTCTTTCAAAGATGATTAGAGTTACATAGCAGGCAGCTGAAGATTATAAGTCAGCAACAGCAATTAAAACCAGATCCTTTTCTCTTAGGTTTAAATGGATAAAGAACTTGGAAAAAAATGGATTTATGTTGATGGCAGCAAGAATACTTTGTGCACAAAAGTGGAAGGATACTTTGATTCCCATTGTGGACAAATGGCTGGAAAAATTGATGGAATTAGGAGAGATGGCAAAATTGACTGCTTTAATTAAAGAAAAGAACACAATTATGTTTCTATTTGGAAACCACTTTTGGACTTTGTGCTTGAGGTAGAAAAAAAATGAAACTTTGATTTTGGATTTTGCTGACTAAATAGGTTTGTTGTTATACAAATAGCTGGTATATATTATGATATAAAATTTAAAAGTTGAGCTGTTATGTTACTTTACCTTATTTTAACGCACCAAAAAGAGTCAGAAGTCAATGCTTTTATTTTTCTTTCCCCCCTTACCCTACACTTCTTTCTCTTCCTCTTTTCCTCTCTCATTTCCCCCTTATTTTCAGTTTTCTTTGTACTTCTGTATTTTATATTTTGATAAACCTAATAAATATTTGAAACAGTAACTGTAATGAAACTCATCAGACAAAGCCGTACTGTTATTCCAATCCATATTCAAGTAAGAATTGTTAGCAGAATGGTACCCTGGATCTGACCTGACTTTCACAGCTCAAAGGATGCCAGGTGTTAGGTTGTCACAGAAAGTTATTATAGTGCAGCAAAGCAAAATCCTAAAACAGGAAGCTCACATCCTCATTCTGATTACAGCCAACATTCAGTTCATATCAAGTTACTTAAGACACCAGCCTGCTGTTCAGGAGATTGCCCTATATGCAAAGTGTCTTCTCACACAACAGCACATTTCTCTTTTTCTCTGTGTGTTCAAGTCACCAGATAGCATGTATTGATAAGATGTTGAGCAAGTGAAGCAGAAGTGATAGGATTCATGTAGGCTGAGAGGTCAGCACTGAGATTCTGGGTCTACGTTTCTAGAAACATAATTAGTCACATTAGGATATCTTTCTGCCTTGCCGCTATTGTTAGGCCCAGGAGGTCCACATCTGATTGCCTTATTCTTCCTCCTCATTCAGGAATGCTTTTGGGGCCATTAGCACGACACTATGATATGGAGACTTTGGAATGTATTTATTCATCAGAATAACCAAACTATAGTTATTAAACTAAACAAACTATAGCATGACTAAACACAATGTCTGAATTATCTAAATGAACTCTTGGACTTGACATTCATTCTTTCTGTCTACATTGATGTATGATGGCATGTAGTTATATGAACCAATCTTGAGATGTTAGCTATTCTAATGTCAGAATAATAATAATAATAATAATAATAATAATAATAATAATAATAATAATAATAATAATAAGTAGTAGTAGTAGTTGGAAGGGACCTTGGAGGTCATCTAGTCCAACCCCCTGCTCAGGCAGGAAACCCTATATGTAGAATTTGGCTGAAGTATTCAGCTGGGACAACAACATTTTGACCATAAATCTCCTTGGATAATTTTGCACCAATCACATTCAATTTAATTTATCTCACAAGGTTGTTCTTGAGAAGATAAACTTCAGAGATAATTCTCATGTGCTCTGACTTGTGATGTTTAGAGGAAAGGCAGTGTATAAATGTTATAAATAAATAAAATCTACTGCTTTAGCAGAGATCATTTTTCAAGAAATTCTATATATGGATATGGCAGTGTCTATTTTACAATGTTTACCAGCATTTTAACATAGTTATAACTGCCATTAGGCAGTAGTAAAATAATTATTATGCTATTTAGTGAATGAATGCTTTATTTAGAATCTAAAATGATTGTGGCTGAATCCTGGGACTACAAGGTAGTGCAGTACACATGGTAGACTATTATGGCATGTATATTGTACAACATTGATTTAGATGGTGTACATAAGATTGGTATAGACAGCAAATAGTAGAAGCATGAAGGATGAAAGGACTTCATTTAATTAATAGGGAGAGGAAAGCGAAGAAGGATTTGTGGAGTAATGGGAACCAATATGATAATCGGAGATCTTGGCACCTGCAGATGTGTGGGCTTCAGAATTCTGAGGAACAGCCTTTGTATGTTGTATAATTTTATTTTGTGTTTTATTGGGCATATTTTTGTTCTAAACCAGCATAAAATTAACTAGTACATGGATTGCTCTGGCACAGAGATCTGGAAAGTTGGAGTACAAAAGTATGTTTAAAAATATGTTTGTTTGCATTAAGCAAAGATAAAAATATTTATGACATCATTTGTGCAAGTGCATGTTAAGAATTAGGGACCAATTAAAAATCAAATACTAAAAGCTATATACATAGAATTGAGAAATATATAGTGGTGTCTATATAATATACAAGACAACCCATTTGGTATAGTGGTTAAGGCATCAAGCTAGAAATTGAGAGACCATGAGTTCTGGTCCTGCCTTAGGCATGAAGTCACCTGGGTGATCTTGGGCCAGTCACTCTTTCTCAGCCCTAGGAAGGGAGCAATAACAAATCACTTCTGAAATTTTGCCGACTAAACTGCAGGGAATCCGTTTATGTGTTCCAATTTATGCTTGGAAATTTCTATCATAGACTACACAAACTCCAGAAAAGTTTAGCAAAATAGTAACTTAATTGTTAAAAGAATAGTAGGAACATTCCCTATCAACTCTTCCTTGCTAGAACAATTTGCTTGCCTTAGCCATTAATTTGCTTTCTTTAATTGGTTTATCCAAGCTTATGATAAAAAAAAATACATTTTTAAGATGCAGATTTACTTGCAATCAGTGGCATCTTGTGATATTGGTATCAGGATCAAAGTAATTGCATGCTTTATACGTAACAAACTAATAAGCAAAGATACAGAATCAATTGTGTATGAAATTTTACAAGTCATATTCTTAATCCCCAATGATTTATTGTTACAGTAATCATCTGTTTTGTTATATTATATCCCTAATATCATGCTGTTTTTATTTCTCTCTGTAGCTTTTAATATGGGGACTAAATATTACCTTATTATTAGTTACGTTGGGGGAAAAAGGTATTGATTTCTAAGCTCTGTATGTAACGTTAAAAAGATAACTGAAATTAGATTACTGAGAAAGAGTAGTGAGTACAATAAATGTGAATGGGGTAGTGGTTCAGGCATCAGCCTAGAAATTGGGGGGACTGTGAGTTCTAGTCCTGCCTTAGGCACAACGCCAGCTGGGTGACCTTAGGCCAGTCACTTTCTCTCAGCCCTGGGAGAGAGGCAATGGCAAACCACTTCTGAAAAACCCTGCCAAGAAAATTGTAGGGACTTGTCTACTGTAGGCAATCTCCAAAATCTGATATGATTGAATGGAAGGAAAAAAAAGTTATATTAGATACCTTTTCTCAGACATACTGTAGTTAGCTCCTGACAGAATTACATGTATAGTCATTGTATATGAACTGACATTCCTATTATGTGGAAAATGTGATTAATAAGTGTGCATATGGAGTGTGTGTGTGTGTGTATGTGCATGTGTGTGTTTTAAATCCTCTATTTTCTTAACATCTCAGAATGGATCAAAATGAATTCTGGCTCTCTTAGCACATATAGTAGTCTCCCCTTGATGTGATATGCAGAGGTTTGCAATGCTAATTAACTAATTATAGTGTAGAGAGATTTCCAGCCCATGAAATCAGCCTCAGAACGCTCAGTGTGACCAACTTTCTGTAGACTGGCACAGACTTTGGGCCAGAGCATTTTTTTACTGGAAAAAGTGGTCTGGGGTAGTTTCCATGTGGTAATTACTAGTAGCAAATAATTTTCCTCTGTAATGACAAACTGGACAGTTAGCCATCCAAACCAGACTTTGTATCAAGGTTCTAATATTCACAGGGATCTCTATTATCTCTGTTATGAGATGACAGCCTTTGGATCCAGACTAGCAGCATCTGCAGGGAAAGCAAAATTGGCAGGATAGCAGATGGAACATCATAAAGCACACCCTGTTTCTTTTTTTTAGAATGTTGAAGCTTGCATAAAAGGGGTGGGGCTTGCACTGTGGTGCTCCATCTGCCACCTTGTTGATTTTGATTTTTTTTTCTTGCAGATGCCATTATTCCAGATACCCATCCCAGTTTTTTTGTGACAGGATGCATACTTCTCTGTCCCAATTGTTTAAGGAATAGCCAAAAATGTGCAAGTTTGTCCAGCTCATTGAAATTGAAGATGCCATCTGGGATGCATTCGATGATATATTTCTCAGAGATGCTGAATTTATATTTCCTTTCTGCTGTTCTAAAAATATTGTTACCTCATGTTAGAATATTTAAGGGTCCCCTGAAAAGATCTTCATTTTGCCTAGCCTAGCCCCCTACTCCTTTTAGTATCTCAAATGAAAAGGACACAATCATGCATTCATTTAAAAGTTTCCAAACAGTGTTGGGATCTGATTTGAGTTCTTTTTTTACACAGGTTTATTTAAATATATTCAGGCATTAAAGGAAATGTCTAATAATAAGCTTAATATTCACAAAGAACAGAATAGTTACATATTTGTATATAAATTTTATATTTTTATATTTATGTATATTTATTTATTTTTAGCAAGGGAGCAGAGTCGTCTTAGCTGCATGTTTTTATCAAACTTTCGATACAGCACCCAGGACATTTTCAAATGTTGACACTAATTTTAATGGTTATTAAGGTATAAAAGAGAAATTCTCATGGGAAACATGATGATTTGAATTTAAATTTTGAAATAAAATTAAATGATATCCAATTTAGTTTTTGCCTTGGTCCCACCTCCTTTTTTTTGGAGTGTCATCTCAGTAAGTTGCTCAAAAAGATATCTGTGACCTTTGGTTCTGCAAAAGTTGGATATTCATGCAACGTTTCAAAGACCCAAGTTTAGGGATCCAAACTAATAGTCTATAAAGTTAAAACTGGCCAAAATAACCTTATCTGCCAATCTGTGGCCACCCAGAGTGGGTGAATGATTCTACCCAGTTCCCCAACAATATTTGAAAGGCAAGCTCCAGTGAAAGCAACACATACTGGGAAAGACGCCGTAGGTGGAAGTCTTTGGGGGTTGAACAGAAACAGTTTTTTTTTCTTTCTTTCTCAAGTTGAAGAAGAGAGATTCAGAAAGTATTCTGAAGCCTTGCTTCAGGATGCCTTAGCTTGAGATTTCATTGAAGCTTGGCAAGTCAGAGAGCTGCAGTCCACTAGGGAGAGGATTATTCAGTGAAAGACAGAATATTAACATGCACCCCTTGTCTATTTCTTAATTATACTGTAGCCAAGAGACTTTCTGTGTAACTCTCTTCCTATGAAAGGAAATTCGGAAGCTTTATCATACTGAATGAGAAATGATGGAAAAAGCAGGTGGATTTCTCTATATGGAATTTGCTATCACTACCATGTGACTGGAGAGTAAGACATGCAGATCATCTGTGATCATCTCTACTATGTTGAATTTCTGTTTACAATTAAAAATGTGAATAATTGAAGGCATTTCCCGATGAGTATCCATATAGTTTTCATGGCAACAATATGGACATTGTTTGCTATGCCTTCTTTTCCCACACTTCCCAATTTAGTCAGGAATTCTCTAGTGGTTTACTATCTAAGTATAATCAAGCCAGCCTCTGCTTTTAAAATCTGATGTAACCCCTGCTATGTGCTTTACTCCTGTAGAGAGATGAAATTGGGGTCACAAAGGTGCCTTAGAATCTATTTGCATCTTCCATCCTAGGAACTGTGCACGTAAGAGAATTATCAAAGCACTTGAAGAGTTTAAATTCATCACCATGGATTAAGAAATACTAAACATCTCCAAGTCTGGATATGCTCAATTTCTCAGGTGGCTTGAATCTCAGCTTCTCTTGGTTATCTAGATCAGGGGAGTCAAACTGGTGGCCCATGGGCTGGATGCATCATGCACAGGCCACACCCACCCCGGTTCTGCAAAGGTCAAAAACGTCACAATGTGTCACATGTCACGTGACGCGATCGAGCGTGACACCCATGATCTAGAGCCTGCTTGACTTAGACATGTTTTCCTTTATAGAAAAGGCATTACAATCTAAGAAAACAAGGAGGTTCAAGTTTTCAGGAGCATGAAATAAAATTTATTTTGTATACAGTACTGGTATTTTTTTTCTTGGTTTAATCTGACAGAAAATAATTAAGAAGGCAAATCCCAAAGGAGCTTTTTCAAAGGGCAACTGGACTTTCTTTGTTTTTCCTTGAAGATGTTTTGCTTCTCATCCAAGAAGCTTCTTCAGTTCTTACTGAATGATGGGGAATGGAAGGATTTATATTCTTTGCAGTCATCCGCCATAAGAAGGCAAATGTTGCAGGTGGAAGCTCAAATCAGCCCTTTTCACACACTATTAGTTCTCTTTGAAATCAGGAAAGGATGCCTAATGTTGATGCAACAGAGACTGGACTCTTGTGAGAGGGATTGGTTGGACAGGAGAAACCTTTGGGGTCAGCCTTACCCAACCTGATGTCCTCAGCTTCCATTATGCTTTACTAACACACTGGAGTGCACTGTCTGAATGACGTTTCTTTCTGCTTTCATTATATAAGGCTGACCAAGAATTGATTCATTACCAGCACAGATTAGAGCACTCTTGTGTGATTATTTTCCACATGAGCTTTTTTAATGGAAAATTTCTGCAAACCCAGAAAGAATAACTTTTGAATGTTCAGCAAATACTTGTACCTACCCCATTCTGTTAGCCTAATTGTAAATATAACTTTTGTTTCTTCCCATTTGCCTTCCTGCACCCCTTCCTGTGATCACTTATGCCGTTGCCCTTAGTTTTAGAATTTTAGGCAACCCTGAACTGAGTAGTTTTTCAGAAGTCAAGCCAGCTTCCTCTGGCCCCAGGCTATTTTGGAAGCTTAGTGATGGCTCTCTTGGCTGGGCTAGAGACTGTCAAGGAGAAAAGTCCTTAGGGACAGCTGCTGCAGAAACAGACCCAGCAAATTCAGCATTGCATAAAAACAGAAATTACAATCTGCTAGTTGGGTGCTGGCTATCTTTGGAAGCTGAAAAGTGATCTTTTGAAGAACGCTGCCGCAGTCAATGTCTACACCAGTAGAATCCAAAATGGTTGGGACTAGCTGCGTTCTAGTAGGACATCACCAGGAGCCCAAAGGAGGAAGAACAAAAGCAAAGCAAACAGAGTTTACCAAGTAGGCTGACTTCCAGGTAAAATCCTGGAATCCTTCATGGATCAGAAGTTTAAAATAAAATTAACTTAATTTTAGCGATGGGATGGAATGGGTTACTTCTCTATTCTATATCACAAGAGTACAGGTAGTCTTGACTAACTATAGTTCATTTAGTGACTGAAGTTACAACGGCACTGAAAAATTGACTTATGGCCATTTTTCACACTTATAACCATTGCAGCATCCCCGTGATCAAAATTCGGATGCTTGGCAACTGGTTTGCATTTATCATGGTTGCAGTGTCCCATGATCATGTGATCCCCTTTTCCGATCTTCTGCCAAGCAAAGTCAATGGGGAAGCCATATTCACTTAACTACCTTGTTACTAACTTAACAGCCTCAGTGATTCACTTAACAACTGTGGCAAGAAAAGTCATAAAAGGTTTTGCTTAATAATAGAAATTTGGGGCTCCGTTGTAAGTCATAAGTCAAGGACTACCTGTATATGTAGCTTTGACCCAACCCCAGTGCCTCCCAGTTTAAGCAAGATACCATAGTTTGTGTCTGTAATTTGTAATCTTTGCCCATGGTTGGAGATGTTGGCCCCTTTCAAAATCATCCAAAATCTGAGGGCAGAGAATTGTTTGCATGACATCTCCTATTTATTTTCAGGGAAAGGAAAAATTCTCCAACCATTTATAAGGTCTATATACTTGTCATGGTGGAGGCATGAAAAAGTATATAGGCTTGAAAAAGTCTAATGGAAAGAGCTCCATGCTAAAGGCTTCCTTTGTGATTAATAGAAACATGGAAAGCCAAAACTCCTGTCTTTTCTTCTATGATTTCTTGTTCATTTGGATGAAAAGAAATGGCTTCTCTTCATAGGAAAAGAGGAATTCAGGGAAAATCTCATGGGTGGAATCAGTGCTTTTTTTTGTAAAAGAAAAAGGTGCCGGAACTCACACATGTCATACAACCCGCCTTGCCTACCCTACAAGGTTCCATCCAAAAAAGGTGCCGGAACTCCGTTCTGAGCGTTCTATGAGAAAAAAAAGCCCTGGGTGGAATAGAGAGTTCTTGCACTTTTTTTTAATACGACGACAAAAAGGGTTGACTAAATGTCTTCTGGTTCATTATGAAGTTTGTAATGCTTCCAGAACAAGATTTCCCCCCTCCCATTTTTATTTATTTTTCTAATGTTATATCTGGTGTCTGCTGATTTGTATGACAGAAAGAGGCTGACATTACAGCATCTAATGAGAAGCATCCTATTATATTATCAATAAAGGTAATAGGAGAATTATAATCCTTTTTAATGTTCTATGTTGTTGTACTCTACATACAAGGTTTTGGGCCAGGAGGTTAATTCTATTTCTATATGTATATATTTAGGTAATTAGCTGTTTAAGGAATCACAGATCAGTGAGGTTTGCTGTTCTTGTAGCTAACAGCAATAGTACAAATAATAATAATAATAATAATAATGTTGGAAGGGACCTTGGAGGTCATCTAGTCCAACCCCCTGCTCAGGCAGGAAACACTATACCATTTCAGGCAAATGGCTGTCCAGTTTCTTCTTAAAAACCTCCAGTGTTGGAGCATTCACCACTTCTGGAGGCAGGTTGTTCCACTGGTTAATTGTTCTAACTGTCAGGAAGTTTCTCCTTAGTTCTAGGTTGCTTCTCTCCTTGACTAGTTTCCATCCGTTTCTTCTTGTCCTGCTTTCAGGTACTCTGGAGAACAGCCTGGCTCCCTCTACTACACCTACAAAGAAGTAGGTGATAAAACTGTAACCATTAATCCAACTGTAACCAACTGTTTCCACAATGCTCTTGTAGTGTATGAAGTTCTTTTTTCTACTAGACAGTTTGAATCAATCTTCTTGTTCTGCACTTTGGAAGGAGTAGGGTCAGTCCCAATTACTGCTGTAGCCCAAGGACTAGGTCTTCCTATGCATCTGATTTTTGTTTTCTAACGGAAGAACGTAGCCCTTATCGCTGTTAAATTTTATTATATTACTTCCAGCTTGTTTCTTCAACCTATCAGGATGTTTTGAATTTTGTTTTTGTTTTCAAGGTCATTAGCTCTTTTTTCCAATTCTGTAAAACTGAAAATTTGATGAGCTTTCCTTCTATCTCTTTCATCCAATTCATTAATGAAAACATTGAAGAATAGAAGACACATGTTCCTTGGAGCATCCCGTATGATATCTCTCTTGATTTAAATAAGAACTACTGATAAATAATTGTTCGGTTTCATCTTTGTAATACCTATACATCCAGTTGATTATCATGCTATCCATATCTAACTTGGGTTGCTAATCAGTCTGCCATGAAGTACTTTGCTAAAATCATTCTTTTGCCATTATTTCTGTTCAATTTCCATGATATTCAGACCAGTTTTGTTTGCAAAGTTGTGGCCATTGTAGTATCCCTTGGTCATGTGATCAAGATTTCTGAAACTCCCTACTAGCTTCCCACAAGTAAAGTCAACAGAGAAGCCAGCAAGAAATTGGAAGTTGCTGTTGCTCCCACAGCTTTTTTTGTTTTACCTGCCCATGGTCTTCTTATTTATCCATTTAGGATAGGGAAATATTGATTTATTATTGAGGTTTGTGTGCCACTACATTTAGTTTTCTATTTATGATATATTCTCTTCTTAAATGATCATGGGACATCTAGCATTTGAATAAAAAAAATGTAGTCAGCCCAAAATTTAATGTTTATTCTGGTCATGTGAGACTGTACTACCGTTCTTTCAAAGGAAGACCCAATAGGTCACAAGTTGTTTAGTGACAGATACGTTTGTTTTCTCATGATCTTGCTTTAAAATTTCTCTAGTATTGTTGTTAGTGTAATTGGTCTGTAGTTCGTTGAAACTGACTGTCCCCAACCTTTTTTTTAAAGATACGGGCAATATATGCTTTTCTTTAGTTATTTAGCACTTCGGCAGTTCTCCAGGATTTCTTAAAGACATTAGTTAAGGATTTGATGAAATCATTAAGTAGTTCTTTCAGTATGTTAGGCTGCTATTCATCTGGTGCTGGAGGTTTAAATTCAAAGTAAAGAGGTATTCCCTCACTATGTTTCTAACACACTCAAGCTTCAGTTTTCTCTCTCTTTGTAACCTGCAGAATTTCCAGATGGAACACATAATTGGCTTTTTAAGAAGACAAAACCAAAAAAGAACTGAATAGCTCTGCCTTTTCTTTGTTATCCACTACCTTTTTACCATCTTCACTGAACAGATGGCATACTGATTCTTTTTTTCCCCATTTTACTTTGAATACACGTAAAGAAGTCTTTTCAAAATTATTCTTTTACTAATTTCAGCTCATGCTGAGATATTGCTTTTCTGATGAAAAATGAAGCAAATCTTAAAAACAGTTCACAGATATTCCTTTGTATGGCATTGCAACGCGAAACATCTCAGAACAGTGACCCCAGTTTAGGACATTTTATCATAACACAACCCACATGATCATATTTTCTGCCCCCTTCCCTCTCTGCCTAATATTTACAATATTACACACCGCAGTTTTCTCCAACTCTAGATTTGATAGTCAACAACTGTCATAATGATGTTACAATCTGTATGTGAATTTCAATGGCAATAGAATAGCATAGATATGGACATCAATCGACTGAGGAATGTCAATCAATTCTGGCCAGATTCCAGCCAAGGAGGTTTGGAAGTATGGTGTTGTCATTCAGCAAATCCAGAGATATGACATTGGGAGTCTGAAAGAATCTTCCATAACTTGATGAAAATTTTCCTTTTGAAAATGAAGCTTCTTGTTTGCATGCAGCCACAATTTTGCAATTACTTGAGCTGCTGAATCCTAGACGTTACCTATGAGTAGTACGTGTCATCCTCTGATAGAGGCATATTTCCTGGGTTCTATTGGATCCATTCTCCCAGCTGAGACTCACAGACTCAGGTGCTCCTACCACCCCCAGGACCACTTTGGCCTTTACCTCACCAGTTGCTCCTTCAGGCCTACTTAGCACTGCTACATCTATCACCACTGCAGTAGTCTAGTCCTTGTCTACCACCGTGATGTGTGATTGGTAGGCCAGTTCCTGCTTGTCTCTATGGTTTTGAGAGTCCCACAGGATCTTAGCCCTGTTATTCTCCACAACCTTCTGAGCAATCTCCCATCTGGACTTGGGAGAGTCTAGCGCCCATACTCTGTGCAGATCTTCCTGTACACAATGCCAGCTATTTGATGTGCCATTAAGTGTATGCTTTTCCTGTCAGCATCTTATATCCTGCAGCTATGTGTTGGACTGTCTCTGGGACCTCTCTGCATAGTCTGTGCTTCAGGTCCTGTCTAGTGTGGTAGACCCCTCCTTCTATGGATCTGGTGCTTAGTGCCTTCTTGTGCTGCTATGATAAATGTCTGAATGCTGTCTTTTAATCCATCTCTTTCCAGCCCCTGGTAGGACACAAACACACTTGAGTGCTGAGATTTTGATCCTATTCTTTCTCAGGACATTCTCATTCTCTTTCTCTCTCTCTCCCTCTCCCTCCCCCCACTCACACACACAGTTTCCCTTGGATCACAAGTTTTGGTAATAATATTATCAACTCCATCACTTTCCTAATTTTCTGCATGGAATAATCTTCAGATATCACTGTCTTCCTCAGTTGCAAAGGAAAAAAATATCAAAAGATCCTTTCCCTAGGAATGTATGATTATCTCAACAAACAATCCAGCAGTGTTTTATTAATACTTCAAAGAAGAGAGAGGATTTATACAGTACAATCTGAATTCTCTGTTTGACTTAGAAAGCACTCAACCTATTCAGGGTAATACTTTAAGAAGTGGCTGTAATTTGCCTTGGACATCAGGAGCTTGGCTTTTCAAGCCTACCGGTAATTGGATCTATAAATTACTGTTGTTTTTATCCAAGTATTAAATTCTGTAGATGCTAAACATCTCTTTCATATAGCTTCATTCCGAACGCTTTCATTTATTTATTAGCAGTAGGACAAGAAATTAAATAAATATGATAGATACTGATAATTAACTTTTTTAATGA
This sequence comes from Vipera ursinii, assembly GCF_947247035.1. Classification (NCBI taxonomy): domain Eukaryota; kingdom Metazoa; phylum Chordata; class Lepidosauria; order Squamata; family Viperidae; genus Vipera; species Vipera ursinii. The sequence goes on from NC_139514.1 coordinate 22,999,651, forward strand.
TGTAGTACAGGTAGGTTAAGCTGCTGCCAGTACTTTCATCATCAATGACTCCTTCTTAATGGAATTTTCTTTCTGCAGCCAAAACTCATTAATTAATATTTTAAAAATTCCTTAATGCAAGCTTGGCATCACTTTTGTTTTGCCCTTTGAAATCAACAGAGATATGTTATCTTTCTGTTTACCATAATCTTCAAAGTGAACCTGGATGTATGTATATAAGAAAAGAGGATTTACATTCTTTATTATGTTTGTTGTTGTTTTTTCCTAATCTCTAAGGAATCTTCCTGAGATCTCTTAAAATTTCCAAAATTTTGCACTGTAGTTCTTTGTACAAAATCATAAAAGGAATCCAGATTAGAAACAGGCCAATTTACATTTTATTTCTACCGAAATCAAAGTTGTCATACCTAACTTTCCCTGCTCATTTCAGTGGAATTACAGGGTGACTGAATCTGGGACCAATCTAGGGCAAACCTGTGACACAGTCTGCGGTCCCCAGGTACCTTCAACACTTGCAAACACAGAATGTCCTTTTAATTTTGAACCACAGCAAGTTTGGGAATTACAGGCTTATCAGAAACAAGCAAACTCACAGGGATTGTCTGGGATAGTTTAATTAACATAAATGCTTTTGTAAATCTTGACTTTACCAGTAAAATATGTTTAGAATTTGACAACAGTAAATCAACGATCAGTGAGTATTAAATAAGACAATTTGCAATGACTTTCCCTTTCAAAGCTCTGCTGCTGTTCTAGGATCTTTAAAAGTGGCAGGCCTTATAGATGAACACACCTAGTAATACCGTAGCACAGACTAAAAAAGAATGGCATCCAAATGCAACAGCCCTATCCTCGCTAAGCCTTTTTAATACAAGAGGTTAAAAAGACTTTAGGGGCTGGCCTGGAAAATCAGGTTCAACCACTGAAAAACTAGGAGGAGGACTTAAAAGGGTAGCTAAGGTGCTGGATGTATAAGTGAATTTAATATAAAGGATAATGAGAAACAGAGTGAATGGTCAACCAACCAGTTAGGCAGAATGAAATGTTTCAGTCATTTGGTGCTGAGTAGTGAAAGCATAGTGCTGGAGGAAAGAATGGTGGCATTTTCTTTGGTTCAGTTGGATTGCTGTCCTCAGCATGGTAGATATCCCACTGTAAAGGTGGAAAGAAGACTGAGTTTCAGCACACTTAAATGTTGTGCAGTACAATAAGGATGTCATTTTGTTATTGGAGAATACCTGTCGAAATATGAGACAGAGGCCATGATCAAGAAGACCTTTCCTCCAGTCAGCAACTTTTTATTTCCTTCAGATATGAAGATGGCAATGTGGTTCAATTAAATTTATTTAATTCAATTCAGACACCACCGAATTCCAACTGACTCTAGGCAGTTTACAGATAATAACATTATTGTATGCAGGTTCATAAAGTAGGTGATTCTCTTGGCTGCAAGGTGATCCATAATGTGTTAGCCAATCAGTTCCACTTTCAACAAGATGTGTGTCCACCAGAAAGAAGAATAATAGCAGCTACAAGTACTTAGCCTGCTATTTCTATGTTAACATCACTACCAAGTCACCATTTAATTTCCCTCCCACTGAGCAAGGGACAGGAACGAAGGGCTAGTGCAAGAGAGGAGCCGTACCAGCAAAAACTTTGTGACCCCAAAATGCATTTGGGGTCTAATATAATATTATGTTGAGTGCCCGAGGCAGTGCACAGTAAGAAAGGTGATGGTGAGGCAACATCTCTTGTTTTTAAGATGACCAGGTCCTAGTTTTAAATCACGCTAAATTGATTGCATGAGCTGGAGAGGGCTACGAACTCTGGCATTTCCACTACCATGTCAAATGCTGATGCCAATTCTGCTAGGTAAAGATATCAGAAGAAATCAAGGATGGATAATGGGTTGAGTACATTTGGAAGAGCAGAGTCTGATGGCAATAGAAATACAAGTAAATTTGCAATAAAGGTACAAGTGAGGAATACTGAATTAATGTGACAGTGTGAAGGGAGGTACAAGGAAGATGATGTAAGAATTAGGACTAGAGAGGAAATCAAGATAAAGTTAGTCAAGTGGAAATTATGGTCACTATATACCGAAACCTGCACAGATCAGAAATCAATTTTGCATACCTATCTGCCTTTCATCTGGGCATAAGCATCCCCTGGCAACATCCTTCTGTTGTATCCCTACTGATGTTTATAAAACTCATCCTTAGCCCATGTCCTTAGTTACACCTATGTTGACGTTTGTGTTTTCCTTCTTCAACACCACCCCAGGCAGCCTCAAGATATGTAGCATTGTTTACATTTTGTCACCAGCTGCCTTGGGGAGAAGTCATATGACTGCAGTGCCTTGAAACAGAAACAACAGTTTAATAATTAGCAACAGAGACAGCAAATTTCACATTGATATAATTCTGCTGATTCAAGGATTGGTGGGTAGCATTCAATTTACCAGGGAGGCCAGAAAAGCTGATGGGGTTTTCTATTTTTTTTATATGTGTCTGGAAAAAAAAGAAATAGAAAAGGTATTGTGTGTCTTTTTAACGCCTTCTAACATTCTTTTTCTTCTCTTGATTTTTGTAAACAAGTGTTTTAACATAGCAGGCAAAAACTGATTCTTGTTCTTTTCCTTTATTTATTAACTTCCAGTCTGAATACCTATAGTATTAACTGTTCTGACATATAAAAGCTCATATATTGATAAACATTCCCAGAAGGAACTTGGATCATTAGGCTAGTCTTGAGAATGAATTAGTATAGTATACCATCTCTATTGACCTGTCAGTGGAATGCATATTTAGTGCCTTGATTTCCAATATATTCAAAAAATAAAGACGGCTTAACCTCCTCTGTATTCATCTTTGCACACATGAACAGAATGCATTTAGCTTGTACAATAGTAGTAAGTTCTTGTTGTCTTTTTCAGGACCATGAATAGAAAACTTGAACTAGAAACAAAATGGCAATTCATATATTTAATGAAGTCTTCTCATGTTCATATAGTAGTATGCCTGAGTTCAGTAATATACAGTATACAGAGGATGGAAGTTAACAAGCCAGTAAAGTTGTAAGTGCAGCAAAGTGTTCTACTTTTGTCAACTCCACCACATTACAAGATTGTCAGCATGGTTGCCTGTTAAATTTATTTGGGTATCTGTACCTCAAAAACTAGTTATTTACTAAGCTATTTCACAGCTTAGAAATCTACCAAAAAAATCAGAGCATTAACTGAGCTTCTCAATCCTGCAAAAGGTATTTACTGTAAGCATGGCTTTGCTGTTCCATAATAAGGTTAGATCCACAGCAGGGATACTTGTCACAACAACCTTCCCCTTAAAATTCAGACATTTTGTGGATTCCATGTCATTGGAGACAGGAGTTTCTACCACCCTAGGACCTTCATCATTCTGAAATAAAATAACAGCTTGACAGTTCAACCATCAGAAATTAGTCCGTGACAATGTTATATTTTAGCTATCCCAAACTGTCAACCCACTGAAACAGGCAGGTTTTTCTTACAACATGGTTCAAGGTCAAGGAAGTTATTTTACTGACACAACCCAATGATTCTTTTGGGTCCATGAAGTCCTGAGCCAGTTTAACTAAGATGGCCTATAATAAATATATCCTCAGAATTTGCTCCCTTTCCAATTCTGTTTAATCACATGACCTTAGGACACTGCAAAGTCACAAATATTAGTCAGTTGTCAAGTGTTTGAATTTTGGTCACGTAACCATGAGGATGCTGTCTAGGGCATGGGGGTCAAACTCCATAGCCTCATGTGATGTATCATGACGTATCACGATGTTTTTTGCCTTTGCAGAGCCAGGGTGGGCGTGGCCTGTGCATGACACATCCAGCCCACGGGCCGCCAGTTTCACACCCCTGGTCTAGGGTAATGGCCCATAATCTTGAGTCTCAGGACATTGCTCCCAGCTGAAAACTACTAATAAAGATGTGATATACTCCAGTACTATCTAAGATTAAGAAAAAACTGATGGAAGAGAATATTTGTAGCTCAGAGTTGGACTGTAGGGATCTTAGTGCTTTCCGAGCTTGGTTGTTTTCTTGCAGATTGTTTTATTATCAAACTAGGAAACATCATCAGTGCTACAAGGGACTTTTAAGTAAAAACTACTAATGAAGAACATTCATGTGAGGGCATCTTTTTCTCCTCCTGTCCCATTGATGATGACATAGTCTTCTTCATTTAGATGGGAAGAAGCAGACAATCTAAAAGGGAAATGCTTTATCACTTCAGAGGTGTCCATTGGAAGCTGGATTACTGTTTACAGATTAAGCATCATTCAGTGTAATGATGGATAGTTTAAGACCCATCAGCTTGTCAACGAAGCAAGTCAGGACAGACTCTTTCATTTACTATTTGCGGATAGCGGAAATCCCTCTGGAAACACACTCTACTAGAGACACGTTCCCTGAGGATAGGCTCCAGCACGAGTCCTAAAGCTCAGAAGATTAAACCCCTGGTCCTGGTGACTGACCCAGATTGGATCCTGCAAAACCCCTCTACTCTATATGCAAAGGTATTGGTGAAATCTGCATTGTTGTTTGTATTAGGTATGGAATCTCAAAGTGATACTTCACATAAAAATGTTGATCAAAGTCTAGTAGTCTGAAAATGCAAAAAAAGGTACATATTTTAGCAGAGGAGAAGGAAAAGAATATGACAGCAGCCCTATGACCAATCTTTGCACATTAATTGACCATTTTGAATGAAATCTGCTTGTGCATAACTTCCACAGATACACTCTCTGTCATTATCCTCTCCTTGAATAATATTCTATTCAGGATTCATATATTCTTTATCTCTTTTTGATTGTGTGAATGAGTGTGTGTTCTTTTCTCAGAGGAAATGATATTAAGAACAGCCTTGGGTCTCTAACTATTGTATAGGCAAGAGTGCTATTGCAATTGAAATAAAAATAAAAATGATTGATGGGAGAAAACCAACCTTATGCGGCATGTTTGCATGACTTGCCTGGCTTGCTTATCCTCTCGTTCTATCAGCTGACTCGCTGCCAAATGCTGGGAGTACACAATGCAAGATGACTTGACCTACTATACATTGGCTATTTTCCCAGTCCTCCTGATTGCCACAGAGGAGAGCGAAAGGCTGCTTTTCCTGTTTTTTGAAAGGGGGGTAGGAAGGAAAAAGGAAAAACCCACAGTGATGAGATTAGGTTAGATCTACGTTAGGTAGAGCTGGAGAGAGGTTCACTCATCCTCATGCTGTTTTCGCCCTTTCATATCCCTGTGTGACCACTGGAGGGTGAAAAATAGAAAGGAGAGTGAGATGTAATTTCTAGAGAAGTTCCCTTTTTGCACGTCTCAGAACTCAGAAACATCAACCTTGAAGTTAATCATGTCATAATTGATTATGGAGAGATAATTAATGGGTTAGGGTGTTTTCAAATCATATTAACTTACCCTTTGAAAAAAAAGAGGCACGGACAATATTTTTTTCAGTTGAAGCTGAATACCTCTAGGCTTGGGCAGAAACCATTTCAGTTTGGAAAGATTAATCTTGCATGTTTAAAATGTAAACACATTGTAGAGTGCAGCCTATGAAGAATTGTTTTTAAAGCCAATAGAAGAAAACAGTGAAGCGGTGGGCATGCAGCTCATTATTCCCAATGGCAAATTTTGAATTTTTTTCCTATGCTTATACATTCAAATTGTAAATTGAAATATTTCTGTGATTTTTGAGATTTTGCTTGCCACTTGTGGTTAATAGCTTGGGCAGTACATATACAGTGAGCAAGTTTAGTAGCAATTGGGAAATCTTGAAAGATAAATCTTATGCTTATTAAATTCCTTTCAGTTCCCACATGATTATAAGTTTGCAGCTTTTAAACTTTTAAAGGAATTTGCCACAAATGAGCATTGTTTGAATCTTTGTCTACCATGCTGTGAATGATTGAATCCTTTCTGATTCTTGTACACCTTGTTGTACATGCTACAGGCTGTTGTGTTATTTCAGTCTTGCTTATGTCATTTCCCATGCCAGTAGGCAATAAAAGTGTTAGCTAACTAGTCTTATAATTGCTTTGCAGGCAGAATCTCTCATTAAGGCCAACAGTGGAATTTGATTTTGCATTAACAAAACAATCAAATATCCCAAGACTCTAGAGACCAGTTTTGCAGACACATATAGCAAAGTTTTGTGCTTTTGCTCTCTCTCTATGGCAATCATTTAAATTGCCAAAGGAGATAAAGAATGCTCTAGCTGGCTCTGAATAAATAGGGCATAATACTATTTGCTTTGTAGAACACCATGGCAACAACTGTTTTAAAAGTCACTATATATTTAAATACATAAATAGTTCTATTCAGTTGTTTAGCAAATCTGCATATTGAGGGGAAAGAGAGACATTTACCCTTTGAGTTCCAATTTTCCTTTGGTGACAGTGTTAGATTGCAGGAAAATTGTAAGCTGAATGCTTAACATAGCTTTTCTTACTTTGGGGAGCACTGACTTTGCGGAGTTCCCCATTGTGTGTAGCAGTTGTAACTATGTTTTGTTTCCCTGAAGACCTTCCTTGTCAACATGGAGAGTCTGGGGATACACTAGGCACGACTCCAGCACATACAGTGTCTTGGTTTTCTTTTCTTTTTCCCCTGATCAAAAAAAAAAAGAAAAGAAAAGAAAATACATTTACTTAATCTGGTGATGATGACAGCTTAAATGATCACATGTGTTGTAATCAATGCATAAACTAATTGAGATACTTCCCTGGTGGTTCTGATGGGAATTTGATAATGCGACATACAGGGACTTGTCTTCAAAGATAACCAACCAATTCTGGGCCTAGGACCTAGAATGATGTCAGTGGGTAGCCGTTTTTTAGAATGGTCACGGTAAGAACTGAACTGAATGAGTTCAAGAAAGAAAAGAGTAAATATTTATTCTAGTAGTTCAGCACTGCTGCTGAAGCATTGCCGAAAGGACCTGGCGAGCAGAAGTCAATCACTGAATTGATGTGCAATAAATGATAAGGGACGCGGTGGCTCAGTGGGTTAGGACGCTGAGCCTGTTGATCAGAAGGTCGGCAGTTTGGCGGGTCGAATTCCGAGTGCTGCGTAACAGAGTGAGCGCCTGTTACTCGTCCCAGCTTCTGCCAACCTAGCAGTTCGAAAGCACGTAAAAATGCAAGTAGAAAAATAGGGACCACTACGGTGGGAAGGTAACAGCGTCCCGTGCGCCTTTGGCATCTAGTCATGCTGGCCACATGACCACGGTGACGTCCTCGGACAAGCGCTGGCTCTTCGGCTTTGAAATGGAGATGAGCACCGGCCCCTAGAGTCGGAAATGACTAGCACGCATGTGCGGGGGAACCTTTACCTTTTAAATGATAAAAATTTCCTTGTGTTTCTTGACAAAAAATACCAGAGTTGCTGACATTCCATTCATATGCATTTGTTTATTTAGGAATTGTGCCATTATACAGATAACCTCTAAATCTAACTGAAGTGTTTATGGAATTGGAAAAGGTTCATCTAACAAAGTCTGTGAATATAAAGATTATTTAAAGAACACCCTGGATACTTCTAAATTAATAGAAGAAAATATATGTAGGGAGGTTGATCTGTGAAGTCTTGGTGCTCTCTGAGCTTGATTGTTTACTTACAGATATTTCATTACCCAACTAGGTAACTTTAGTGAGTGTGGGGTTTGCTCCCTATACAATAGTTTGCCCTACCAGTTTTGGTGAAGGTGTGGTTTCCTTTGTGGAAGTTCCTTTATCAGGGTATTATTATTATTATTGATTTCTGCTTGATTGTTTGTCTCGCATTAGTCTCCACTAATGTGAGTGTTGGCTCCTGGAGAGGATGTGTTCTGGGTTTTTTTGGGTTTTTTTTGTTTCCTTCTAGCTTCTTTTATTCTGTCTTTTGAATGGTCTGTAAATGTGGTTTATTTCTATTGATGGTTGATTTGTCTGAATGCGAGCTATTGATGTATGGCAGTGTTGGTTGTGCTGTGATGCAATTGAGTGGTCAGGTACTTTCTGATTAAGTTGCATGTATATCAATTTTCTTGGAAAACGTTGCATACGCTGTTGGTTTCCTTTTTCTGGAGCTCTGAGTTGCTGCAGTGCATTTGTACTCATCCGAATAATGTTCTTACATATCTCTTTTTGTGGGAGGTTGGGCTTTTAATTGATAATGGATTACTTAGTGTGGGTGGGTTTTTTCAATAGGTTTTCTACCATTTCCTCTGCTGATGAAGATGTCCAGGAAGAGTAGTGTGTTATTTTCTTCTTTCCTTGTGAATTTTATTCCTTTGAAGAAGAAGTTGATTGTTTCATGTGTCTTCCCTAGTTGTTCCTTTTTTATTATAACAGAAGTGTTGTCTACACAGAAGATACATACTTTTGGTTGCATCTGGGAGAGTGCTATAGTTTCTAGATGGTGTATTACAGTCTCTGTTATGAGTCCTGAGAATGGTGATTCCATGAGTGATTGGTGGAATCTCTGGTGATTCTCTGATTTGTTGATATATTGAGCAAACTGAAAGTAGGTAGTGAGGCAGAGGTTGCTGAGGTCCATGATTTGGTGTATTTCAATCTTAGTACATCTGGCCTTTGAACTATGGTGCTGGAGAAGACTCCTGCGAGTCCCTTGGACTGCAAGGTGATCAAACCAGTCAGTCCTAGAGGAAATCAACCCTGACTGCTCTTTAGAAGGCCAGATCCTGAAGCTAAAACTCAAATACTTTGGCCACCTAATGAGAAGGAAGGACTCACTGGAGAAGAGCCTAATGCTGGGAAAGATTGAGGGCAATAGAAGAAGGGGACGACAGAGAATGAGATGGCTGGATGGAGTCACTGAAGCAGTAGGCGTGAGCTTAAATGGACTCCAGAAGATGGTAGAGGACAGGAAGGCCTGGAGGAACGTTGTCCATGGGGTTGGGATGGGTCAGACACAACTAACAACAACAACAACATCTGGCTAGGTTGGGGGTGTTGTGCAACATTGGTGGTATCTATGGTTATAAGTCACAGGTTGGAAATGGTGAGAAGATCTTCCTTTGTAAAATATTTGAAGTCTGCTGTGTTCAGTATTGCTAAATATTGGACAATTACTTCCTTCCATTTTAAGCAAGGAACACTAGATCTAGAATGCAAACTCTAAAATTGTCTTGAAATTATTTGAAATACAATGATCCACCCCAGAAGATAAATTTATTCCAGAAACTCAAGAAAAAAATGTTGAAAATCCCAGGTCTGCAATTACATGATCCTATCAACTTTGCATTATTGACCATAATCATCTCAGAACGTAGTGTAGCCCATGGTCTGCTGACCACTTCTGTTTTAATTTCATGACATTTCATTACCTATCTGTGAAAAGAACAGAGTAAATAAATTTGGAGATTGGATGGTATCAAGTAAAAAATAAGTTCTGAACAGAAGAATTCATGCTAAAGGAAAAGTGTGACATATGCACATAAATAGCTGTCTTTGCAACAGTACACATTATTTCACCATGTAGAAAAACATATAGGTACCCTGTAAATATAACATGGCTTATGTTGCTGTAATTTCAGTATAGAAGAGAATCCAAACTTTGAGAGGAAAATACAAAAGAAAATTTGACAAGTTTGACAAATTTAATTAGAGATGTCTAATACATATTTCTTTTGTTTAGTTTACTGAAACCTCTATGTTGCAAATTCTGTCCATTTTTGAAATGCATTGTTCTCATTCATCTCCTACCTAATTGCCCTGAATAGCCCTGCAGGTCATGTATGATGTTAACTGAAACAACATTCAAAACGAAGAAGGGGGAAAAGGGAACGGAGTTGAGATTCTAGGTTGAATGTAAGGAGCACTTGCATCACCAATGATAGCATTTCATTATGATCCCTTCCACTCAATAATTTAAATTAAATTATTTAAATAATTTTCAATAAATAATTATCTTTTTTTTTGGAATGTAATGCTTTCTGGTATTGTTGCGGTCCAGAAGGCCTTTCTGCCAGAATAATTGATGAAATAGATGGGCCACTACTTCACTTCTCTTCCGTTCAGAATCTCAGAAGAACCTTGCACTGCCTCGAAGGGCTGCCTCATTAAACGATTTGCTCAGACCTAATGATGCTGTGTCTACAATAGTTGGTTAATAGCCATTATCCTCAGGAATTTGTCTGCTCTCTTTTCAAGGTCTTCTAACTGGCCCTCCATCATAGCAAATGTCATGCTTAGGCTGTACACTGTGCAATGAAGCCCTTTCTTTCTGTTTATTTTATTTATTATAATTTGCGTGCTGCCCATCTCACTACAAACTGATTCTGTTGTTCTCTGCCTCTATTATTATCTCATTTGCTGATTCTGGCTTCAGGAATTATGTGAAATTAAGAAGAAGAGGAAAATACATTTGTTGTTCTGTACCAGCCTGCTACCAGCCCTACAGAAAAGGCAGGGACAACCCCTCCACAAACGGCAAGAGGCTGGAATACGCTTGCCAAATTTATTGCAACAAAAACAAACAAGACACGAACCAAGAAACAGAAGCTTAAAGAAACATGAACCATCCGAGCGGTTGCCTTCAGCAAACCAGCCCTCCCAGACATTCCCCTTATATAGAGTTCAGGGCGTGGCTTCTCTCTGCCTCCTTCCGAGAAGCCCCATTGCCTTCCTCTGTTTACTCCTAATTGACTGCCTCCTGCGTCGGGCGTCCTTGAACAGGGCCAGCTGTGGGTCATCTTCATCCACACTGTCAGGCTCACACAGCTGGGTCTCCGTGGTGACCAAGTGGGAGGGGCCTGGCTGAGGGCTATCATCAGCAAGATCTTCAACCCCCTCAGCAAGGTCTTCAACACCCCCCTCCTCCTCTGAGTCGTCCGACCCAACTGCCGAACCCACAGGCTGACCCTGAAGCACAACATTTGTATTCATTTTGTGCATAATTTTATATACAAGTATCAGACGACTTTTACTTGCCTTTATCTCTAAACCAAAACATTTAGTTCCCTTTTATCCCACTGCAGTCCAAGGTGATTCTTAATGGCTTACACCAGAGGTCCCCAATGTTTTGGGCACCAGGGACCGGTTCCATGGAGAGAGGTTTTTCTGTGTACCGGAGGGTGCGTGGTTTTGTGTGCTGCCTACATCCTGTGAATGGGGCTTTGCTTGTTTGTGCGGACTGGTTGCTGGCATGCCACGGCCTGGTACTGGTCCATAGACCGGGGGTTGGGGACTCCTGGCTTACACTATATATTATGTACATGTGTGCATCTATATATGGTGTATCTTTTTGTCATGGGCTATGGCCTTTTTGATAATTTCAACTACTTCTCTTGTATCTTTTCCAGCTTTTTTTTTTTTCAAATGCAATGACAACAACCTTATATCATATTTCAGGAGTTTAGTGACAGTTATTGTGATGCAGCTCTCAGGATGGAATTAAGCCTGCAGCACTCTTTAGAATTATGAAATTAACAGAACAGCTGAAAGTGGACATACTAATTTTTTTTAAAAAAAAAACCATTTTGAAGTTTCAGGATACATTTGGTGAATTTCTTTTCTTTTCTTTTGATGACTGGAATTCAATCTGGAAAAGGTCTTGATGACTACAGTGCCTCAGTGGATAGAAACAAAATTTGATTGTTATTGCAGGGCCTCCCTTCCTTTCTTTGCAAATTGATGTAATCAGGTAAGTTACGAAATTAAAAATGAAAATATTCACATCAGAACCATAGAACGACAGCACAGTAATCATATGCTGTAAAATATAATTACTTATGGTTATTTATTTAGTCAATTCTTTATACGCCTCTCATTTCCAGAGAGCTTAAGTAGTTTGCCCTAGCATTCAATCAAAAACCAGTAATTTAAAATCCATTCAAATAATAATAATAATAATAATAATAATAATAATAATAATAATAATAATAATAATAATAATAATAATAATTTTATTTATATACCGCCCTTCTCCCGAAGGACTCAAGTCAGTGAACAGGGCAAATATATAAAAAATACAAAAATACAAAAGTTAAAAAGGAATTAAATATATGCCCACTAAAAACAGTAAATACAAATATTAAAATAACAATAAGAAATCCCACCCATCCCCCATCAGGCCAGGCCGGCTTGTTCAAATAAGAATGTCTTTAGATCGCGACGGAAGGAGTGAAGGTCGGGCGCCATCCGGAGCTCAACCGGTAACCGATTCCATAGCTCCGGGGCGCCCACAGAGAAGGACCTCCCCCTGGGGGCCACCAATCGACATTCTCTGATCGGTGGCACCCTGAGGAGGCCCTCTCTGTGGGAACGCACAGGGCGGAGGGAAGTAGATGCCGGCATGGGACATGGGACATGTGCCAATTCAGGCACCTAAAGTCCTCCTAAAACCAGGCAATCAGGGGCATTTCTGTGTTCCAAAGGCAGGGAGAGCTGCTGAAAAGGCTCGTTGTGGATCTCCTATGGAACAAACTGAGTCTGGAAGGGTACAGAGTCCTCTGATCACTCAGGTGCTGAATGAGCTAGGACTTTAAAGATAATAATTATCCCCTTTGATTGGACCTGGAAGCAAATCAGCAGCCAGTGCAGCGATCACAGCTCAGATATTATGCTACTAAATCTACCACCTCTAGTTAGCACATATGTCATCATATTTTAATGGAAGCTTCCAAATCGTTTTCAGAGACAGTCCCATTACAGTGTGTTACAATAATCTAATTGTGATTCGATGAGCCACTGTAGCCAGCATGTCTTAATGCAGATTTGTCTACCATTTGGTTACCATCCAAAACTGGGCAAAACATCCTAGCCTTAGTCTCCATTTACTACTGTAGCAACAGCCATGAGTGCAGAAGTATTTCCAAATAGCAGACCTACCTCTTTAAGAGGGTACACAAGCCAGATCAGTCACCAACTAGCAGTAGTTCTTTTGTACAGGGCTTTATTATTTATGTATGCATTTACTTATCTGATTTATATACCTATCTCACAAAAATGATTCTGGGTGGTGTACAACAATCATTTTTTTAAAAATCTGATTTTACTGTAGTTTCACTTATCCAGGTCCTCAGAATCTCCAAACTCCAAGCCTGGTCACTAAAAATATTCAAAAATATACAAAATCATTCACCCAAACACTAATTAAATAGGAGAGTTTTTGCTGTCTTGTAATTTACCAATGAGAAAAGTGTGAGCAGGGTTTTCCCCTAGCATGGGGATCTTTACAGAGAAAGACGTTGTCAGGTCTTGTCTCCTGGTTGTTACTTATTTTACATAATACTGACACTTTGCTGTTTATGGCCTGGTTTACTCTTCCAGACAACCTTATTGATTAGTTCTGTAGTATATTACTCACTCTCCTCATTCTAGCATGAGCTTTGGTGTGTACACTTGTATACTATGTTTTGCAACAACCTTTTCAATCTGTAATCCATTAATCTGGCATTAAAGTGGCTCTTGACACAAAATATTTTGAGAAGAATAGCTCATAATAGTGTATCCTAAACTGAGATGGTATTCTAAATGTATGGCTTCAGATTAATTAAAATTCTTCAGCTTTTATACATAGTTTGTAGATGTGCAGAATTGTCTCATTCTCACCTTTTGTCTTCTGTTCACTGTGGTTTTGTAGTGCCAGAAGCTGCTGTTGAAATTCTTTTGTAGCATCACTCATTCAGTTTCCTGCACTTGCAGCAAAAAATGTGAAATAAATCTATCATAGGTTTCTTTTCAAATAAAAATGGAGTAATCCATTAGAATGGTATGAACAGGTAACAGTTTATAAAAACTGTCAAAGTTCAATTTAAAATAGTTCTTGGCTCAGAACTTGCATACAGTATAGTATACATGTGAAGACACTGCATATAGAAAGAAGCACTGATTTATCTAAAATATGGATCTTATAATGATAAATTAATAATTGCATTGATGCCTCAGTGGTGAACAGCACAGCTGTATTTTTGCACTTTGAATCCTTGGTAATGTTCTCATACTAGTTTGCAGGTTGGTTGCACACTCTGCCTCTACTCAGGTTTCTGTTGCTAAAGATTTGGAAGAAGTCTTATGTTGTCCTTTGCCAACTGCATTTGCCACCCTTCATTTTATTGTGCCTCAGCAGGTGGCAGCATTTACTTGAGCTTGACTGATCTTAGAAGCTAAGAAGGATTGTTCCTGGTTAGTACTTGGATGGGAGATTGCCTGAGAGTTCCAGGTCTTTTAGAGGGTTGGAAAATTAACAGAACTAAAATTCCAGGAAGAAGGCAGTAATAGGTTATTTCTACAAGACTACTAAGAAACTGAATGAAGTAATTTCATCTTTACTTTTATAATTTTTAATAACTGAATAAAGTGAGGAAAACATCTGGTTTCAGTTTTGCAGTTCGAGACTGAATTCTTAGGGTTTGGTGAAGGTTAAGTCACAGGGCCCCCCACACTTTGTAACTTTTGTAATAAGGAAGAGGAGAAAGAATGGACAGAATCTCCTTTGGATTTTTTGAAAAGTATGTGTGACGTTGCTTTTGAGGACCCTGTTGGCTAAGGCCCAAGTCTTATGTCTGATTGTCCATCCGTAACAGTGCCATTGGGATAGCATGTACCATGCCCATATTTATTCCTCAAACTTATATAGCTACTCATAACTTTGGGTAATTACAGTTAAAACATGATAAAAATGGAAAAAACAATACAATGATTTAAAACAATAAAAATGTAAAGTTATATTAAAAATCACATCAGAAAATTTATAGCTCAGGTGAGGCATTCATTCATAACAGTCCAGCCACTGAACAGTTCTGTCACACTCCTGTGTCTCCAATGACTATTGACAAAGCCATGTTTGCCAAAACCATTGGAAATTACTACATTGCTAAATCATGTTCCCATGCAAGAGGGAGGGAGATAAACCTTCAAATGGATCCAGCATAGAGGATAATACCTATAAAGGCCTACATGGCTTAGGTCTGGGATATTTGTAGAACCATCTGCTGCCAGGAACGACTGCCCACCGCCCTGTGCGCTCACACAGGGAGGGCCTCCTCAGGGTGCTGTCGGCCAGACAATGTTGACTGGTGACCCCCAGGGGGAGGGCCTTCTCTGTGGGGGCACCTGCCCTTTGGAATCAACTCCCCTTGGAACTCCGGATGGCCCCGGATCTCCATTCCTTTTGTCACGACCTTAAAACATGGCTTTTTCAACAGGCCGACCTGGACTGATGGAAGGGAGGTTTTCTTAATTTTGTTTTATTGTGTTTTTAATCAGACTATTTATGGGATAATTTGATTTAACACCTTTTAATGTTTGTATTTTGTGTTTTTATCGTTGTTAGCTGCCCTGAGTCCTTTGGGAGATAGGACGGCATACAAATCCCATAAACAAACAAACAAACAAACAAACAAACAAACAAACAAACAATAAATAAATAAATAAATAAATAAATAAATAAATAAATAAATAAGGGGAAAAGGAATGAGGTGGTCAGGAGGAGAAAATCTGAGGAACTGATTTGAGTGTTAAATCAGAGGCATTTTTCATCTGCATATTAAATTATTATTCCAAAGGAAATATACCTGAAAATGCATCTGCATTTGATTATACAAATTAACAGTATCATTTTTCTGCTATATGCCACAGAATGAGCTCACATCTTTTTCTAAACACATAAGTACTGTGGAATTAATACTCTTTTGCACTTACTGGCTTTTGATGGAGCAATAGCTTCTTGAAAGACAAGTCTGCTTGGATTTTCCATATTCCGTCTACTATTGTACATAAATATTGAGCAGATTTAATCACAGTTGAAGGGGCAGCAATGTCCACAGTAGATGTCAGTGTTTCCCATCGTAGCACTATGTTAGAGGATAGGATGCTTCAGTTTGGAGTGGTTTTAAGGCTTAATTACTCAAAGTCCTTGAAATTACTAGGCTCTCAAGACATCCCAAAGGTGCTTTTTCAAAAGGCAACTTGACTTTCTTTGTTTTTTCTTTGTTAAGAAGCTTCTTCAGTTCTGCTTTTCTCTGCCCTACATGTTCTTGGATCAGATGCAGAAGGCAGTTGGTTTTCCTCATCACTGAACGGCTGCAGGTGAATGCTTTCCCCACCTGAAGCCTCAGGTCTGTCCTGCTGTAGCTGTGCTTCAGCCAAATCCTTCTCAGATGGCTGCTCAGAGCCATTGACCAACTCCCCTCCAGAGGTGCCCTGAACTGGTTCATCCTCCTCCGAACTGTCATCTGGGGAGGTATCTGGGGAAATGTCTGGGGAAATCATCACACCACCTCGGATGCTTTGTGAGGATGAATCTTTAAAACCAGTGCATGAGAAAATTGTGTGATATAAAAAAGGAATTAGTGATCAGTATTATCTCAATGCAGCAAAAAGAATCAATTAATGCCCTAATAAATATTAAGTGTTTTAGTGAATCAGTTTTTTACTTACCTATTTGATGGTGATAGTAACAATACTACTAACAAAAACTCCAATAATATCTTATTCTATACTACATCAGTCTTTCTCAGTTTAGCACTTTCCAATAAGCTGGAAATTGCTGTGCACATTTGAACAGCACCAGGCTGGGAAAGGATGGGATACAGACAATGACATTTTAGAAGTAATCTTCTAAACCAGGCATGTCAAACTCGTGATGTCACATGATGTTGTGTGACTTTTTCCCCATTGCCAGCAATGGGGTGGGCGCGGTTTCGGCGTGACGCATCCAGCCCGCGGGCTGGCAGTTTGACATGCCTGTTCTAAACCAATAATTCAGTATTCAAGCCCACAGTGCAATTGCTCAGGGAGCAATAGCTACTTCATAAATTTCCAATGTGCACACACATATATGAATTTATTAGGGCAAAATTAATGACTTAAGGAAAATGAACTGATTTTCTAAGAGGGAAAAATGGTTATCACCTAGGGGTAGTTTTTAATTCTTTTTTTCCATTTATTGACTGAAGGCAGTACTAAGCAGAATATATAGCAATGAGGGCAATTAGATTCCAAGTGACTGATGTGAAACATTTTGAATATTACCGTAGTCAATGTTTTGTCATGTTCATGGATTAAACAACTTGTTTTCCTGGCAACGGGTAACAGCACTTTTGCCTACCAATGTGCATGTCAAAATACTGTTAAATAAATTTGTCTTGCTTTTGTTGTTTGATTCCTAGAAATTAGAAGGCAGAGAGTGCCTAGCTCCTAAAAAAGAACCATAATTCTTGTTAGAAACTGGCATTCCATGTATAAATGGCAAGTAGTAAAGTGGTGAGCAATCCTATCCATTATTATTAGAATTTCCTTTTTACATCCATCTGTTTTTCCATGTCAGTATTCTCATAAAAGCAGGACACATGTGGCCTTTCAATGTTCTCTAAGTTAACGGTCAAAGAAATTGCTTGGCATGATTTCTGAAAATTTGTCCAGGAGAACTTCTCTAACAATTTTAAATTTTCCCCTTGTGATAATAGCAGTACTTTTACTTTAAAAAAAAAAGCTCAGTTGAAGCGTTTGTTTGATGTTAGGATTTCTTTGATGCATGAGAAACAGGGCAGTCACAAACTGTTGAGAGAATATTGTATAACGAATGGCAGGACATTCTTCCTTAGGCGACTTGCAACTAAATAAATGCAACAGCCCCAAACACTGAGAATTTCTCTGAATTCTTTTCTTTGCAGGAAAAGGGAAGAAAATTTTTCTTTCATGAAATTGAATTGTAACTGACAGAGAAAAAGTTCAAGACAACTTCTCTGCTTTAAGATCTGTCAACCAGCGTATTTCTGGAACTAGCAAGAAAAAATAAAAAATTGACAATTCCTTCTTTCCATAACGGAGTATTGACCATGTGCTAAACTTAACAGCCTCATATTGGCAAGAGAAGGGACACGGTGGCTCAGTGGGTTAGGACGCTGAGCTTGTCGATCAGAAGGTCGGCAGTTTGGCGGGTCGAATCCCAAGTGCCGCATAACAGAGTGAGCGCCTGTTACTCGTCCCAGCTTCTGCCCACCTAGCAGTTCGAAAGCATGTAAAAATGCAAGTAGAAAAATAGGGACCACTACGGTGGGAAGGTAACAGCGTTCCGTGCACCTTTGGCATCTAGTCATGCCGACCACATGACCACGGAGACGTCCTTGGACAAGCGCTGGCTCTTCAGTTTTGAAACGGAGATGAGCACCGGCCCCTAGAATCGGAAATGACTAGTGCGCATGTGCGGGGGGAACCTAGTGGCAAGAGGCATTGCAATATCTGCCTGTTAAAGAACAGATTTTTTCCATGGATCAGAAGAGAAATTGAGCTGTAGTGTCCTGGCTTAAACTGTCTACAGTACCAGGTTTCAGTCTTTACCCTTCTGTGCTCTTAGTCTGACAAGTACTGGACTAAGCATTGAATAATATGTAAAGAATTTCTGTAGTGTACCAAACAGACAAAACTTGACATAGGAGCAAATTGTAATGGATTTTTGAAAGCTTTAAAGGATGCAAAAGAAACATTTTGATAAATGTTATAAGAAGGATGTACTATCTTGTCCAAAAGATGGAACAGAAATTATTTATTTATTTTTTATTTATTATTGGGACTTATATGCCGCCCTATCTCCCGAAGGACTCAGGGCGGCTAACAACAATAAAATACAATAATACAGAAGTTAAAAGAAAATTAAATGAATGGCCCCTGTAGAATAAATTAAAATTAAAATTAAAATAAGTTAAAAATTAAAAACATAATTAAAATCTTGTCAGTCCAGGTCAGCCTGATGGAAAAGGAGTGTTTTGAGGCCGCGGCGAAAGGACCGGAGATCTGGGGCCATCCGAAGTTCTAGGGGGAGCTGGTTCCATAGGGCTGGCGCTCCCACAGAGAAGGCCCTCCCCCTGGGGTCACCCAGTAAGAACACAAAAGGAGGGAAAACTACAAACAGGTTATGCAGAGTTTTATTTGGAAGTTACTCAATAGAATGTATAAATACCACGTAGGAGCATCATGGCTTTCTGATTTCTGAACGCCCATGGGATTAAGACTTTGTAGAGGTAAGAAGTCAACATTCAGTGAACCTTCACAGAGCCTACAGCATAACACGCCCCAGAACTGAAGGAAATGCTATAGAGGTAGCATACACAATTTCTTTTCCATGGCAACTTACAGGAAAAATATTGAGAAAGCAAAGTGATAAAATTGGAGCAGGATGGGCGAGAGGATGCTTTTTATCCCTATGTTTTATTGCCAGAAGGTGATTTAGATCTCTTGTCAATGTTCAGCAACAAAGGAAAATCTAACTTCTGAGGCTACGTAGCCATTCCATATTGATCCTCAACAGTGCACTGCCCAGTTTTGTAGCTATAAGAGTCTAATTATTGAATAGTGTAACAATAACCAATACATTTTAAGCGAGGAAGCAGGGTGCCTCGTGTTAGACATTAGATACAGTAATAAAAATGTCTTGTCTTAGGACTGCTAAAAACACCAATGTTAGGGATTTGCAACATTTTAAAAATATGAAAATATTGAGTTGGGAACAGGTTGACCCAATCATTACATAAATTATTTAATTTCTAACCCTACCCTACTCCCTGCCCTACCCAATCCTTTGTTAAAATAAGGCAGAGCAAAGTGAAAATGGAGATATCTTTGCATCCCTTGTTTATTTCTGGGAATTTATTTTTAAACAGCCCATATCACTGTTTAGAATGGGAGGCTGCTTAATTAGGTTACCTTTCAAGCTTGTCTGAATATTTCTTCAATCTGCAGGGAGGCAGATGTCAGGAGAGAGAAGATCCTATGAATCATCATTTCTTTCTTTAGGCTAACTTACTTAATTTTAAAGTTTCTGAAGCTGATACGTTTGTGAGGAAATGGAAGCCAACATATAAAACATATATGTTTTATACCTTCTATAAAAGAAGGGAAAATCCAGCTACAGCTGCATCCTACGCTCCACCAGCAGCCATAGGATTTCAGTCTGAGACTCTAATATAAGATATGGAAGGGTGGAAGGCAAAAAAAAAGTTACTACTTTGAATAGAGAGCTTAATGAACTATAAAAGAGCACTTTGCACAATAGCAATTGGATTTAAAGAAATACTTGTTATCCATTTATTTCCAAAGCAGATAATTTATTCCCAAAGCAGATAAAAAGCATAGTTAAACTAGTCAAGATAAACTAGTCAAGATATTCTTAACTGGGGGAAAGAGAACAGTGATGCTATGATTTGGTCTGACATGTGAGTTTAGAAATAAAATAATATTTCAGTACAACTTCCATTATAAAGATTATTGACAAAGTGGATGAAATATGCAATATTATTTTATGTAAAGCTGAAATGTCTGCTGACTAACACAGAGACTATATATATATATGTGTGTGTGTGTGTGTGTGTGTGTGTATGTGTATATATATATAAAAAGGTAAAGGTTCCCCTGCAAATGCGTGCTAGTCATTTCCGACTCTAGGGGCCAGTGCTCATCTGTTTCAAAGCTGAAGAGCCAGCGCTTGTCTGAGGACGTCTCTGTGGTCATGTGGCCAGCATGACTAGACACCATAGTGGTCCCTATTTTTCTACTTGCATTTTTATGTGCTTTCGAACTGCTAGGTTGGCAGAAGCTGGGACGAGTAACAGGCGCTCACTCTGCTACGCGGCACTTGGGATTCGACCCGCCAAACTGCCGATCTTCTGATCTTAGAATGCAGTATTGCAGGCTAACTGCTCACTGTCAGGAGTTCAATCCTGAGTGGCTCAAGGTCGACTCAGCATGCCATCCTTCTGCAGTTGGTAAAATGAGGATCCAGATTGTACACTGTTCAGAGAGTGCTGTAAGGCACTATGAAGAGGTATATACAGTAAGTTTAAGTGCTTTTACTATGAAAGACAGTTAAAAAGGGTTTGTAATGGCTTTTATATTAGAATTCAGATATCCAAGATGTTATCCGGTGCTAATCCTATGCAAAAAATGTACAACTTTCAAGCCAACTGTCCTGTCAAGGAACTGATCTTTGTTAGTTATTTTCTCTCCCAATATGAAGAGCCTGAATGGAAGAAATGTGAACTTACCAGTCTCAAATAACCAAAATATACATTTTTTTTGAAAACGTATATTGCAAATCCTAATTGGACCTTTATTAGAATCATAGGATGGAAAGAACATTGGAGGCGTTCTGTCATGCCCCCGCCAGAGCCTGAATCTGCTGAGGAAAATGAGCTGGAACTGGAGCCAATGGGGGTCGAGGGAGGGGTGTCTGTGGCTTCAGAGGAATGTGGGGAAGAGGAGGCTGAGGCAGACCAGGGCCTTTCAGGATTGGGACAGGATGAACACAAGAGACAGAGCTCAGGTGATGAGCAAGGGCCACCCCCTCCTGATCCTAGAGCACGGAGAGTGGAGAGAAGGAGGGAACAACGTAGGCAGGTTCAACTACTTGGGAGGAGAGCACCCCACCCCTCTCCACAAGGCACACCTGGAGACTGAGATTTAAGGAGACACTGTGGGGAGGGGCATTTGTCGGGAACAATTGCTAAATATTTGGAATGTTGTGTGCTGTTGCTGATCTTGGAAACAACTCTCTGATCTCTTGTTCTGTGTTTGGATTTCTGCTTGGAAACCCCGAAACTCTGACCATTGGACTGGCTGACAAACTTGATTTGGTGTGTTCAAAGACCTCAGACTGAATTTTGGCTTCTCTTCTGAAACTGCTCAGGCAAGCTTGTATTTCCACAGACTTGTTAGATCTATGTTTCTTCCTTGTTATCTACGTGGCCTTGAGCAAATTACTCTTCTAATCTAACTGTGTATGAGTCGAAAGCTGAAGGAGGATGGTTTGTTCCATACACACACTTTCCCTGCCTGAAGAGTTAAAACTTGTGAAATTACTTGCAGCCAGAGGCTGCTGAAGGTGTGTGTGTCTTACATTGTTCTGCAGCTTGCCAGAAATGTGGATGTCGAGTTTCTGATGTATGGCTTTTCAAGTGACTCTGAGACATTGTTTACCTTAAAAGTGGGAGCATTTGGGGAAAATTGGAGCTAATAAAGGGAGTTTGAACTGCCTTTGACCAAAACTGGATGCAGTATTCCAGGTGTGGCCTTACCAAAGCATTGTAAACTGGTATTAGTACTTCATGTGATCTTGATTCTGTCCCTCTGTTAATGCAGCCTAGCACTGTGTTGGCTTTTTTGGCAGCTGCAGCACACTGCTGGCTCATACTGAAGTGATTGTCTACTAGGACTCTGAGATTCCTCTCACAGTTACTACTATTGAGCAAGGTACCACCTATACTATACCTGTGCATTTGATTTTTCCTGCCTAAACGTAGAACCTTACTTTTTTCACCATTGAATTTCATTTTGTTAGATAGTGCCCAGTGTTCACATCTGTCCAGATCCACCTGTATTTTAAGCCTATCTTCTGGAGTATTGACTATTCCTGCCAGCTTGGTGTCATCTGCAAATTTGATGAGTTCCCCATCTATCCCCTCATCCAAATTGTTGATGAAGATGTTGAAGAGCACTGGGCCCAGAACAGAGCCCTGGGGCACCCCACTACACACTTCCTTCCATGTAGATGCAGTTCCATTGAGGACCACACACTGAGTACGGCCTGTCTTCTTTAAGTTAAACAAACACAGTTCCTCAAATCAATTGCCATCTAAGCTCCATATCATCTTTGTCATTCTTCTGGGTCAGGTATCCCACAAACCATAATTAATGTTATGTACTGGGTTCTTTGCTTAATGACGAAGACGAGGCGAGTGAGTTCAGCAAAGATCATTGTTTATTGCTTGCAGGATCTGAACTGAAAAACAGGGCTGCGAATGCAGCAATTTATACCCTGGCCTCTAGGCGGCAGCCAATAGGTTTAAAGCAACCTATTGCCGCCCTAGAGGCAACCAATAGCAGTGCTGGAGACGGGTTGTCTGAGGAGCTGGGGGCCGTTAGCCAGCTTCCCTGCTCAAGCAACCTTCCAGCAATTACCCACGTGGTATTCCCTTAACAAAACAAGCCCAATACATTACAATTAACATAGTCATATCATGAGCTCTGACTGACAATCTGAGCCTGGGAACACAAGCGTACCCTCAGGACTTGAAAAAAAACAGCCAGCAAGTTAAGGTCCAATCTAACTCAGAAGAATGATGTTCCTCAAGGGAGGACCATCACAGAAGAGGCTTCCTGAGTTCCACCAGATGCTTGATTGAAGGTTGCATAATATGCTTCTTCTGCTGGATTTCTTGGAATGGGTAGAAACAATTGGGGAGGGAGGCTATTTATTTATTTATTTATTCAATTTGTATGGCTACCCATCTCTGCAAGTGACTCTGGGCAGCTGTACAAAATGAGTAAATAAATAAATAAACATATACTACGTAAGGAGAAGGGACGAAACCCCTGAAAATCTAAACTCAAAGATGTCGTGCAGAGATTCTTCTGTCAAGAATTGTATTACTGTGCAGTAAAGAAGGTTATTTCCATAGCAACATTATCAGTTCAGCAGCAGAACACTGAGATTTTGAGGGCAGAAGAGTAGAAATGCCTTTCTAATTTTAGGTCATTTATCACTACCCATCCCCATTCAGTGAAGAATTTGCATCTTCATACACCTGTTAGATAACTTGGTTTGTTACGGCTGTTCTTAGACTGCAGTAGTTAAAAGCAAAACCACATGATGATTTTTCATCCTCCTCTGTAAAATTCTTCCAGTTATTATTATGTTAAGGGTATTTTAGGACAACACAGCAAGAAGATCTGTGTCTAAAGCTGGTCACAGTGCTCATAATAAAATTGCTTTGTGATTTCTACTTGGAAGAGATTACAGTCGGGAGACCTCAGATCTCATGTTGCTTCAGGGTAAGCCATTGATGAGAAACAGTTTGGTGTTTTGTTTAAGGACTGGGGAGATTGAGGATTCATGTTCATCCTTATCCAGGGAAACTTGGTGACTTTGGGCCAATTATATTTTCTCTGCCAATTCTACCTCACAAGAGTTTTTCTCACTTCCAAAAATTGAACATTATCTAGAGCTCCTTAGGGGAAAAAATGGAACAAGCAAACAGACAAATAATACTGCAGTTGACATTTTATATATTTGCCTTTTCTGCTTTCAACTAATGTGACAATTTTAGGTAAGTGTACATTAATCTCATGTAGTTGGGAATGCTGGGAAAATTCTCCCAATGATATCTCCCACTAATATCATGAAAAAAAGATGAAATATAGGTGACACTTTTATATTAAATGCCATGTATAATGATTCGCTTGGTCCTTAAAATTGTAGAGAAATGTGTGGCTCAGAATTGGGGAACAGACTTTCCCTTATGCTGAATGATATCACTGGGAATTAATTTCCAAACCTTACTCTTTAAGATCCTTTTTCAAGGAATCAAGAGTACTTTAAATGGCTCTCTCATGGAAGTTGACATTAAATGAAACCTCAAGTGATGGGTTTTGGAGTGCTGGCTTAGCCCATTCTGGGTCTTTTCTATGTGGCAACTGAAGGCCATGTTGAGTAGAATATTCAAGTGTTGGTTCTCAAGCAGGCTTTATTATATGTCTTTGTCTTATAATGGTTTTCTATTTAGTTAGCAGCCTCACATGGTTCTTTTGTTACTCTCTCATCTCACTCCCCAAACAAAAAAAAAATGGGAAAAATTCTAACAATTCCTTTTAAACATCTAAGTTGGGTAGTTTACACATGTTTAATGAGCTGCTTTGAGGAGGGGTTGCCTTTTTAGGGTTATCTTCCTCAACACACATACAGTACACACACACACACTTAAGATCATTTCTGTATAAAAATTCTACATCCGTGTGTGTGTTTGTGTGTGTAGAGAAAGATGGGTAGATTAAATGAAAAAGGAAAATTGAGGATTATGAGGTCTTTTAGTATGCTGGTAGACAGGGAAAAAAGGAAATTTAATAGTCATAGAGTACTTATTCCATGAATAGGAACGAAGAATCCAAATAGTTAACTGAGATAAAACTGAAAGAACACATTTTAGTTATGGCTTATTAGAGGGGACAACTATATATCAGAACTTAAGATGACTGATGCATAATAGGCCATAAACGAGTTGGTGAAATTGTGTAAAAGAATGGAAATTTCATTAGAAAGTAGTATTAGAAAAGCCCGAAGTGTAAATGGTTGTGCAAGGATGTGAGGCCAGAATGGCTGAGAAAGCTTTACTTGAGCAGTGATTATTCTTAAATCACTTTTAAAAAGTGACTGTTGGTTAATGCAGGGCCAAACTGAAACAATACAATAATGTATATCAAAACAAAGAATTGTCTGTGGTACAAAATCCTGCTCAAAATGATTAAGCTTCAGAAGGCACTGCAGTTCCATAAGAAGGCTTCTGAAAATCAATACATGTTTTTGAAAGAAAAATCTTCATCATAGTCCAGTCCAAGCTGGGAATAAACAAAATGGAGACTGCTTTAGAAAGAAGGTTGTAGTTTATTGAAGAGCAGAACCAGACAGAAAGCTCTGGGAAAGCTGACCACATGGAGCAGGGTGTGGGGGTTTCTATACCTTCTTGGGCTTTTGTGTTTGGAGTTGTTCCTGTGGGATGAACTTTGATCTGAGGTTCAGTGTGCCTTTCTGGTATTCTGATGGTTGTGGGTTAATCCTATTATATCCTAAAGGTCATATCCTGCTTCCCTGGGTCTGTGGCTGATGGCTATGTCCCGTGTTGAATTTTTGGGGTGAGGCGTTGTTAGTTCTAGGGATCTTTGTCTTTCTAATCCCATCAGCTCTAAGCTTCCTGGTGCCAGTCTTTCTGAAAGGATTATCATATCTGCATTTCTACAAAGCTGGTTTCTGCTTGAGGGAGGGAGACTTGGGGCTATTAAGAAAAAACTGGGCATGCTTTTCTGCCTTTTTAAGATCCTTTGAGGAAATATAATATTCTGCCTTTTTATTATTTTCTTCTCTGGGGGGAGGGGCTGACTTCCCACAATATGTTCTATCAATAAAGTAAAATGCACACTTCTCTTGATAAGCCATCACCTGGTAGCTTTCTGTGGGATTCAGAAGTTGAAAGTTTGTTCTCAAAAATACTGTACTTTATAGATAGACATGACATTTCTAATTCTTATAACTTTTGGGAAAGTCATAAGCAGGGGTGTCAAACTGGCAGCCCGCAGGCTGGATGCGTCATGTGCAGGCCACGCCCCCCTGGCTCTGCAAAGGCAAAAAATGTCACAATACTTCACATGATGTGATCGAGTTTGACACCCGTGGTCAAAAGCTTCTCCCCTAATAGAGGATACCGACCTCCCAGGCTGCTGCTGCTGTTCAGCAGCTGCATTGCTTATGCAAGAATATGGATTTTAAAAGGAAAAATATAAAAGACTTGATAATGCCTGCGCACAGCAAAGGTAAGTTAAGATAAGATAAGATAAGATAAGATAAGATAAGATAAGATAAGATAAGATAAGATAAGATAAGATGAGCTCCGGATGGCCCCCGACCTTCGCTCCTTCCAGCGCGATCTAAAAACGTATTTATTTGAGCAATCTGACCTGGTTTGATGGATTAGGGCAGGGGTTTTAATATGTTTTTAATTATTGTTTTAAATTTGGGCATTATATTTAATCGTTTTTTAACTTTTGTATTCTGTTTTTATATTTATTGCCCTGTACACTGCCCTGAGTCCTTTGGGAGAAGGGCGGTATAAAAATATAATAAATAATAATAATAATAAGATAAGATAAGATAAGATAAGATAAGATAAGATAAGATAAGATAAGATAAGATAAGATAATCTTTATTGTCATATTTTACTGTGGGCACAACAGCACACATCAAAAATGAAATTTAGTTGCCCGCTCTCAAAGTAAAACACATACATAACACATACCTGAAACATACTATATACAACGTACTGACAGAATTAATAGAGTTGGAAAGGACATTGGACCCTAGTCCAACCCCCTAATCAGGCAGGAACCCTATACCATTTCAGACAAATAGTTGTCCAATGTCTTCTTAAAAACCTCCAGTGTTGGAGCACTCACAACGTTTGGAGGCAAGTCGTTCCACTGATTAATTGTTCTGTCAGGAAATTTCCCTTTAGTTCTAGGTTGCTTCTCTCCTTGATTGGTTTCCATCCATTGCTTCTTGTTCTGCCTTCAGGTGCTTTGGAGAATAGCCTGACTCCCTCTTCTTTATGGCAATGTCTGAGATATTGAAAGACTGCTTTCATGATACCCCTAGTCCTTCTTCTCACTAGACTAGACATATCCAATTCCTGCAGTCTTTCTTTATACGTTTTAGTCTTTTGACTTCAGTAAAAAACAAGGATGACCTACTAAAGGAGTCCTTTACAGTAAAGTATACCGAGAGTCATCCAAATAAAACAGCACAAGATGTAAAGACACCTGCTGTTCACTCCAAAAAGCAAGGAGCAGCTAACAGGGAATTTAGAGCTGACTCCGCTGCTGGAACTACTAGGACAGAAAGAAATAACTATGGAGGGCTTAACTCTCAAGCAGAAAAAAGGCAGCGATGAGAAAAGCACAATTATTACTTACAAACCAACCAGATTTCTAACAAAAGAGTGAACAGAGGGAGGTGCAACTTGAAAAAGACAGTTGTTTTGTCCTTGAGCAAACTGTTCCACTGTGAAGGCACTTCGATAGATCTGCTACATGCGTATGGAAGAGGCTGCATGTGAATTCTGTTTGCAATCTACTATACAGCCCCCTGCATGTTTTTGAAAATGAAGCCCATTCTTAGCATCTTCTCAGGATTCCCAGTACGTGTCTTCTGTTCAGAGGGAGCTACCCCACTTTTGGACCAATTTACCCACAAGGGTATTACCACTTTAAAATCTACGTACAAGTATTTGAATTAGATAATAACCTCAGGGGAATGACCTTGAGAAATCAACAAACTGCATTATCTACAGCTAGAGAGTCTGCTGGAAGTAAAGTTGATTGACTCATTTGGTACATTTGCCAGATTCAAAGCAAGCAGGCACCCTACAGGGATTGGATGAATTAAGAGAAACATTGGTGACAATAGCTCCACTGCAAAACTATTAATTATCCTGACATACATTATTCCTACCTCAAGAAATTTGGCCAGAGAACAGCTTGTTTATAAGTGGGTATAATTTACTTGCAGCAGTTCCTGGAGCAATACAAGATAGATTGTGTGGTGGTTTAATTTCAGTTTAGCTTCATTCAAACATTATAAAGTTAGACCCAATGGACCACTGTGCAATGTCTGTGCTGCTAAAATTTAATAACGCTCTCTTACTATTGGTTAATGTCTAACTTCTGCCTTCTCAAAATAGGACTCAATTTGACAGTTTATGGACCAAATTTGAACTGTGCATAAGTACCCTGAGCTGAGTTCTCCATCCAGGACTTTATGCTCCTGAAGAATCAGTATAAACATCTATTATAAAACAAAAGGATTCCTTTAGGGATTCCTGGCAGCCATTGATAATAGCATCTCAAGCCAGAAATCCCAGTCTATTCTGGTACCTGACAGTTTCCCACCCAAGTGACAGGCCCTTTTGACTTCCTGGTCTTTTACTTTGCATCCGGCACCACTTTAGAGCAGACATGTCAAACACAAGGCCCGAGGCCCAGATCCGGCCCGCAAAATGGTTTCATGTGGCCCGCGAAGCCATCCTGGAAACAGTGAGGGAACGGCCCCCACTGCCTTGGCCCTGGCCCAGAGACCCTCCTTCTGCCAGAGACCCTCAGATCTGCCCCACTCCTGCCCAGGCCCCTATAGGCACCCTTGATGCAAATGATGTAGAGCTGGCCACGCCCACCCAGTAGGCCATAAGCACTCTAGCCATGCCCGCCCAGTAGGCCATGCCCACCCAGACCACACCCACCCGGCCCCCTGAGGGCAACCGCAATGCTGATGCGGCCCTCAATGAAATTGAGTTTGACACCCCTGCTTTAGAGTGTTTAATTTGGTTTAAATCTTACTGTTACCATGCTCCGTAACTGGATCCCAGAAACAAAGCTGAAATAAATATACTTATTTATCATCTAAAGCCTGGTAAATCTCCAGGCAATGACTTTATTACTCCCGAAATATTACACAATAATTTAGAATGGGGGACCTCAGTTCTTCCTTTTCCGTTTACTTATATTGATTGCACTGTGCAAATCCCAGAAGACTGGGTCTTAGCCATTAAGCCACTTGGCTAAGGGCACCCAAGATCTGCCTGCTAATTATAGACAAATTAGCCATTTAAGAATAATAAGTAAGCTGTATGAACAAACTTTTATACAACAAATTAGTTGACTTCATCGATCTATATCGGGGGTGTCAAACTGCCAGCCCACAGGCTAGTTGCATCATACAGAGGCTGCACCCACCCCAGCTCTGGTAATGCAAAAAAAGTCACGACACATTGTGACACATCACGTGACGTGGTGAGTTTGACACCTATGATCTATATCATATATTGTCAGATAAGGAAGCAGGTTTCAAGATCAAATTTTCTATCTCTGGACACGCCTTTATACTTCAACGCTTGGCCAGAAAATACACATCTGAAACAGGTTCAATATTATATACTGCATTTATTGATTTTAAAGTTTACATTTGATCTAGTTCCCACTTGAAATCAACTACGGTAAAACTAAGATCCTGATCTTTGCAAACACACCTAACCTGCATGCCTGGAAGATAAATGGCCAGAGCATTACAAACAAGTGAAAACTTTTAAATTTTCCATACTGTAGCTCCACCAAATACAGCGCACACAAATATTATGTTGTATAAAATTCTCAAGGAACAATGGCTGCAATTCACTCTTTATTTCACAGATGAGCCCAGCATATGCCCAGCAGCACTGGAACTATATTCAGCCAAGGCTTAGGCACAATTACTGTATATTTCAATGAGCAGCTAAGACTTTAAACTTCCTTTATTCCTCTTGACAGAGTCCAAAGTAAATGCCTAAGGACTATATTCCAGGTAACCCCTGGGTTCCAAATGTAGCTTTCAGGAGAGAGGCAGGGTTATCTAAATTTGAAACAGATGCGTAGATCTGTATCAAAGCACATTGGTTGAAATTACTCCTTTAGTACATGTTCTTCCCTTATGGAGGACAATTACAAATCTCTCAGTGCATATATAACCATTGAACTTGGAAACCCAAAAGGACTGCTTTGCCAAAGCAAGTTTTTGTGAGACGTAATCCCTTTTAACAAACCAGTGAGATACTTAAAACATATGACGTTTTAAGTTTCCAAATTTCTGAAGAGCTTCCACTTTAGCATGTTTCAATGCTCTTCCCACAGCAGTTTTGGAGGACTGTCTGCATGAGTTGAGATTGCGCCCCTGCAGGCCAGGGGCTGTTGAGACTGCAGCTTATTTACTGTACTCTCCACCGGTACCGCCACAATTGAGCCCAAAATTTATGTTGCTAAGTGAGAAATTTGTTAAGTGAGTTTTGCCCCGTTGTACGGCTTTTTTGCCACTTTTGTTAAGTGAATCACTGCAGTTGTTAAATTAGTAACACGGTTGCTAAGTGAATCTGGCTTCTCCATTGACTTTGCTTGTCAGAAGGTCACAAAAGCTTGATCACATGACCCCAGGACGCTGCAACCGTCATAAATATGAGCCAGTTGTCTAGCATCTGAATGTAAATCACATGACCATGGAGATGCTGCAATGTTCATAAGTGTGAAAAATGTCATTTTTTCAAGTGCCGTTGTTACTTCAAATGGTCATTAAATGAACTGTTGTAAATCGAGGACTACCTATATAAACTCTTAAGCATAACTCCTTACCTGTTTGGTTTAATCTCCTTGAATGTGGCTAAATTTTTGTGACCCGGCCTTTAAACTTAGTCTGACTTTGAGTATCCACTGACAAACCCACCACTAGTAGTAATATTTTAGTTTTTACTTTATTTTTATTTTAATGTGTTTTTGTTTGAAATGTCTGGTGACCATAATAATAATAAAAAATTAGATATATACACTCTATAATCTCTGTTGTGTAAAATGACTAATGTGACAAAATATGTATTTGTACTCTGGGGGAAAAGGGCTCATTTCTACAGCTCATGTACTTAGTATAATTAATTTGTCTGCCTAGAGAAGATTAATATATGGCTCTCACAATGCTTTCTGCATGACAGAGAGCCAAATTAAGCTCAGGAAAACAGGTTTCCTTGTTGATTCACTTGGTGGTTTACCTTTTTATTTTGCAACAGAATATATAGACTCAGAGAATTTGGTATGAAGTGTCTTGGCATTTCTCATGCCTGTCTACAGTGTTTAAATTTGTAGATTTTATTTTTCCTGATGGAATGGAAACCTTAGTGTGCCTTAGTGGCTGGGTTTACACAATATGTTTGGTCTGGTGACTGAATAAGCCAATTTTCTGGTTTCCAACTCTAAATTCATTAGCTAATCAAATAATAACTTAATCAAAATGTTTCAAGTCAATGTGCTGGCTGTAGGAAGTTGGGAGTTGAAGTCCACACATCTTAAAATTTCCAGGGTTGAGAAACACTGCCCTAGACACTAAGTAGGCCAAGAATAATAGTTAAAAATTTTTAAAATTAGCATGTTACATAAATGTATCTGCTGAGCCTTTTTTAAGGTAATTATGCAAATCCGGTTACAGGGTTGGATCTAGATGTCTACCCTTGCAAAGGGAGAGGTAGAACTCAAGGAAGCATTTCTGAAATCTAATTCTGGAAATGAAGTAAGAGAATGGTGAAAGAAAGTGCCTTCTCCTTTCCAGGCTAAGAATGTTTTGGCATATGATCTCCAAAGCAATTTAGTATAAACTTGAATAGTTTACCCCAGACACTAATCAGGAGTGCATTGGATGTATTATCAAAACCCGGGTGGACCACCTGCCCAAATTTTGGGTTTGGGTTGAGACTCCGGGAAAAGGGCAGTTATTGTCATCCATGACGACTCTCCAAGATTCTGCCTTTCAGATAAGTGGATATGAGACTTTCTGCAGATCTTGACTCTTGAGGAATGCACTGTCCTCCCTGTTGCAAGTGATAGCCATGCCTGAGTCCATTATTGGGTGACTTTTGGAGACTATTAAGTTCGCTTGTCCTTAACTGCCAGTCACTGAGCCCAAGGCATTTTAGGAGTTTATGGCCTCCATGACAACCTTCAATCTGTCTGACTGAAGACCTGATGCATACGAGGGTGGTGTGTATGTGTATGTGTTAAACTTTAGATCTGATTTCATCTTGGGGCAGTAGTGACATGGCCAAGAGGATAGATTTTGGAGGACATTACTACCAGTCCATTGCCATGGTCAGATAACTCTCTGATCATTTTTTTTTTTACTTTTTCCGGTTCTCTTGCCCACAGGGGAAGTGGGGCCTGTTAGATCAATCTATCCCAGGCAACTGATGAAGCTGAATGGGTTGAAGAAGGAACATGAAGTTTTATTTATGCTGGTAATGACCTATAAAGCTCTCAATGGCTTGGGTCCAGATTATCTAAGGGAACACCTGCTGCCGGCATCAACTTCCCATCGTCCTGTGCGCTCCCACAGGGAGGGCCTTCTTAGGGTACCGCCGGTCAAGGAATGCTGGCGGGTTATTCCCAGGGGAAGGGCGTTCTCTGTGGGCGCGCCGGCCCTTTGGAACCAACTTCTCACGGAGCTTAGGACTGCCCCCGACCTTCGCTCATTTCGCAGGGACTTGAAAACCTGGTTTTTTGAGCTGTCTGGCCCAGACTGAGGGGTTTTAATTATTTATTAATGGGGTTTTAGTTTAAATTCAGGGACTTAATTTAATCTTAGTTTTAATTGATTTTAACTTTGTATGTTATGTATTTTTAATTTTCCCTGTAAACCACCCTGAGTCCTACGGGAATAGTTTAAATAAATAAATTTGGTGGGGTTTTCTTTTCACATATGCTAGAGTAGGATTTTATTTGAGCCAGCTCTGCAGATTTTCACATACATAAGAGGAATGTCTTGGCCACATCTAACCTTTATGGAATTTCTACCATCTCCTGAAGATTAAAGAGGACACAGAAGCCACATAAGCAAAGTGCTAACTTTTACTAGAGGAGTTGTGCAGCATTTGCTGCAAATGGCAAACAAATGGAATAATACTTGGCAGCTGAAAAATTGTAGAGTGATATTTTTATCAGATGTATGAATAGAGACAATGATCTTGATTCTCTTTAGCTCTTTATAGCAAATGCAATTTATTTTGTATCAGATTGAATAGATGCAGGAATCTGTAACCAGTGGTAGAAAAGAATCTTCTTAAACATGTTCCT
Source organism: Vipera ursinii (assembly GCF_947247035.1). Classification (NCBI taxonomy): domain Eukaryota; kingdom Metazoa; phylum Chordata; class Lepidosauria; order Squamata; family Viperidae; genus Vipera; species Vipera ursinii. Next base: position 23,032,864 of record NC_139514.1, read on the forward strand.
GTTTTATCTCACTATGTATAAAAAAACTTTCATTCGTTGACGATAAGAGGCCTTTTCTTTTTACATTTTTTTACCTCAGAGATTTATTACCTATGATGAAGTGAAAAGGAAATATTTTCCCATCTAAACATCACAAAAACTTGATCCTGAATGATTGCTCAGTACTTCACAAACAATGAAAGCAATTTTTACTTCTGGAAATACCACTCTGATTTTGGTAATGGAACCTGTCAAATGATATGGCATATGGTTCAAAAATCTGAGCACTATTTAAAACAGAAAAAGTGATGGTTACAGTTTGCTTTATAGTGGTTAAAACCCTTTGGTTAATTCAGTGTTGGACAATGTCTTATTCTACAATTAAACTTTTAAGTCCATGGAATTCCACACAATATTTAAAAAAAAATTAAAGAATAACCCTTTTAATAAAAAGAGTAAAAAAAATTAATAGAGGTTTTGAATGAATAACTTTTTAATCATTCTCTTTATCTTCTCTTACATTTAATACATTGTCACTTGGGAGAATGAGCATGCATAAGGCAACACATCAATGTTCAGAATGGAATTGTTAAAGTCTTAAAACTGCCATATCTGTCATCAGTTTTAGTAAAAGCTGAATATTTAGTTCAAATAAATCTGTTCAGTACAAAGGGAGGCAATACTTTTTTTCACTTAAAAGCCCATATTCTTTGTGAACTTTCATCTAAAAGTGTTCTAGTGAATATTTTTGTCACCAGTTGCTTCAGTATATTTGAGGAGAGACATGCTACCATCTCACTTTGTTGGCCCAGTGAAACTGAATGACCTTAGACTTCATAAAAACCATCATTTGGATCTGCTTTGGAGAACTCTATGCACAACATAATTTAAGAAATACTGTTCTAAAAAAATGGATCAACAACCCTACATATGGTCCATTAAAATTCTCTCTCTCTCTCATTAGATCCTGACTTTCCTTCTGAATCCGACATTTAATTTTGGTTTCTTACTATTTTGAAACAGAAAATATATATTTCTTGTATGCTTAATATATTTTTAAAATCAAAGAAAAAACACTCTTGTATCCCCCAAAAGAAAATCTTGAATCTATTCACAAACAATATCTTTTGAGTAAAACCTCTTGCTTGCTACAGCCCTCAACAACTTCTACTGTTCTTTGTGATAATGCATAATAATAATAATAATAATAATAATAATAATAATAATAATAATGATGATGATGATGATGATGATGATGATGATGATGATGATGATGATGATGTTGGAAGGGACCTTGGAGGTCATCTAGTCCATCCCCCCACTCAGGCAGGAAACCCTATACCAGACATGTCAAACTCGCAACATCATGTGATGTCACACGATGTATCGGAGCTTTTTCGCCATTGCCAGCAATGGGGTGGGCGCGGTTTCTTCATGACGCTTCCGGCCCACGGGGCGGGAGTTTGACACCCCTGCGGCCTATACAGTTTCAGGCAAATGGCTGTCCAGTCTCTTCTTAAAAACTTCCAGTGTTGGAGCATTCACCACTTCTGGAGGCAGGTTGTTCCACTGATTAATTGTTCTAACTGTCAGGAAATTTCTCCTTAGTTCTAGGTTGCTTCTCTCTTTGGTTAGTTTCCAAAATTTCATCTATTATATAAATCTACAACCCGTCCCAGTCCAAAGATTTAGACTGTGAATTCACAGCCTAAGATCTGTTTTACATTTCATTATCTTTCATAGCAGAATGTTTCTGAAGCAGTTGAAGCAGTTGGCAGCACTTCAGAACAGAAGGTAGTGGTGGCTGATCAGCAGCAAGAAGCTGAAGGTAAGGTAATGCTGACTCTAAGCTCTAAAAGCTGGGTAGGCTTTTTAGGTTGACTGGTCAGGAAGATTTTTCTTTTTGGGGGACAGGTCATTTTGGCTTGGAGACATGTTTCTTCTGCCACCTAAGATTGAAGCTAAAAAAAAAACCCTGCAGAAGGCTCTCAGAAATTCATGATAAAAACATTTGAGACTTGGTGAATGCATATTTCCAACATGACTTCATGGCCTTAAAAAGTCTGTAAAGGTTTGCATTGATTTTTTCATGATCATCTGTTTCCTGGGCTTCAAGCAGAAGTAAGAATATATATGCTTTTTCTAAGCAGATCAAGTTCAAGCTGATGCCTTCCAAGCATATTGGATATCAGCACCAGTGCTGGGATTCAGCCAGTTTGCACCACTTCGGCAGAACCAGTAGCTAATTTTTTGTTGACCAGGCCCAGAATGGACTTCCGGAAGTGGCATCCATACAGAGAACGGGTTGTTCACATATTTGAATCCCACCACTGATCAGCACCCAATAATTCTGCTAAAATTGCTGCTAATTCATATCCTGCTAGAGGTCATCAAGGTGGAAATGTTGAAGTAAATAAATGAATAGGTGGCTGCATACTCATGAGATGAGTATGATAGCAATGAATCATTGGAGCTGGTGTTGTTGAACATACAGTAAATACATACCCCAGACATGGGATGTTCTTTCAAACATGGGTCAATCATCAGCTTTCAAGTACTGTATTCATCTCTCCTTTACAGGAGAAAATACTAGCAACTGAGTCTGTAATAGAAATGCTGCATATCATTAACTGATTAAAAGTAAGGGTGGAACGTAGAAAATATGCATGGATCTTTGCAGTCTACAGATCTCTTGAAAATATTGATAGGGTTCACACTTGATTCTAAGACAATAAATATATCGATTTGATATGAGTTTAAAATCATGTAATTGCTTGGTACAAAATAATGTTATTCCATAGACCAGGGGTGCTGACCTGCGGGCTGAATGCATCGTAGCGAAACTGCACCCACCCCATTGCTGGCAATGGCAAAAAAGTCGTGATATGTCACGACACGTGCCGTGACATTGCAAGTTTGACACCCCTGTCATAGGTCATGGTTTGTAATCACAATGTCTGACAGGTACATGCATTATGCTAAGCCAAAATACTAAAGAAAAAAACCTACATTATATCATAATATGATATGCCAATAAGGGCTCTTTTTCCAGAGGTGGAAAGAAAAATTGCAAGTCTTTGTCATGTTTTCCCCCCAGAAAGTAATTTGCAGTGATGAAAATGGTATTCAGTCATAATAACATTCTAATATTTTAAACTATTATATTAACTTCCATCCCCCACTCCATAATACTGTGACATAGGAAGATCAAAGCAATGCAATAGCCATATACTTAAGATTATAATGGGAATGTATTAGTGATATAACACATTGCATAAATGGCTGGTTCACAGTAATTAGAAAATCAGTTGAGACCCAAGTTCTAATCCAAGTGATAAAGCTCAAAAGGTGATCTTGAACTAATCCTTATTCCCCAGCCTAATCCAGATAATTAGGTTTTTTGTAACAATAACTAGCTGGGTAGAGAATCAAATACGTTCCTTGGGAAAGTATGGTATAAAAATTAATAAAGACACAATGAATAATAATATGCAACTGAAAATGTTATTATTTATCTTTTTAAAGGATCATTTGTTCCTTACAAATTGTTCAGCTAATGAATCTCTTTAAAAGCAAAGGCCTTTCATATTGATTTCCCAAACCATGAAGTGATAAGTTTGCTTTACTAAATTATAGTGTTTAGAGAGCATTTCCTAAAAAACATTTCCTTAAAATAGTTTAAGGAAATATATGTGCTGATACATTAATAGTTTATGGTGTAATTTAGCATTGGTAATTAGATGAGAATTTTCCATAACAACTGAAATGACAACTCTGTAGACTGAAATGACAGCTTTGTAGACTGAAAGACATTCAAAGATGTTTCACAGCAACCAATCAGAAATGATCTTAATCCCGTAAAGTCTATTTTTGTTAAGATCTTTTATTTTCTTTGCCATCATACTGTATGGCTTCAGGCAGAACTATTATAGATTGTCTTTATCTCAGCTAGTGTTACTCTAAGCCCACAGCAGTTATTCAGATTGTACAAGTTTCTTTTTGCTCTGGCTTTATTCATTTTACTCCATAATTTTCTTTAAAAATGATAATCTTTTAATATATCCATCCTAATGGGAACAGAAAAAGGTACCCAGATACAAAAAGATCAGCTATATGGGCATTCGTGTGTGTGTGAGAGAGAGAGAGGGGCGGGGAGGCAAAGAAGTCATCATAGTATTCACAATCGGCAATTGCAATCTGGCCCTTTTGGTGTGCGATTATAGGTGCCATCTTGATTTTTTTTTTGCTCTGCATAGTGTTCAAAGTCCTTTTTTTACCTTTGAATATGAAGTACTTCACAACCCTAAGACATGCTCACTCACTCACTCGCAATAAATATTAAGGGAATCAATATGTTCCTAGACATTAGCACACCAAGTGCTATGTAAGTGAAGGAAGATTCCTTCATTACCAGTTGCATATCATGTCCTCTGTTCTGCTCCTAGGCATTTTATAATGTTTGTAATCAGTTATGATTTTAAATGTTCCTTTGACATTGTGATTGGGGATTTGAAATTCTGTATTTTTCCTGTTAGGGACACGGTGGCTCAGTGGGTTGGGACGCTGAGCTTGTCGATCAGAAGGTCGGCAGTTTAGCGGGTCAAATCCCGAGTGCCGCATAACAGAGTGAGCACCTGTTACTCGTCCCAGCTTCTGCCAACCTAGCAGTTCGAAAGCACGTAAAAATGCAAGTAGAAAAATAGGGACCACTACGGTGGGAAGGTAACAGCGTTCCATGAGCCTTTGGCGTCTAGTCATGCCGGCCACATGACCACGGAGACGTCCTTGGACAAGCGCTGGCTCTTTGGCTTTGAAACGGAGATGAGCACCAGCCCCTGGAGTTGGAAACGACTAGCACGCATGTGTGGGGGAACCTTTACCTTTACCTTTATCTTTCCTGTGCTCTTAGTAATTACTTGGACTGTTTTAATTTTTTAATTACAGGTAGTCCTCAATTTAGAACAGTTCATTTAGTGACTGTTCAAAGTTACAATGGCATTGAAAAAAATGACTTACAGTATGACCATTTGTCACACTTATGACCACTGCAGCATCCCCACAGTCACATGATCAAAATTAGGTTGCTTGGCAACTGACTCATATATATGACAGTTGCAGTGTCCCAGGATCATGCAATCCCCTTTTATGACCTTCTGACAAGCAAAGTCAATGGATAAGCCAGATTCACTTCACAACCAGGTTACTAACTTAAAACTGCAATGGTTCACTTAACAACTGTGGCAGGTCATAAAATGGGGCAAAACTCACTTAAATGTTTCACTTAGCAACAGAAATTTTGGGCTCACTTCTGGTTGTAAGTCAAGGATTTTACTTGTATTTTCCTAATTAAAATGTGCACAGTAAAATTTAAATGTATTTAATGACTTTGAAGTGATAGAGAAATTATGTGGAATATTGGTGCTCTCTGAACTTGTTTGTTTGCTTTCAGACATTTTTTTACCCAACTACATTAATGTGAGTTAGTGTGCGGTTTGCTCCTTGTTTATATGCAGTACCTTGCCCTGCCAGTACTGGTGGGGTATAGTATCTCTTTAGTAACCGTAGTTCTTTGGTTAAGGTATTGTTTTCTGCTTGATTGTTTGGTGTTAATCCCTGCTTATCTGTGTGTCGGCTGCTAGAGTAGATGTATTTTGGTTTTTATATTTTCTTCTTTGCATTTTTTAATTGTCTCTATTGAATTGTGTGTAAATGTGATCTAAAGATTAAGGCACCAGGCTGGAAACCAGAGACTGTGAGTTCTAGTCCTATGCAAGAAAGGAGCTGGGTGACTTTGGGCCAGTGATTCTCTCTCACAGCTGTTGCTGTGGGGAAATAGAAGGAGAAGTGTATCCACATATTAGTATATCCACAACCTTGCCTTATTTATAAAAAGGATAAAGTTAGAATTTAAAAAACAAACCAGCTCTGGTAGCCAGTGGGATATATTCAGAGTGAGATTAATATGTTTGTGGTAGCCTGGCCAGTGTGGCAATATAGCTGATGTGTCTCCTATATTTACATTAGATCCATCTTCCAAGAATAACCTTATGGACAATGCACACAGTGATTGAATTTTCTAACTAAATGCTCTCTGACCAGGAAAGCTATAGTCAATAAACCACTAGGAGCTGGGAAAATGCACAGCTTGCTGCAGAGGTTATTTGTGTCTCCATTGACAGTGATGACGATAGGGAGAGCTACAAATTTTAAATCTGGAAGGAAATTGCAAGCTCATCTAATCATCATAATTCATAAATAAGGGACAATCTGTTAACAATGCTCCCAAATGAATGGCACTGAGCCTCAGCTGATTTGCCTTCATCCAGCTCACCTGCACGTCCTCATATCATCTTTTCCTGACTCAAGTGCTACGGTAATACAAAATATTGTGGTTGCTGAGGGTTACTGGCATAAATGATGAAACGTCACTTCAGATTTGCAAATAACCATCTTTCACAGCTTTACATAGAAACTGAATATCAAAAATGTCATGGAACTCTATGGAGCTTAACACTTACTTGTAATGAGGCGCTGATATAAAATTCCATACATGTTACTCATTACGCTGGGCAAGGGGGGGAAAGATAGGTCTTTCTGTATCTATTGCAGAAAAAAATAATAATACAGGCTGTGACATGGATCTTCTGCCAGAGAAGAAAAAAACATCTCAGTGAAGCTAAACATCCAAATCTTGTTTATTTGTTTGTGGCAAAGAATATGATAGTTCATTGGCTCATGGCTATCCATTTGTCATTCATAGGACATGAAAAACTTATGACTATCAAGTGAGCATACTATGTGGGTGTGGGTGCATATGTGTGTAATATTTCTACATTTGGGTGAAGGTAGGAAATTCTCCATTTGATTCCTTCAGATGTCAAGGCATTCATTCCCAAGTGATATCTTCAAGGTCATTAAGGTCATGATGGATAACATGTGACTGGAATCTTAAAATTTCAGATATCTGATGCCAACAAAATATTGAAGAGGAAATTTAATTTCTTTCAGCAAATCTATAAGGCAAATGTCAACTCAGTTAAAACCACCTTTAAATAGGATTTGTCTTTAGCTCAGTAGGTAGGAAGACTTGTTATCTGAATCTGCTGAAAGACATCTGACAAAAATTGCACAGCATTTTCACAATTCCCAGTGTTTTGCTCAGATAATATTAGCTAGCTTTCCCAGTTACATTTTTTTTTGTGAGACAAAGGGACAGAGAAGTCATTTGCAATCTATCTAAGCTAAATTCAATTTAAATGCAATTAAATATTAAACAAATTATGATTACTCCCCATGTGTATAATAATTTTTTTCTTTCTATTAAGGTCTGGTACATCCTATGATAATTAGAATGCTGTAGTAAAACCACGATCCCCTGATTTAGGAGTATCATCTTTAAGTAGGATTGAGTTAGATCTAATTCTGTAATTTTCAGCTTAATTAGGCAACAGTCTGATGTTACCAACACACAATTCATAAAAATATGCATATTATACATACTGTATACATGACAAGCCCAGTATGCAATATATTTTGCACAAGGAATTGATGGAAAGTTTGTTTTTCTGCATCTTTATTTTGTTACATTCTGTTCATTTTATTCTTGCTATTGTAGTTTTAAGAAGAAAAATGTCTTCTTGTTTTATGTATGTATGTATGTATGTATGTATGTATGTATGTATGTATGTATGTATATCTCACACTTCTTAATTGCCCATCTCCCTTAAAGACGGGCTCTGGGCATTGTACAATTTAATCTATAAAATTAAGCATTAAAAATAAAATAAATAAGATAAAAACTTTTTTTAAATATAAAACAATATTATAAAATTACAAAAGATGGTGAATTCCAAGATGGGGAGGCTAGCAATTGTTAATACAGGCAGAGGGAAGGTTTCTCATGAGGCCAACCAACTCCATGGTTGTGTGGAGCCCTTCTGTCCTCCATGCAAAGCTACAGAGTCAAGTTTTGACCCCCTTGCAGAACACCAATAGATTGGGGGCTTTCCTCACCTCTGTGGGGCAAGATGTTCCACAATGCAGGGGCAGCATCAGAAAAGGCTCTCTTCCTAGACCCCCCCCCAGTCGAAATTGTGACTGATTGCATCTGTAGCATGCCTTCCCTGCCTGATTGAGTGGAATGGGCTGTTGTGTTGCAGTGAAGCTGGTTCCATTGGTAACCTGACCCTATGCCATATAGGGCTTTATAGATGATGACCAACATCTTGAATTGGACCTGGAAGCAAGGTGGTACCCAGTGTAGTTTGCAGAGCAGAGGTGTTATATGTGCCCTTCTTTGGGCACTCAGTATGGCTCATGTGGATGCATTCTGCACCAGTTGAAGCTTCCAGATACTTTTCAAGGGTAGCCCTATGTAGAGTGTGTTACAGTAGTCCAATAGGAAGATGACCAGAGTATGAGTGGCCTGTTTTACTCACAGTCCTGCTTGGTTTTAGAAAAGAGCTAGACAACAACCCTACTGGATCATTGTTCCAGACATATTTCCTTACTTAAACAGACAAAAACAGAATGACCATGGGCAGACAAAAATATTTGAAAGAAGAGTGAATGGGTTGATAGTAAGGGGATTACCAAGAAAATAATGGTTAGGATGGATGAAGATTTTAGAAAAAGGAGAGAGAGAGAGACAGGGAATTTAAAAGTAAAAGGCAATGTATGAAATGTAATATACATGCGGTGGAAGCTAGGGTGGTTTTATGGATTGATAAATATGGAAAACAATTTTTGCAAACTAGATTTCTTTTTTTATTAAAAAAAATCTAATGTTCTTTATTTCTTTGCCTTCTTTGCCTTTATTGCCTTTGCCTTCCTGCATTTTATCCAGCATTCTTATGCCGAAAGGGAACAGGATGAGAGATATGTATATCTACATATTCTGTATGCACATTTGTTTGTTTTTATAGAGAAGACAAAGGGAAAAATGGTAGGATAGGATAGTCTGGTATAACACTTTGCTTGGGATGGTGTCATATGCTGTATCTACATCTGTTTAAAGGAGGACTATTTCAGTGAATAAAGAATAATGAAATAAAAGAAGAGTATAGAAGGGAGATAAGTTGTTAGATGTGTTATTGGCAGTGGAAGATAGAAACCAAGGAAATGAATACCTTAAGTTGAAAAGCTGTCTTGCTTATTTTGGACAATCATCATTTCCTGCAGGGAGCATCTGTGCTGTGAAAACTATCTCAAAGGAGAGGCAGGAAGAATGTGTTGTGATTGCTTGAGGATATAACTTTTACCTGGACCAAGTTTAATTGGTTTTCTATTATAATTTCAAGCGGCATTGTGTTGTTATTATCTTCCCAGGTTATCCCGCTGCAAACTTAAGTGTTGTTGGAAATGTTGCATTTCACATTCTCTGGTTTGGATATGCAAAGTTTCATTTAAATTGCAGTTCTCCAGGATCAACTAAATAAAGCAGTTTTATGGGACAACAATTCATTGGATAAAAATGTCTTTCAAGATTTTAGATCAAGTAAAAATGTTGTACTGTAATAACAAGGGTGAATAACATGCTAGTCTTTAAGAACAAATGAAACAATAGGTAGTGTTGCTGGGACTGCAATTGTGCACATGCATACACATGTAAACACACACCCACAGACATCAATAAATATATCTTCACTTCATCAGGGAGGGAGCTTGGGAAAAAGAGAGTCTATAAGCCAGCATGGATTGGTGATCATTAACATTTTCTAGATCACTTACAGGTAGTTCTCAACATATGACCGTAATGGAGCCTGCCCATGATGGTTGTAAAGCGGCTCACCAGCCTGATCTTAGGACCTTTTTTCAGAGGTTGTAAAATGAATGCCATGGCCGTAAAGCAAACCTATTGTTTGCTATGGGTCACTTTCGCCAAAAACCAAAAATAAATTCTGTTTTTCAGCAAAAAGTAGAAAAATATGGTTGCATTACACCAGGATGCTGTGAACAGACATACTGTAAATGTGGGTTGTTTGCCTAATGCCCGACCTGAAGCCACGTGTCTTTGGAGAGGGGGCAGCCATCGAAACTTTGGAACTATACCCAATGGGATGGGTCCATTATAACTTTGATCGTTAAATGATTGACCATAATTGGAGGACCATCTATAGAATCATTGTGTTTTCTTACTGTTATTAGTAACAGAAAAGCAACAACAACAACAACAAGCCTGCATATGGGGGTGGGGATGTTTTTTTCTTATCTTGATCAAGTTTTGGAAATAATGTCCTATTTCCCACTATCCACATAAGAGGAGAAAGTGTTTCTGTGGTTCTGCAGGCCACGGGTGTGTGTGTATGTGTGTGGCTAGTTTGTGTGTAGTCTTTAAGTTGTCAAAATGAACAGACTACTAGCAAAAGAACTAATGAAATAATGTATGCTGTACCATATTCAGATTTTCCTAACTTAGAAAAATGAAATAAGTTTTGAACAATCTGGAAAATGTTCTGGGTGATAGTGGATGATGATTGGGTTAGCTCTAATTAATGTCCAAATGAATTGTTATATCATATACAGTATATGCTTCCACTTCTTTCTCTTCACTGTTTAGCATCCTGCAGGATTAGGGAGGCATATGAAAATTATAAATTAATCTAAAGAAACTAAATTAAATTAAACTAAAGAAACAAATAACCTGTGCAAGGGAGGGTGTTCCACATGTGGGACACTATTATGATTTGCTGATTCGGTAGATTTGTGCAAAGGGACAAATTAAGGATGGGTTGTGAAAAGCTTTCTTTGCCAGTGGAAAATAAAACTAGCATGAAACCTTAAACATTTGGACAAACTAATAATAAACTAGAAATTCATCCTTACAATGCTAACTTAGGGTTAACTTCTGCTTGTCTCAATAGGCTTCTGAATAAACATGCGTGGGACTGTGCTACAAATTATGTATGCCCTATTTACAAAAAACCAGAGACATTTTAAGCCAAGAAACCAATTAAGCAGAGTTTTAGTGACTAGTAATAACTGCTGTGAATAAGCTGAAATGAATTATTTGGGAAAAATAAGAAAATCATCTCCTAAGTCAAATACATGAACAGGATTAAGATGCCTTCAGTTACTCAGGTGAAGCTGTGGATCTAATGGTAGCAGTTAAGTTATTCTTGATATTTCCTGATATAAATGAGATTCCAGCCAAAGCTGACTGTTTCTAATTAAGCCTAATATTTCCCTGGTGAGCCTTTATAATGTCTTAAATTCTACAGTGCTTCAGGGAATCACTATCTTACCAAAACCGCAAATGCTGTTAGGTCTGCTAATATAGTGGTGTCTAATGATTGCTATCTAAATAAAATACTGGAGGGCCACCACTGTTCTACTTTACTGAATGCAAGCCAATTGTCACTCAGAAGGAAAGAAAACAAAAGTGTGTTGCATATGAACATTTTTATTTCGGAATGAGCACACGTATGCATATCTTCCTTGCATACACTTGTGTGTGTGTGTGTGTGTGTAGCTGTATAGAATAGATAATCCTGAAATCAGTCTTTATATAACTGTATCAGGAATAAAATATTTGGAAGTTAAGCTAATTTTTCTTCCAGATCATTCAATATCTAACTCCTAACCAATTAGCCACCCTCTTAAATTGAAATATGTTTATTTATGTTCTGGGCACATGACTATTTGAAGGAAATAACAATGTCTAATATGCATTTTAATGCAAATAGGGATACATTCATGGCTTAATCCTTTAAAGGACATACGATTGTGCATATATGGCCTATTTATATACATAACATTGATGCAAAACAATCTCACAGGTATTATATAGTGCTATGTGTTATTTTCCAAAATGGAAACTGAAACCCCACCAATAGCAGATTACATTTTATGCCTATACATAATTAGAAAACTGAGACAACTGTTCCTTATTAAAAGATAAATTGTTTGGGGAAAATGCTTGTCTTTTTTCTCTGTGAATGGGAGTTTGGTCTGCACTTGAGTAGAATGAAATGACTCCTTAGCTTAGACCAAGATATTTTGAAGTCCTTTTTCAAAATTAAGTCTTGGTTTAAGACTTACTGACTTTCGTAATAAAGCCTAATGTGGCTGTAGTATTTGAAGGTCTCCTCCCTCTTTCCAAGCTAGTTAGGATGAGGACAACTGCCACATCATATCACTCCTCTGAATATATCCACATGCTAATTAACTGGGCTGTGCAGCTCTTTGGATTGGGATAAAAAGAAAAAGTGCACTAGAGCTTATGGAAGCACAGCCTCTCATTAACATCTTAAAGCAACTGCATTTTATCCTGGGACATGGATAGCACAGCCTGTTATTAAAATCTTAAAGCAACTGCATTTTATCCTGGGACATGTGTGATTGAAAGAATTGCTGACAGATATCATGCATTCTCCTATTTTAGATGTGTTGAAGTTAGAAGCCTTCTCTAATGAAGGCTTTATTTAGATTCCTTCGCTTAGCACAGAGTTAGATTTATTGACATAAATGGACGTTACTGACAGATGTTATGCATGTGCCCATGTCTACTCCAAAACACCTTTTCTCTTTCAAATCAGGTGCCCCCCTGCCCCCCCTCTGATTGACGGTCATGTCTGCCCTAATAATGAAACAGTGATTCCCTGAAAATCTTTTTCTTTGCAAAGCTACAGGTTGGAATGGAATTTAGTTCTGGCTTATTATGGTTCTAACCGGTCTTGTAATGGAGGTTCATACGCAGCCATCTAAGTGGTCCTTCATCTCAGCAGATCAATTTCATGTTATAATGATATTTTCAGAGACCCATTATTACCCCATGGGAAAAGCCAGGCTTTTGATAACCTGTATTTAATGAGAAAAATTAAGCTGCAGAGAAAATGTGAGAAACAATGCCTTCCCATTTCAATCACATTTCGCTCATATCCAATTCTAAATTTGTTGATTTAGGAGAGAAATTGTTATTAGGAAAATAGAAACTCCATGCTTTGTACTTGACTTACTAAAACTAGAGAAGAAAGACCAATGTAAAGTATGGAGTCGTAAAAATATCTTTATTGCTGGGTCAAAAGTCCTTCTCTTGGATTGGGTGCATCCTTTCCGCTAAGAGAAAGACTTCTTCAATCCATGCAGCTTTTCTGTTGGCAGAATAAGGTTTCTTCCTTCACTAATTTCCCCCTAAATCCCTGTTTCCAATAACTGCTTTGGGAGTTTGTGGGATGCTCCAGAATGATGGAGGGATATTGTCTTCTCTCCTCTCTGTCGACAGGGGCATTCTGAATGGAAAGCTTTTGGCAGGAAAAAACAATCAAACTGTATTTAGGTATTAGTAAGAATCATTTTCAGTATTTGTGTCTTCTTTTACTGGCAACCCTAGTTTTTAAATGCCTTAGTTTTCCAGATAGTAGGGAGATATACCTGAGATTAATAAGATGTCAAATGACCTCTTTTCTACTTGTTCTTTTTATTTTAGACAGCTGATCTGTTAAAGGTCTTGGTAACTTTGCAAGGTTCTGCAGAGAAGTCTCTCTGGATCTCAGATTAGAGATATGAGAGCAGTAATCTTTTCTTTTTCCTTCAGAGAACTATTGACTCCTGGCAATAACAATTTTTATTTTCGACAGTGGGTTGCCATTGCCTCCTTCCTAACGCTGAGAGAGAATGATTGCCCAAAATCACCCATTGGCTTTGTGCACAAGGCAGGAATATAATTCATGGTATTAACTGGCTCTTGAGGGCAATAATATTGCGTATATTCTATCTATAATGACTGGAAGAAGTTCCTGCTCTGTTTCCTTGTCAAACTGAGCTTCAGTTTTCATTTCCAATCAAAACATGCATGCAAGAATCTATCAAGCTAGCAATACATGCCTATTTTTCTCTTACTTCTATGTACCAAATATTTGATAGAGACTATAGATATACTATATAAAATAAACTATAACCATGTTAGGGTTATCCACTTTCAAACCTGAGACCCAAAGAGGAAATAGACTTAGCTAACATTTGCATATGCCAAATTGTATGTATTGAGAAATAGCTATTGTTTAATTAGAAATCTGGGAAGATAAATTATGTCCAAGTGATTTCTTTTTTTATAAGTATTTTATTAATTTTCTAATTTTGCAATCATAAGTACTTAACAAACAACATGTTGTCTGAGACCATTAGTAATTCAGTGGTACATATTAACTTCCTCAATCTAGATCTAATACTACACCATCCAGTGCTTCCTCTCTTCTTCCGGTGGTATACATTTTTCCACACTTATTGTTGCTAATACATATACAATTAAATATCGACTTCTTTATCACATTTTAAAAATATTATACATAATATCAATAGCGTCAGTGTAAAATATCCTTTCCAACCAAAACATATCTCAATTGCATTTGCACTTAAAATCCATTTGTTCAAACAATGCCCTGTTTTTCCCACTTTTTTAAAATTTTGATTTCCCATCAATGTTCAAAGTGTCCCTATCGGTTATAGTTTTCTCATAATAAATTATATTTGGGTAACCAAAAGCTTCCCTTATTCAGATCCTCTTAGCATTTTTATATTTCCCTTCTCATAGCAAAATATAGTATTCTAGTTGCAGTTCCTATCTTTCTAGTTAAAAATAATACTTTTATTTTTAACAATTATCTATTCTCTTAGCCATGTTCAAACATCTATTTCATAACATAATATCCCATCTAATGGGTCAAAATCTCTATTTTCTTCAGTCTTACTCTAGCTTTTTTCCTTTGCCAACTAACTTTCCAAGTCAATGCATTTGAATCATCAAGTAGTTCTTCCTCTATTTTTGTGTATATTGTTTGGAATAAGAAAGACAATTTGATTAAAGTATTTTTGGAAGAACGCTCAGCCCATTTATATTCATTAAACAGCCTCCCTCCTTTTCCATTTTTCCACAATTCTCTTAACCACTTTATCTTCCATTCGATCAGCTCTTTTTCTTTTTCCTCAAATGTGTTCTGAGATCTTGACAAGTAAGATATCATTTGTCTGTTGATTCCTTCCTTTGGATCCGCTTCCTCTAATTTTCCTTCTATTTTCTGGGTTTCTAGTTCCTTCTTTGTAGTCATTTTCTGAATTTGTAGGTTTAGATTAGAAAATTGTTTTTTTATCTTGTTTGTGTTATTTTTAGTCTCATCATGAGCTAAGGGTCTCTTGTATTAATTTCAACATAGAAAGAATTTATTTCTGAGATTCATCAACATTTTCTTGTTGGTATACCAAGCTGGGGGCTTTGAAGACAAGTGCTAGGGATGGTTTTTTTTTACCATTTAAGGCTAAGTATGGAATATCCATTTTGTTTTTGTATGTGGTCATTATAGTCCAATCTATTTAGGGATTTAAAAAGTTTCAGTCAATTGTCATTTGAACTCCAAATTATCAAGCCAGCCTAACAATCCGTCCTTAAGCCTCCCCTAAACAAATATAAGCAAAATTCAAGTTTTTTCTGTCCAATGAAAAACATATCTTTTCTGTCCAGAGAGAAAAAAGCAATTAAAAGTTGTTCATCAATCAAAGGTTTATAATCCATCATCGCAATCAGTAATATATGTTTCTTTTACAGGGAAATAGCTCCATGACACAGCTCTAAAAGTCAGTATTTGTATTCGTAATCCAGGCTGGGCAGTTTCAAAATACTTTATTGTTTCTGCCACACAGATAAGCAGCCCACGAGTTTTTTCCCCCCTTTTCCCAGCTCCAGTCTTCAAAAGTGAAAGTTTCCAAGGACAGTAAAAGTCTTATCTGAGTCTGGGCTTCAAGCCAAGATTCTGTTAAGCATAATATATTGTAGTGCCATGGTTCACCACTAGATGTTGCTGATGCCGTCTTCCAGCTTTTTAAATCCAAACTTATATTGCAAGCTTTTCAAGTCTCTTTTCTAAAAAAAGTCTCAAAAGCACTTTTAGTCCCCAAATTTCAAAGTAGATGGGAAATATATCTGTATTGATTCCAAATTAATCTTGTAATTTTCTGTTTTCCCCTAAGCAATTAGTTTGTTGCTTTTCTTTTCCTGAGGAAATGAAGTGGAAATTCCCCTTCCCTCTCTCAGGAGGGATTCTTTGCTTTGGGCATTTTTCCAAGCAAACGTCTTAAAGTCATAAAGAGAAGATAAGTCTCACCCAGTTCCATCCATGTTGCTCAAAAGTTGTTCATTAGTGGTCATTTTCTTCGGTTGTCAGCAGCTTCTGACTGGCCACATGAATGTGGCCAATCTTTCCCTGCTCGTTTGGAGGGATTCCTGGGATCAAACGGAAGAAATGCCGCTACTCTGTGATCAAAGATGGTCCCTTCCTTCATCACCTCTCCAGGGCGACTTTTGACCCTTTTTAGGGTCCGCAGCGGGGTGAAATCGAACATGGAAGACGGAGCCCTGTCTTTCTGTGTCCGTCACACCACGATGCCTAATCAAGTTGTGAGTTCTATGCCAATCCAGTCTGTTGTCCTGTTGAACATTAAAGGATGCCTTTAAACAGAGCACTGTCTTCTATAAAATCTAACCAGTAGATGGGAAATGGATGGACAAGCTCCAGGACTTTCTTTTTTGAGCAATTGAGTTATGTAATTATGCTATTGTACAACGTTAATTTACTTTAGAGGTTTTCCATTGACTATCAGAAATACAGGAGCCATCTGTTTTCATAAGCAAATTTCACTTTTGCTAGGAATACATTTTCAGAAGCATGTATTTGGACAAAGATACCCTCCAATCTCAAACCGGGTTTAACAATTTGAAAGATCACCTCTAATTTAACCATCTCCCTGTACAGTAGAGGTACTTATTTCAAAGTTCAGTTCTTAAAGTAATAGCGAAAAGATAAGCAATATATAAATGAGCAAATTCAGAAGAAAAAAATTGACTCTATTACTACATCATTTTTACATTCATTTTTGGCCAGTCATTTCTGATGATTATGGCTATTGACACAATAGACACTCAGCTTTAAAATAATATAGTTCTTTTCTACTGGATTGTTAATTGCTTTAGTGAAGTACAAATGAAAGAAATTATTTTCAAACTGCAATTTTTCAGTTCAAGAAGACTCTGCCTAATAAAAGGGGCTTTCATTATTGTTTTGTTTAAAAAATTATAATGGGGATTCAATCAGTTACTGAAGTCTGCCTCAGCTAGCAATAAATGGTGGACTTCGGTTCAAGAGTGAGGAAAGTATCCATTTTTCTGTTTTCAAGTTTTTCTGCCAGACAACTGCTTGGGTTTCCAGAAATGTAAATGAATGATACCAATAAGTAATGTTTGTTGAGAAATTTCTCCTGGATTAGATATTCTATATTTGGAATGCATTTGGATTTTTTGGTTGTGTGTGGTTATATGCTGTTTTTAAAATTTGCAATGGTTTAGTGTTATGTTTGAATGTTGGCAATTGCAACCTTTGCATATTCATCTCTCATATCACTTTGATATTCACTGTGCAATTACCAGATAATTCTGAGAATGGCATACAGTGCAAGGCTTTTTCCACATTATTCATTTGTCATTGCTTTGGAACTGAATTTGAGATGAAACAATCTAGATCATATTGTACTATAATAGCAGTTCATCTCCAAAGACCAATGAAGACAACTGCTTTTAGTTTTTAGCACCTTTCTCCAATATATGCAGCATGCTGACTATAAAACTGACAAATGATATGAATGTGCTTGTTAGGCTTCACTGGATGTCTTACTCTAAATGCCTAAAGTAGTTTGGTATAATTAATGCAATTTTGGTTCAATTTAACCAGGGAGTACAAATGTATGTCAGCATATTAATAAATGATATTGCAATAGATGCATTAATGCATTCTTGCATTATGATGATCCAGCAGATATATTGGCTTTTAAAATATGAAAGAAGTCTTCACTTATTACTATAGCTCAGTTGCGACCCTACCTGGACCGAGATGCCCTACGCACAGTCACTCATGCGCTCGTGACCTCCCGTTTAGACTACTGCAACGCTCTCTACATGGGGCTGCCCTTGAGGACCACTCGGAGGCTTCAGCTGGTGCAGAATGTGGCCGCACGAGTTGTGATGGGGGTTTCCCGATACTCCCATGTAACACCTCTACTCCGTGAGCTGCATTGGCTTCCGGTTGCCCTCCGGGTGAGATTCAAGGTGCTGGTAATGACCTATAAAGCCCTAAATGGCTTGGGTCTGGGATATCTGAGGGAACACCTGCTGCCGGCATCAAGCTCCCTTCGTCCAGTGTGCTCCCACAGGGAGGGACTTCTCAGGGTGCCGCCGGTAAAAGATTGCCGGCGGGTAACACCCAGGGGGAGGGCCTTCTCAGTGGGTGCGCCTGCCCTCTGGAACCAGCTGCCCGTGGAGCTTAGGACTGCCCCTGACCTCCGTTCATTCCGCCGGGACCTGAAGACCTGGCTCTTCGAGCTCTCTGGCCCAGGCTGAGAGTTTTAATTTTAATTTTAATTGGGGTTTTTTTACTTTTTCAGGGACTGTTGTAATTATTTTTAATTGTTTTTAACTTTTGTATTTCTTGTTTTAAATACCCTGTAAACCGCCCTGAGTCCTGCGGGAAAGGGCGGTATATAAATCCAATTAAATAAATAAATAAAATAAATAAATATAGGTAAAAGTACAGAAGGGAGCTTGTTCATTTAGAATTCATGTAAACTGAAATGTGAATTCTGAGTTACCGAATTCAAGATTTTGAAAATTACAGATATTTGCCCATATTTCCACATTCCATATGGATTAAAATTGATTCATTTTATTCAATTTTGGTTAGACTCTAAGTGTTGTATCTAATTTTTAAGAAGAATTCAGATAACTTTGAACGAGTTCAGAGAAGACGATCCAATATGATCAGGGGATTAAAAATAATAGAAAGTGGAAACCTATTTTTGAATAGATACCGTAGGAATTGGGAAAGGTTGGCATTGTTAAATGAAGATATGATCATAAAGAAATGTTCCTTGTTAGTCTGGAACAAGAAGAAAGTCAAGGAAAGTCAAGGAAAAAGCTGGCTCACTGGTTGGAAAAGACGGCAAGATGGAGATGGGCAACAGGGAGAAAGCAGAACTGCTTAATTGCTATATTGTATTTGCCTTGACACACACAGTCTGACTTGTCAGAAGAAGCACTATGGGAGAAGAAGAGAAATGTAGATCAAAATATGTAAGGATTTGATGAGAAAACAGCTAATCGCTCTCAATCAAGTCAAGTCCCCTGGACTAAACAGGTTATATTCCAGGATATTAAAGGAATGAGTGTGTTAGCAGAGAGCCACTGATTGAAATCTTTGAGAAATCTTGGTGCCCAAAGGAAATACCAGAAGACTAGACAAGAGCCAATGCTGTTCCAATATCTTAAAAAATAGGAAAAGTGATTCCAGGAAACTACTAGCCAGCGTGACATCAATACCGGAGTAAATCCAATGAGTTTGCAAGCTCTTAGAAACAAACAGTAATTACCAGAAGCATTGAATTGTTAAAACAGGTCATGCCAGACAAGTCCTAACTGGTTTCTTTGACAATGTGACTAGATTAGTGGACCAAGGGAATGTTGTGGATACAATGTACTTAGATTTCTGTAAGTCAGCTAATGAAATAGACCACAAACTCCTCTTAATAAATTGGAACCATGTGAGATGGATGGTTCCACTACCAGAAATATTCATGACTGGTTGAACAACTGTAGCTAGAGTTAGGCCCTTAATAGGACTATGTCCACATAGAGGGAGTATGTGGTGGGGTACCTCAGGATTTGGTCTTGAAACTAGTACCTTCTAACATGGCCTAAATGATAAGAAATAGAAGAGGTGAATGACATAAGACTGGAGAGGGGATCATTAACACTCCAGAAATCAGGCACTGGGCCTATCCCACAAAATGTAGTTCAGTTGTGAGAAATGTAAGATTCTGCCTTAGGCAGGATAATCCTAAGCACAAGTACGAGATAAGCAGTGCCAGATTTAGCATTTGTACTTGCAAAGAATCTTGGTAGACCACAGGTTAAGCACGACCCAACAATGTGTGTTGTACCTCAAAGAGCCAGTGCAGTTTTCACCTACATCAGTAGAGGTATAGTGTCAAGATCACAGAAAGTTATAGTACCGAATGAAGGTGAATATATGTGTCCCAGGATAATGTTACTGAATCCAATCTGGGTCGGTCACTGTGGCCAGATGTTTAGTCTTTCAAGTTTTTGGACTTGTGCTGGAGCCCAGAATTATTATTATTCTTATCCAAGAAGCTTCTTCAGTTCAGAACTGAAGAAGCTTCTTGGATGAGAAGCAAAATGTATTTTTTTTAATTTTTTTTAATTTTTATTAAATTTGTATACCGCCCTTCTCCCGAAGGACTCAGGGCGGTGAACAGGGCATATATAAATAGAAAATACAAAAATTAAAAGAGAATTAAACAATTGCCCAGATAAAAACAGTAACAGTATAAAAACCCATTAAAAACCCTAACGTCCCCCATCAGGCCAGGCCAGCTTGTTCAAATAAATGGGTCTTCAGACTGCGCCGGAAGGAGCGGAGGTCCGGTGCCGTCCGGAGCTCAACCGGCAGTTGGTTCCATAAAGCCGGAGTGCCCACAGAGAAGGCCCTCCCCCTGGGGGCCACCAGCCGACATTCTCTGACCGGAGGCACCCTGAGGAGGCCCTCTCTGTGGGAACGCACAGGGCGGAGGGAAGTTGACGCCGGCAGCAGGTGGTCCCCGAGGTACTCCGGACCCATGCCATGTACGGACTTAAAGACCATAACCAAAACATTGAATCTCACCCGGAAGACAACTGGTAACCAATGCAGCTCGCGGAGCAAAGGTGTAACATGGGAGTACCGGGAAACTCCCAAGACAACTCTCGCGGCCGCATTCTGTACCAGTTGGAGCCTCCGAGTGGTCTTCAAGGGGAGCCCCATGTAAAGAGCATTGCAGTAGTCCAGGCGAGAGGTCACGAGCGCATGAGTGACCGTACACAGGGCATCCCGGTCCAGATAGGGCCGCAACTGGCGCACCAGGCGAACCTGGGCGAAAGCCCCCCTAGTCACGGCTACTATATGGTCTTCCAGGGTAAGCCGTGAATCTAGGAGGACTCCCAAGTTGCAAGCCCTATCCACGGGGGGTAAAAACTCACCCCCCATAGAAAGAGGTGGAATATTTTGAATGTCCCGGGATGCCGGAATGCACAGCCACTCAGTCTTGTCAGGGTTGAGCTGAAGTCTGTTCCTCCCCATCCAGACCCGAACCGCCTCCAGGCAATGGGACATCACATCGAGGGCATCACTGGGGTGGTTTGGGGTCGAAATGAAAAGTTGGGTATCATCGGCGTACTGATGATACCCAACTCCAAAACCACGAATGATCTCACCCAGCGGTTTCATGTAGATGTTGAACAGGAGAGGCGAGAGGACCGACCCCTAAGGAACTCCACAAACGAGAGTCCTTGGGGTCAACCTCTGCCCCCCTGCCAACACCGACTGCGAGCGTCCCAGGAGATAGGAGGAGAACCACTGAAGAACTGTGCCTCCCACTCCCAATCCCCTGAGACGCCGCAGCAGGATACCATGGTCGATGGTATCGAAAGCCGCCGAGAGGTCTAATAGGACAAGGACAGAGGAATGTCCTCTGTCCCGGGCTCTCCAGAGATCATTCACCAGAGCGACCAATGCCGTCTCTGTGCTGTACCCGGGCCTGAAACCCGATTGGGACGGGTCTAGATAATCTGCTTCATCCAGAACCAGGGGGAGCTGATGCGCCACCACACTCTCAACAACCTTCGCAAGAAAGCGAAGGTTGGAGACCGGACGAAAGTTATTCAACACAGCTGGGTCCAGGGCAGGCTTCTTGAGGAGAGGTCTCACCTCCTTCAAGACGGCGGGGAAATTACCCTCACTCAAAGAAGCAGATATAACTGCCTGGAACCAGCCTCGTGTCCTCTCCCGAGCTGCATAGACCAGCCAAGAAGGGCACGGGTCCAATAAACATGTGGTGGAGCTCAACCTCCCCATAATCCTGTCCACTTCCTCAGGGGTCACAGAATCAAACTCCTCCCAGATAACATCGACAAGACCGCCCGTGTCCTGATCGTCGGACTCTGCCCAGTTGGAGTCCAGACCGGTCCGAATCCGAGCGATTTTATCCGACAGATGTTGACCAAACTCCTCGGCACGGCCCTGCAAGGGTTCCTCCCTCACCTCCTGATTAAGGAGGGAGCGGGTCACCCTAAACAGGGCGGCCGGGCGATTATCTGCGGACATGATGAGGGCAGAGAAGTAATTACACCTCGCCGCCCTCATCGCTGCGAGATAAGACCTAATAAAGGTTCTTAGTCGCAACCGGTCGGATTCGGATCGGCTGGACCTCCAACAGCTCTCTAGGCCCCGTTTCTGACGCTTCATCTCCCGGAGCTCCGTAGAGAACCATGGAGCTCATTGGGATCTGCACCCAGTCAGGGGCTGCAAGGGTACAACTCGGTCAAGTGCCTCAGTGGCCGCCCTTTCCCAGGCTTCCACTAGGGCATCCGCCGAGTTGTGAGCAACGGAGGTGGGGACCCCAGCGCTGCCTGGAACCTGTCAGGATCCATTAAGCGCCTGGGGCGGTACCATCTGGTTGGCTCCATACCCCCACGGTGGGGGGTGGCAAAACGGAAGACCAGCCGCAGGAGGTAATGATCGGTCCATGACAGGGGAATAATAAATGGAGAGCCCCCACCAAGATCATCAAACCACCGTCCAGATAAGAAAACAAAGAAAATCCAGTTGCCCTTTGAAAAAACACCTTTGGGACAATTAAGGAAGTCAGATTCTGAGTAAAATTTGAAGAATAGTAGGAGAAGGTTGACAGTGGAGCCCATTACCAACAGAGTTGAGGGTTTTCCTGTTTGTGTTGAAGTTAGAAGCCTTCTCCAATGAAGGCTTTATTTAGATTCCTTCACTTAGCACAAAGTTAGATTTATTGGCATAAATGGACTTTACTTATGCTTCAATTCAAAGATTCTATTATTAGGACAGATATTGGGTAGCAAGTAATGAATGTATCATTGTTATGTATAAGCAGGTTGAGGTTTGGTGCTGACAGAGAGGACATTATTCATTACTTTAATTGGTAGAAGGTTTCAAGGTTAAATTGTGCATAACTGAATTGGGTTACCCGTCTGATTGACTGGTATGAGCTCTTCTCATAACTGTCCATGAGTTGACAGTCACAATACTTTCAAAATGTTTCTATTTTAGTTCATGGAAATTAATTAGCGGGAAATAGCATTGCCACAATCCTGACTGTCAGCTGTAACATGCTAATTTCCATGGGGTCATTCAGAATAGTAATATACCCATAAAGCTATTTAAGATTTCTAATGTGTGAAACCAATTGACCAGAGTGGTGTTTTTCCCCACTGCCTTCCCAAGTTAGGCATGATAAATGACAAGAGTACAAATTTACCAACTGGGTTGCAAAAAACTAAAATAAAAATGTGTGCATATTTAAAGTAGGACTGAATTTTTCTTTCTCTTTTTTTGTCACTAGGCTAATCAACAGAGTTGATTTTTTTTGCCAATATAGAAGTCTCTTGTGATGTATTATTATACCGAGAAAGGGTATTTTTAAAAAATGAGAATGAAGATGTATTTCCTGTGAGATACATTAGATTAAAAGGGAAAGTTTCAATGACTCCTCAGTCATATACCAACATAGACCTGTCATAAACCAACTAAGTAAAGATCTACTTACATTCCATACAGTATGTAAGAAATTGATGTTAAATCGTGGTGGAGAATGAAAAGTTGGGGGAGGTGAAGATTTGTCAGAAATCACATTGATTAATGACCATAGATATGTAAAGAATTCGTTCATTTAGCCTTGAGTCTGTTGCATTCCAATTTCTTGGTTATGCTCTGTTTCTTCATAAGTTATAGAACATGAAGACATCCTTGGATATCTGAATCTCATGGGCTTCCAATCTTATATATTGCCTGATATGGAAAAAGTACAGCATGACTTAAAACTCAAATGGAAAACGAAAGTAATATAGTTAGGGATCTTGCCCTGGGAGCCAATGAAGCACATTTAAGATTCATGTTACTTGTCTTACACAGGACAGCACACATTATAACTATTTGACATTTCCTTAGGTGCTGAACCAGCTTCATTTTAGCTGACTGCCTTCCCTGGCCATCTGGTGAAATGCCATGAAAAGACTTCATAGGGGCTAATTATTTCCTAAATTAATAACATTGACAGGTTTGCTGTGTTGTAGTGTTTCTGTGGGATGTGATCCTTCAGTGTGAGAGTTGTAGCAGTTGTGTGATGTCATGACATCTTCATCTATGTACAGCATTTCTAGATCACAAAATATGTATGGTGCAAATCTGCTTTTGCTCATCCAGAACTGGGCTTGTAGAAGTTACTGCCAAAATTATTGGCTTCTCCCACAGTGTCTAAGAACCATCATGGATGCTGCTGGTCTCTTTAAATGTATAGCTAACTTCTCCAAGCAGGTGTTTTTCAAATATATTGGCCTACAACAGGCATGTCAAACTGTCAGCCCACAGGCCGGATGCATCATACTGAAACCACGCCCACCCCATTGCTGGCAATGGGGGAAAAGTCATGATACATCATGCACTGTCACATGACATCGCACGTTTGACATGCCTGACCTACAACTTTCTTTATTCTTAGTGCCAATTATCATGCAGGCCTTAAGTGACAGGCACTGTATTCCAAAATTGCCAATGTGTGCCAACTGGAAAATGCTGGTCAGAACAATATAGATTTTCTTACAGTTATAATAACTTTTTCTGTAGTTATGCTATTTCTGTAGAATATAGTCTCCAGAACTCTTTGCTAGTGTTAATATCAGCTCATGTTTAAAAGCATGTATAAATGGTCACTAAATTCAACAAGACTTACTTTTAAATAGACATAGTTTATGCTACAAAACATTTGTTATTGCCATTGTATATCATCTTAAGTTGCCTTGCTGTTCTGTTTAGTTTACTGTTATTGGTATTATTAAGCCAATTTGGAAAATAAATAGCTGTGAATATGTCTAACTTTTAACTTAGCTGGCCCACATGACTTTGCCTTCAATAATGGTTATCACATTGCATGTCTATGATTATATTCTTTCTTACTAAAGAAACAAATCTAAATTAAATCAAAATTACAGAGGATTTTAGCTTTGTTATTTTATCTCTGGACAGAAGTTGTGAACAAATGATACTATAATAGTTTAATTTTTAAACTAGTTAGCAGTTGCAGACTGCGAACACAAGAAGTCTTAAACAAATCTGCATCAATCATTAGAAACACATGCAGGATAGTAGAGAGAAATTAATGTTCACACTGTATGTAAACAATGCTGGTCATATTATCCAAAACAACAAAAATAAATGTTTTAGATTTATTCCAGGTATAAAAGTAAGAACATCCTCAAGCTGAATTCAACCTCTGGTGATTTTATGGACCTGTTCATGTAATCTTCTGTGTAGTAATACGAAAGTAGTTTGCTATTGCCTTATGTCATCATTTTTTTCAATATCATTTTTTGCTCTATAGCAGACATGTCAAACACAAGGCCCGGGGGCCAGATCCGGCCCACGAAGTGGTTTCATGTGGCCCGCGAAGCCATCCTGGAAACAGTGAGGGAACGGACCCCGCTGCCTTGGTCCTGGCCCAGAGACCCTCCTCCTGCCAGAGACCCCCAGATCTGTCCCACTCCTGCCCAGGCCCCCATAGGCACCCTTGATGCCAACGATGTAGAGCTGGCCATGTGCACCCAGTAGGCCATACGCATTCCAGCTGCGCCCACCCAGTAGGCTGCGCCCACCCTGGCCATACCCACCCGGCCCCCCGAGGGCAACCACAATGCTGATGTGGCCCTCAATGAAACTGAGTTTGACACCCCTGCTCTATAGCTTTAATATTTCCTGGCTCTCCTATCAGCTTTTTGAAAATCAGTCAGTATAAATTGATTGCCACTGTTGGGTGTAACCTTGAAGACAGTTTTTGTACAAATAAATGTTGTAAATCTTCAACTACTTCTAGTCATATATAGATGTCATGATGGAGATTTTTATTAGATGTGTTCAAATCAGATGCAATTTTATTCAGATGGGAGATTTAAAGAGGTGTGATCTGGTGCACTTATGCAATCTGGCATTTGAGATCTCATGCAAAAAAAGATTTTCTATAAGCCATGATTGGAAAGCATCAAAATACTTGCAGCTGCTGCATTGTTCGCTAGAAGAGAATGAAAATAGCCAGAATGATTAGAGGACTTGTGGGGGAAGTAAATAATACCACATGCATGCTGACTTCATCACACAAATCATGCAACTTATATAGGCATTATGAACAATGACATAGTAACACATGTCATTTTGATGTTGTGGTTTATTTTGGGTGCTGCTGGGAGCGGTAAATAGTTTTGAATTTATTCTGCCAGTTTTCTGTTGAAAAGTTTTGAAATATTTCAGTGCAGTGCATTTTTCAATAGCTCCCTGTAATGTTCCTCTTTCAAGGCAGAGATAAGAAGTATTATATTTATATATTTATATTTATTAAATTTTTATACCGCCCTTCTCCCGAAGGACTCAGGGCGGTGTACAGGGCAATAAATATCAAAATACAAAGAACAAAAGTTAAAAAACATTACATAATTATGCCCGATATAATACAATAGTTAAAAGCCATGTTAAAACCCAAACCCCGAACCCATCAGACCAGGCCGGCTTGTTCAAATAAATAGGTTTTTAGATCCCGTCGGAAGGAGTGAAGGTTGGGGGCAATCCGGAGCTCAACCGGTAAGCGGTTCCACAGGTCTGGTGCGCCCACAGAGAACGCCCTCCCCCTGGGGGCCACCAGTTGACATTCTCTGATCGGTGGCAACCTGAGGAGGCCCACTCTGTGGGAGCGCACTGGGCAGAGGGAAGTTGACACCGGCCGCAGGTGTTGCCATAGGTAATCCGGGCCCATGCCATGTAGGGCTTTATAGGTCATCACCAGCATTAAACAAGGGTAACACAACAGCCTCCAAACTGTTCAGGAACAAGAGAATATGCTGAGCCATTGAAGAAATTCCCTTACTCTAACTTCAAAAACTTCAGTGGTTATTTTTTTTTTCATTTTCTTCTCTGGGATATCAGGATTGATGTGAAATTGAAGAAACAATCACTGGTTTGCTCTGCTATGGTCTCCTACAGGCTCTCTTACTTGAGCAGAGGGTTGGACTAGAAGACCTCCAAGGTCCCCTCCAGCTCTATTCTGATTAATGTAGCTTTGCTTTCTCTGATCATTGAGTTGTCCAGGGTACCAAGAGCTCACTGGCTATTGAACTCAGTACTTAGTGACATCAGAATTTTGGCTTCTTGGCAATATTATGAGTCCATTAATTATTTAATTAATTAGCAGAGGCAGCAGAATGGCTGTGACAATGGGATGCAATATTACAATGATAAGAAAGATGCATAGAAAAACTGGCACAGAAAAAAGTACTATTCATAAATTTACACCTGCTATAGTAAACATTTGGAGCCATTCCTGTAAATGTTAGTCTGGCACTCACTCACCAATTTGTCAAGAGATAAACTGTCCTAATTTGGCAGACTGGATTTTGCAGGATATTTAGAAGGCTGAGAACAAAGTTGACTACTGCTTGGTTGGCTAATACCACTCTATAAAGCCTCAGTAAGACCACACCTAGAATACTGCATCCAGTTTTGGTCACCACACTATAAAAAAGATGCTGAGTCTCTAGAAAGAGTGCAACAAAGATGATTATGGGTGGAGGCTAAAACATATGAAGAACAGTTACAAGAACTGGGCATGGATAGTCTAGGAAGAGAAGGACCAGAGGTGACACGATAGCAGTGTTCCAATATTTGAGGGGCTGTTACAGAGAGGAGGGGATCAACCTATTTTCCAAATCACCTGAAGGCCAGACAAGGAACAATGGATGGAAACTGAGAGATTCAACCTAGAAATAAGGAGAAATTTTCTGACAGAGCAATCAACCAATGGAACAGCTTGCCTTCAGAAAATGTGGGTGCTCCATCAATGGAGGCTTTTAAGAAGAGACTGGACAGCCACTTGTCAGAAATGGTACAGGGTCTCCTGCTTGTGCAGGGGTTTGGAATAGATGACCTACAAGATCCCTTCCAACTCTGTTATTCTGTATTCTGACTAAAGACTACCTCAATCTACATATACAATTTGATTTCCCGGTTCTGTTTGTAAGTTCAACACAGATATATAGCATCCCATTAGTACAAAACAGAACAAATCTAAAGCTTGTGGCTGAAGCTGGAAAAGAATTTGAGACATGAGGATATGAATAAAGTCCAAGCTTAATAAAATATTTAATAAGGTAGTCAACCCCATTGGCTGATTACGCATGTCAAAGTCAGAGTGCTCATCACACTGCTCAGCTCTGCTTTAGCATTCTTTCTAAATGGGAGTGAAGGTGCAACTTGTAGATTGTGTGTAAAAAACCCTGAAGGAACAGAAAAATCACTGAACTTGTGCAGCACTTCAAAGGACTACAAAACACTTTGAAAGTACCTGTTTCAATGTATTTCTTTGAAGTAAATCCTTGCTTCACATTATGAATCTACTTTGATGGGATGATTCCAGTGAATGTCTTCAAATTAAAACACCCCTGTGAAGCTTTATACAGTTGGCAGTCAATATTTTTTGTTTGGTAAAGTGTAATACAATCGACCAGCATTAAAAATCTGGACCAACATTTTGCGAAAGCAGTAGTTAATCTTTATTAAAGCTTTAGATGTATGAACTGTACTATGTAAGCTCTGAAAACAGAATTAAGGAAGTGATATTTTGATTCAGATTTTGTCCACTTCCAATTACTTTCAATACATTCTACTGGTCTGCATTGAAATGACACACACCTGGAATATAAATATGCTTGTTCATAAACTGGATGGGGATTGCAAATAACTAGAAATGATATTGGGAATTACAGCTTTATTCTTTTTTCTTTTGACCTCCATTGGTGTTTTTTTTTTTACTTCAAGGTCCTTTAACCCCTGAGGTGTATAAAAAGTGGTTGGGCAAATTCCTACAGTTTCTTAGGTTATTGAAAACAGATGCCATCTTATCTACTAAAAAAAATGGAACATTCACGTAGAGAGGCCACACTTATTCATTTGATAAAATAAAAACATAGCCTAAAGCAGAGCTAGAAAGATTTCTACTTTGGGTGAGAAAAAACCCAAAGCACCCATAAATCCTTAGCTGTACAAAGACTTGGCCCAAAGTGTAAACTCCATGATTCTTTCAGAACTGGGATTAGGAATGATCAAGCTTCAGTGGCTCTCCAGCTGGCTAGGGAATTCTGGGAGATGATGTTCACACATCTTACAATAGCCAAGGTTGAGAAACTCTGGTCTAAACATTCAAGAAAAGTGGAGTTTTGTAAAAGGAATACACTGGTTAATCGTCCATGTCAAAGATATTTCCTGGATGAATATAATTCATCCTAGCCATATTAATGCAAATAAGTAATTTGCAAATAAGTAATTCCCACTCTCCAAATAGCCCTGTTTTCAATTATATACTTGTATTTTGTTATATTTTGTTACTTGTATTTTCTTTTGAAAATGTCCATAAGTACATGACTTTACATACTTGCTAGCCATGAGAAGAGGCAAGATATTAGGAGAGTCAAGCAAATCCCCATATTTTCATCCTTTTCTTATGACACTGTAAAGTTTGCTTACTTTAATAATCCCTAATCTGATTTGTTTGCTTTTATATTTGCTCAGTATGTTGAGGTAACCAGGTCATTAATAGTCCGTAATCTATGTTTGTGAACTGTAGATTTTTTTTAGGAGAAACCATGGCTTGGTGAGAAGTCTGTTGTTATTAAATTTAATAGTAGGCAGGCTTGGAACCTGAAATGTAGGTAATCAGAAGCAGAGTACAATCCATGAAAAGAAGACATTTCTAGTCCTTCCTGATGAGGAGAAAAAGGGACTACTCTCAGGGCAAGAATTTAGTTCACTTCTGCTATCATATGCTCTAATCAATAGTCTTGATGGCTCATCCCCCAAATGCAACTTGTTCAGAAAGATGGGGATCCAGTCCGATCCACAACAGGTTCAGACCAGGCACAAAAGCAAGGAGGAAAGCCTTTGTTTCCATAAAGCTGTGAAGGCAAGCTATACTCCAATAATTCTCTTGATGAGATTTTCAGAACAGTTGACCAGCTAATGAGCAAATATTTCCTTTGACTCACTTGTCAAAGATACATGTCTTCTGGAAGGATTTTAAAGGCTATGATTGACACCTCTGGCTTACCGTTGGGAGGTTGTAATGCTTAATGCTTAGCAATTAGACCATTACATTTTAATAGCTAATAACTAAACTAATCAGGCATGTTCCAACCTCTCTCTCTCTCTCTCTCTCTCTCTCTCTCTCTCTCTCTCTCTCTCTCTCTCTCTCTCTCTCTCTCTCATTGATTATGTAAAAACAATTTTAATATTGCAGAGATTGGCACTTGTAGAAAATTCCTTCATGACACCAAGGCCAGGTGGAGAACCTGCTGTCACAAGGCATATGATGGGGAATATGAGTAGAAAAACAAGCAAAACAAAAGTTGTTTGTCCAGGTTCAGAGAGGTTGCTATGCTAGCAGCTTGTCTGATGACTTAGCATTGCAAATGTTAGACAATGAGTAGAAAAGTGACAGAATACATGGCAGAGAACTAGCTGGAGTCTTAACCAATATTGTGAATGGGAAGTCACCAGTTCCAATTTTGCTGACTCTCTGGACTCTTTCTGCTCCCAATTTCAATATGCATAGGCAGAATCAGTGTAGATGTAAAATACACGTAAAGGGTGAAATACACCACCTTCCTCGATATGGTGCCTTGTAAATGTATTGAGCTCTATTGTAGCAGCCAGTGCTATAAAGGCACGATGATATTATTATTATTGAAACAAGCCAGAACAAAGAGGGAATAAAACAGAGTGAAACGGAATGAAAATGAATTTAACATTTCTGCAAAAGCTAGCTAACGTCTGAATTTCACTGGGAAAACAAGAGATCCAAACCAAAAATGGTGCTATGGTCATGTGAGCAGCGTGTCCTTTATAATCAAACAGGTGGGACTAGAGACAGCACCACGTGGATCTTCCAGAGTGGGTGTAACCTCCTGTTATCAGGCTAAGAAGGGTTGAAGTGCATAGAAGCCCTTTGGAAACTCAGCAAACAAATGGGAAGGAAAAGGAATCTTTGATGAAGGAATGTAATGACTGGCAGTCTAAGATGGATTTAGACAGTGCAAAATTATGATTCTATTAAAAGCAGTGTCATAGTGATGAAGGAGTGTTAGGTTGAGGTGAGCTTGAAGATTCAAGAGCTCCTCCTGGATTTTAAGACTCCACCTACTTTTGTCAGCTCAACAGATTTCCCCCCCTTTCTCCTATGAGAGTATCTTCCTACATTATGGAAAACCAAGCCAACTTCTACTTGTAGCTTCTACTTATCACCCCTTTAGAGTGAAGTATTTAGGTGTTGTGGCTGCCTTCGTGACAGATTCATTAAGAGCTATCGCTTTCGGTAGGCTTTCACAAAGTCTCTTAAAGATCGACTTTGATGTTCTTATATAATCTCCCTGATTTTAATACTTTCTATTGTATTCTAAGCCTATTGTTGGTTTCAGAAAGAAAAAAATAGGGTATCAAACTTTTTTTCCTTTGGAGCAATTTTTCTTTTACAGAATCTATTTCAGAGGAATAGTTTAAGAAGAAATTGGGTAGTCCTAATCTCAAATTAGGCCCCTTGAGATTCTTTTAAGCAAAAAGAAAATGACCTATTTTTCCACCCATAGATCATATCTAGTAATGTATCTTTTACTTTACCAGATAGAACAGACTTATCTAGTTCTAGAAAATTTATGATCAGTAAATGTACCTACATTACTAATACCTTAGAAGTTCTGTAAAGATACTTTGAATTGTTTTAAAACTAATCTCTGCATATCATTATTGTATATACAGGTTTTTATTGCGCTGTTTGTAGGTTTTTATTGTAAGCTGCTTAGAATCACTTTATTGTGAAATGGGCAATTATATAAATGTGATAAATAAATAAGTAAATAAACAAGCTCCAAGTATAGTGGGAGAATTAACTTTTGAGTACAGTATATGGATTCATCTAAAGAGTACGCACAAAAATGCTTTCTAAGTAGGTTAACTTTATGCTATGAGACTTCTAGCAGTTTCCACATTCACTATATTTTCCTTCATTGTTTTGCACTATTCTGCAAACAAACCTGGGTTATAACTTCCAATTAGTGATGAAACTTACTTTTCCTATAGGCTAAGATAAAAGACTTCTGCTGTGTTTGTCCTGGGAATAGAGAACCACAGAGTAAAGTAGGAAAAGAAGATGAAAGAAGATGATTAGCTCATACACTGAAGTTCAAAAAATGTATTGTAGAAAAAGCAATTAAAACACTAATTAGACGACTACAAAAAAAAAACCACTCGCACATACACATTTAAAACAACTGCATATTTCATCCTGTTACAGCAAAACATCCTTACCTATATTTATTTAAAATATTCATATCCTATCTTATCCTTCACTTGGAACAATTAATATTCATGTATTGAACATTGCATTGTTGAAAAATATCCTATAGCAAATAATAAATGTACAGGTTTCTAGCTGTGAGTACAAGATTTATCACATAATGTCCTTTTGGTTTAGCAAAGATGCTTGCACAAAAGGAATCCTCTTTAGAATAGAATAGAATAGAATAGAATAGAATAGAATAGAATAGAATAGAATAGAATAGAATAGAATAGAATAGAATAGAGTTGGAAGGGACTTTGGAGGTCTTCTAGTCCAGCCCCCTGCTCAAGCAGGAGAACCTTTACCATCTCAGACAAGTAACGATCTAGCCCAGGGGTCAGCAACCTCAAACAGTGAAAGAGCCACTCGGAACTGGTTCCCTCACAAAAGGAAAAACTGGGAGCCGCAAAAAATATCTGCGCATGCGCGTACATGCGCACATGCGCAGAACAGGGTTTGACTGAAGAGTGGAGCCAAGGCGAGATATGCACCTACCCTGCATATTTGAATTGATTGGTTGAACTTTTTTAGTCCCACTTTTTTTTTTTTTTGGACTGCACATGGCAGAGGACCAGGAGCCGCAGGAGACGGCTGAAAGAGCCGCATGCGGCTCCGGAGCCGCGGGTTGCAGACCTGTGATCTAGCCTCTTCTTAAAAACCTCCAGTGATGGAGCGACCACGATTTCTGGAGGCAAGCTGTTCCACTGGTTAATTGTTCTCACTGTCAGGAAGTTTCTCCTTAATTCCAGGTTGCTTCTCTCTTTGATCAGTTTCCAGCCATTGTTTCTCGTCCTTTCTTCTGGTGCTTTGGAGATAATGTGACCCCCTTTTCTTTGTGGCACCCCCTCAAGTACTGTAATACCTGCTATCATGTCTCCCCTATTTCTTCTTTTCTTTAGACTAGCCGAACCCAAGTCCTGCAGCCTTTGATCATCTTAGTAGCTCTTCACTGAATTTTTTCCAAACTCTCAACATCTTTTTTGTAATATGGTGACCAATATTTGTTGCAGTATTCCAGGTGTGGTCTTACTAGGGTTTTATAAAGCGGTACGAATACTTTGTGTGATTTTGATTCTGTGTCTATGTTTATACAACCCAGGATTGTATTAGCTTTTTGGGCTGCTGCTGCAAACTGCTGGCTCATAGTCAAGTGATCGTCCACTAGGACTCCAAGTCCCTCTCACAGTTATGTTTTTGAGCCAGCTCTCACCTAATCTGTACTTGTACCTTTGATTTTTCCTGCCTAAATGTAAAACTTTGCTTTTCTCCACATTGAAACTCATTTTGTTGGATAGGGCCCATTGTTCAAGTTTGTCAAGATCTTTTTGGATCCTGAGTTTGTCTTCTGGGGTGTTGGTTACTCCTGCCAGTTTAGTGTCATCTGCAAATTTGATGAGTTCCCCTTCAATTCCCTCATCTAAGTAATTTATGAAGATACTGAAGAGTACTGGGCCTAAACCAGAACCTTGTGGTACCCCACTGCTTACTTCTCTCCAATTGGATGTAGTACCATTGAGGACTACACATTGAGTACACTTTGCCAGCCAACTACAGAGCCATCTGGTGGTGGTGATGTCTATTCCACCTTTTTCTAGCTTACCAAGGAGTAAATTGTGGTCTACTTTATCAAATGCCTTACTGAAATCTAAGTATACTATGTCCACGGCATTTCTCTGGTCTACTAGTTTAGTCACTTTATCAAAGAATGAAATAAGATTGGTTTGTCATGATCTGTTTTTAACAAACCTGTACTGGCTACTAGTTATAACTTTGTTTGCTTCTAGTTGTTTGCAGATCTGTTTTTTGATTATCTTTTCTAGGAACTTCCCAGGTATTGATGCTAAACTGATTGATCTGTAGTTTCCTGGGTCCGTTTTTTTCCCCTTGCTTGAAGGAAAAAAACCTTTATCTGTGCCCTTGAAATGTTAGATTCTGATGCACATAGGGATATACTTGTATATATGGATAAAATACAGCAGGGGTGTAAAACTGCCAGCTTGCAGCTCGGTTGCATCATATGGAGGCCACACCCATCCCAGCTCCAGCAATGCAAAAAAAATCACAATATGTCGTGACATGTCATATGATGTGGCGAGTTTGACATCTGTACAATAGAGTTTCCAGAGACCATTTTCAGACCATGGGTTTACAGCTATGTCATTCATGGGAAAGAGAAATAAAGGAGGCAGTGAAACTGAAATGTTTTCTTCCTGGGCAGTACTAAATAATACTGAAGACTGTGTAATATTTTCTCAAAATAAGAAACCTGAAAGAGTGGAAAATTGATAGAATATTATTTATTAGTCTTGCTGTGATGACCATGACTACCCAGACCTTGTGTTATTATGTAGACAGGTCCCTGATGTCAAGGTATGTGTAAATGCAGGTAGTTGTTCTGTTATATGATATACGTTTTGCCCTTTTTTCCACAATGAATGCACCCAAGGTTGTTCTGCAGTTGAGTGACCAAGAAATTTGATGACTTAATGATTGAACTCTAAAATTAAGTAGTGGTTAGGATTAGAAATAAGGTAAAGGTTCCCCCGCACATGCGTGCTAGTCGTTTCCGACTCTAGGGGCTGGTGCTCATCTCCGTTTCAAAGCTGAAGAGCCAGCGCTTGTCCGAGGACATCTCCGTGATCATGTGGCCGGCATGACTAGACGCCAAAGGCGCACGGAACACTGTTACCTTCCCACCGTAGTGGTCCCTATTTTTCTACTTGCATTTTTACGTGCTTTCGAACTGCTAGGTTGGCAGAAGCTGGGATTAGAAATAGGCTTGTATAAATTAAAGCTCTTATTGTAATCTGCAATTATACTATGTCCACTGCATTTCACTGGTCCACTAATTTAGTCACTTTGTCAAGGAATGAAATAAGATTTGTTTGGCCTGATCTGTTTTTGACAAAGCCATGTTGGCTTCTGGTTATAACTTTGCTTGCTTCTAGATGTTCGCAGATTTGTTGCTTGATTATCTTTTCCAGGCTGTTCCCAGGTGTTGATGCCAGGGTGATTGGTCTGTAGTTTCCTGAATCTGGGTTTGTTTGTTTTTTCTCCATTTTTGAAAATGGGAATCACATCAGTTCTTCTCCAGTCCTCTGGTAGTTCCCCAGTGCTTAAAGCTGACTTAGACTGAAGTCAGAATATAAAAAGTTGAAGACAGAATATTAAAAGTTCTCGCCTTGCAGTCTAAAACTGAATGGCTTATCTATGTTGTCAAGGCTTGGAGGGAGGCATTCTTAATGGAATGTAGTGCAATTACTTTGCCTGTTAACAGAAGCATGATTTAAGAAAATAAAACTATTCATGCT